>NC_084887.1:9202500-9802500 GCF_958979055.1 Alnus glutinosa
TCCCATTCTCCACCGTGGAGGATGCACAAGTGAGTGTGACTGAAAAGAAACCTTTTCGTTGATATCTTTTGGCAATGGGATTTCTGTGTTGCAATAAATTGTTGTTAACTGCCATTACATTGTAAAGCAGAAGGTTGACATTAAGTTAAGAAGATTGGAGAGAAGGAACTTTGGTAAGTTCTCTCCAATTCGCTTGGCTGTTGTTGGGTGTGATTACGCTGGAGTTGAATTAGCAGCCACTGTAGCAGAGAGACTGCAGGACAGAGGGATTGTGCAAGCAATTAATGTGGAAACTACAATCTGCCCAACTGCCCAACCTGGAAATAGGGAAGCTGCCTTGAAAGTGAGTCATCTAGAGTTTGAGTTGTACGTTTCTTTGAGTAACATGGAATAGCACCTTCAGAGTAATTCTTTTAGCTGCAGGGATAGATAATTTTGTGATATGTACTTATATATAGGGTAATAAAAGAACTTTCTGAATTATTTAATACTTGGAATTTAAAATTAAAATCCCAAGAATCCTAGGCTATGTTTGGCAACCGTTTTCATTTTTGTTTCACTTTTCCCAAAAAAATCAACCTCTTTCCAAAACTATTACCAAACAACTTTCTTCATTTTTCTGTCACAAAAAAATTCAAATCTTATTTCACATTATATCACATGAATCACTTCTTGTTACCATTCAATTAAAAAACTCACAACAAAATTCTTTACCAAACATACCCAGCTTCTTCAGTAGGTGGCTAACTTGTCTTCAGTCTGATGGTGGAGTTGATTATATTGTTTGTCTTTGAGCATGTTCCAATCTTTTTGCAAGATTCTTATTATAGTTATTGGTTTTTTTGGTGTTAGGTTCTTTCATCTAGGAAAGTTCAACTGCTATTGGGTTATTTTGTCCGCTGCATTCAGAGAGTGGGCAATGTGGAAGCTTCAGAAATGCCAACAGGGAGTGGATCCGTTTCAGGCATTGCTGCAGAAGATGATCATGAGAAATATATATTGGAACTTCAACCTGCTGAAAGGGGATTACAAATTCAATTCCTGGAGGCAGATTTAGTATTATGGACCGTTGGATCAAAACCTCTTCTTCCTGAGCTGGAACCCAGTGGCAAGCCTCATGAGCTTCCCCTAAATTCCCAGGGACAAGCAGAAACAGATGAAACTCTCCGTGTTAAGGGCCACCCTCGCATATTTGCACTTGGCAACTCTGCTGCTTTAAGGGACTCAAATGGAAGGCTTCTTCCAGCGACTGCACAGGTGCTAAAATAAGTCATCTTCTTATAACTTAATCTTATAGGTAATAAAAATTTGGGCGAAAATTATTAGACCTGTTCATTGGCATGTTGATGTTTTCTATATGCTCTTGAAGTTGTATTTACTATCTGATGAAATGCTTTCATACACCTCGCAGGTTGCATTTCAGCAAGCAGACTTTGCTGGTTGGAATCTGTGGGCAGCCATCAATGACCGTCCTCTTTTGCCATTTAGGTTGGCAACTGATACACTTGCTAGTATCATACTGACAAGTCTATTTTCTTTTTCCTCTCTCTCTCTCTCTCTCTCATGTAATCATATTTGGTGCTTTAGTCTTCCCATTCTGATGAAAAAAAGAAATTTATGAACTTCTAAGAGTACATAATGATCTAAACTGAAAAATAAGGCAATTACAATGAGTTTCTGGTTTTGATCGCTTTCTTTTCAGCATTTTTAATTTCTTCACTATATTGTGAACTTTTCATACACAACCTCCCCACACATCCTGTACTTCAGCACAACATTAATATAACTTGTAGTATTGAAAACTCTTATAGTTCATTGCTCTCTGCCTAGGTGCACATACTACATATCCACACACTTCAATCATCTTGTTAACATTTTATATAGTTTCTATTGCTAATATGTTAACTTATGTCTATGATGTTGAGTTACTTGGTCCTATTGTTATTCTCAACGGTATTTCATAGGTCATGCTATGTGGAATATTCTGAAGCAGATAACCTTCTATACTCTTAGAAAAAGATAGAAAAATAGCAAAAGAATTTAATCTGTCCCTTTTGGCTACCAGGTTTCAGAATTTAGGGGAGATGATGACTCTGGGGAGAAGTGATGCTGCTATTTCTCCAAGTTTTATTGAGGGGCTAACCCTAGTAGGTCCTATTGTTCATACTGGTAAATTTCTTTTTCTGGCTCCCTTTTGCTCTCCTATTTCTCCTCTTGACTTTCCATAATTACTTTTGGCCATTGATCTTCTGTCTTTGCAGCGAGGAAAATAGCATACTTGATTAGGTTACCTACAGATCAGCATAGGCTTAAAGTGGGGATAAGCTGGCTTACAAAATCTGCAATAGATTCAGTTGCATCACTACAGAGCACCCTGACTAAGGTTCTCTCAGGTTCATAGTTCCTCCATTTTATAGAACATGGTTGACTAGCTCTTCTTGGTGCACAGCTTTCTTCTTGTTCTTCTATTTTTTTTTTTTTGTTTTTGTTTTTTATATTATGGCATAAAATTCCATTTTATTTCGAAGAAATGAGATTCTTATGACAAAAATATTACAATAATAATTATCTTATAATATATCATACCTTAAAGATCGTTATCTATTTTGCTTTTGAAGAGGCACAAAGATGAGGAAAAAAGAAGTGGAATTAAATGATGCTTAATGCTCCGTTTGTTTGGGCATAAAATATTTTCTGGAAAATATTTTATGTATTTTTCGGTGTTTGATGCAATCGAAAATGATGATTAATAGAATTTTTTTTTAGTTTGACCGAAGAAGCCTATTTAATTTTGGGATAATTGCATCATTGGTCACTGGGATATGTCATAATTACAAATCACTCCCTATGGTTTAAAAAGTTCATGGGAGGTTTTTGTGGTAAACTATAATTACAAATCGATCTATAGAGTCAAATTCCATTAAAATTTTTAACAAATTCTGTTAAATGTCACGTCAGCGCCACAT
The DNA here is from genome assembly GCF_958979055.1 of Alnus glutinosa. Taxonomy (NCBI): domain Eukaryota; kingdom Viridiplantae; phylum Streptophyta; class Magnoliopsida; order Fagales; family Betulaceae; genus Alnus; species Alnus glutinosa. The sequence continues at coordinate 9,205,467 of NC_084887.1, forward strand.
CAAACCAATAAGATGGCGACACGTGTCCATCTTAATAAAAAATAAAAATTTATTAAAAAATAAATAAATAAACTTTAAAAAAAAAAATTAAAATTCAAAAAAACAAAAAAGGAAGGGGTGGCGCGCACTGGGGGCCACTCCCAGTGGCTTGGGGCCACCCCCAGCCTTGGGGAGGCCACAGCCACCCCTAGGGGTGGCGGGAGTGGCGCGCGGCCATTCCTAGTGGCTAGGAGTCGCGTGTAGCCACCAGTGGCCTAGGGGTGGCCTTCGGGCCACCCTTGAATTTACATTTTTTTATTAAGATGGACACGTGTCGCCATCTTATTGGTTTGATGTGGTGCTAACGTGGCATTTAACATAATATATCAAAAGTTTTAACAGAATTTGACTCCAAGGATCGATTTGTAATTATAGTTTACCTCAAGAACCTCTCAGGAACTTTTTAAACCATAGGGAGTGATTTGTAATTATGGCATACCTTAGGGACCAGTGGTGCAATTATCCTTTTAATTTTTAGAAAACGATTTACAGTTTTCAAAACTGTAAATTGTTTTCTAAATTTAAATTATTTATTCTTGTATGCACGTTTGTGGGAATCTGCCATCGCCAGGCATTGGAGTTTGTTGATAGCCCGAATTTGCAGCAGAAGGTCCTCGAATTTTGGTATCTGATTGCCGGAATCCGATGGCATTGGCTGGATTCGGGCGATCGCCGCTAGAATCTGGCTGCCAGATTACGGCAAAATAGGTCGGAATTCGGCCGGTGCCAGAATCTGGCAATTTGTGCAGGATTTTGACCACTTGTCTGGATTCTAGCAACCCAGATTTCGGCGAAACTGGCTGAAATTTAGCCAGTAGAACCAAAATCCAGCCAGTTTGTCAGAATCCTGTGCCAAATTTTGGTGAATCTGGCTAGTACGGTTGGAATCCGACCAATTTTTCTCCGAAATCCGACTGTACTAGGCCATATTTTGGCAAAATTGGTCGAAATCTTGCCATTGTTGCCGGATTCCGGTGAAACTAGCTGGAATCCTTCTGGCCAGTGTTTTCGAATTTTTCGAATTTCTGCCACCATTGCTGGAATCTCGTTACCGGTGATTTTTCGCTGTTAGTGATTTTTTCATATCAGCCAAACTCCAGAAAATATTTTCAGAAAAATTTATTTTTTTTTTGAAAAAATGATTTCGTTTTACGTCGAAACAAATGGAGAGAGCATAAGAGAAAATCAAGAAATGTATCTATAATTGTTAAACATATATGGTATTAAATAAATGATTAGGACAAATGTTTTTACCAGCTAGACATGTGAAAAGAGATGCATGTCATTTTTTTAGAAGTTGAGTTGTAGGAACTCTTACGACTTAATTTGTAGGAAATTTTCAGTTGATCATGCATAGAGATTGGATCTTTATCTCTAACATTTTACTTTATCTAGAATTCTTTTTTTTAAAAATAAAAAATAAAAAATAATTTTCCTCTTTCCTTTCACAACTCTCACTCATATTCTATCAATATTTATGAAAATGTCATTTTCTAATGGTCATATTTTTCAAATTGTCTTTTTCTAATAATGGTCATATTTTCAATTGGTTGCATTCTTTTGTACATCTGTTTTGCAAATTCACCATTGAATTTGTCGATCCTGCAGATTCAATGGTGGATATGCAAAAGCTGTAGAATGTAACTAAGCCTTTCTCTTTTGAAAATATGACCATTAGAAAAAGGGAAATTTTGAAAAATTTGACCGATAGAAAAGGTCAACGATCATATGCTTACATTATAAATAAAACTATTTCCTCTGCAATTTACATTCACCTTAACCCAAGTAACATTGTATTGATTTTGGTTCGACTATGAAATGATTCCATTGAAGGGTAATATGTAATAAATAAGTATGTCATGGGGATTGATTCATTAATTTGAAAATACATATTAGAGTGCACTCACATTTGTTTAGTGGAATCAATTGTGATTAAATATGGTCGTGTGATATTATCACAGGCCTATTTAAATCTAATTGTATCTTTCCCTTTTAGGCCCCTCTTTGAACGTAATTGGGATTAGGAATTAATTTCCTAAAGGCTTAAGCAGTTATTATGGTCCATTTGGGTATTGAATATTTCAAATATGAATAATATTCTGAATCTAATTACGGATTTTAAGGCAATGAAAATGTTTTTGGATGTTGAATATAATTCAGATTCTTTTCGAATATGTGTTTGGGTGTTGAATTTGGAAGATTGGAAAAAAGTGTTTTATAATGGTATAAAGTGATTGGAAATGATTGGATTGTATGAGAAGTTGTGTATAATGATTGGTATGGTAAAAAATAATAAAACTAATAATAAAAAAAATTAAAAATTAAAAACTAAAACTAAAAGAACTAAAATTTTATTTTTATTTTTATTTTATTTTATTTTTTTTTAAAAAAAATATAGTGTTCATCGGCAGCCACCCCTTGGGGAGGGGGTGGCTCGCAGGCCACCCTAGCCCCTGGGGGTGGCCGAGTGCCACCCCAGGACCCCTTAGGGGTGGCTTTTGGGCCACCTCGAAATCCATTTGGGGTTGCTTGAAAGCCACATTTTTTCAGCCAAATTAAATAATTTTCTAACTCCCTACAAATGAAAAAAAAAAAAAAAGAAAAGAAAAGAAAAGAAGAAACAAATGCTAGTGCTCAGGGGGTGGCTTGCGGCCAACCCCAGCTACTGGGGGTAGCCGCGCGGCCACCCCCGACCCTAGGGTGACCCAAAAGCCACCCCTAAGGCTTAGGGGTGGCTTTTCGAGCCACCCTTAAAGGGGTCGCGGGGTGGCGCGTGGCCACCCTCTGACCCTTGGGGTGGACGCGAGCCACCACCAGAGGTGGCCCGGCCACTCCATTTTCCTATTTTTTTTGAAAAAAAAAAAAATATGGATGGGTTTTAAAAAATATTAAAATAAGAGAGAATGCATGAAATAGCAGCAATTTGCAGTGACTTTTTGACTTCAGTGTCCTTGTGTACTATAGCTTGATGGGGAAAAAAGGAAGCTTTGCCAAACGGGCTCCATGCAACTCGTGCCTCTTATTTTGTCAGCACGAAATTCACGCATCAATTTCATCACCTCAAAATCCAAACAACATTCAAACTATATTCAAGTGGCTAGTCGGGTTTTATTCAACTTGGTTTCGGGTTCGGGTTTTTGAATAAAAACCCGGTTCAAATATTGAATATCCATTCAAACCAAACGCACTTTAAAGAGCTATGGGCTTAAGAATTAATTTCTATGGACTTAAGCAGTTAAAATCCAAGCCCATGTTGGAAAAGTTTGTAACAATGGGCTAGGGTTAAAACCCTAACCCTAGATTGATGGGAAGATAAACACTCCCCATGGCTGGTTGGTGCATGGCCAAAGGGAGTGTTTCACCCCCCTTGGCCGTACACCTAGATGCTAGGAGGAGTTGCCTATGACTCCTACCCTATCCATGCTACAGCTTTATTTTGTCTCCTAACCCTATCATAAGTGTAAATTCAAGTCTATAAATAGAGAGTTATATTGATGTTTTATTTACTAATTTACTGTTTCAAGTTGTAAGTCCACACTCACAGTCATATTCAATAATCAGATAGAAGATCTGGAAGTTGAGTCAAGAACACGTTCTTCACTATTCAACATGCAAGAAGCAAATCAACCAAAGCCAACTGGCTCTATTTTCCTAAGAGAGGTTGATTTCGATTATAAGTACCCTAAACATGTTAGTTTAAATAATCTAGCCTTATTTATCTTGAAGAAAATTTTCCTGGGATCGGTATTCCGCTCCATGTAATTTGATTAGCGCATGATCCCTGACATGTATTGTGGTTGAAATAATTGAAACCATGAAGGTACTTGTGTAATGTCCAATAAATTTATTAAGTATTAAAAATGTTAATTAGACTAATTAAGTAGAAATTAGGGAGAAAAACACTTAGAAATCACTTAGAATGGATTTTTTGTGAAGCAAATCTGGACGGACCCATTTTGGTGTTCGGACGGACTTGGCAAAAAGTCCCAGTTTCTTTGCATGTCTAAACTGTTGGACTCATTTGTAAATGAAACCCTGAATATTCTTGAACGTTGGGTAGCGTCCGGACGTCTGGCAGAAACTTCCCAAATAGAGTCGACGGAAATCCAACTTTGTGTAGAACTTGGAGTAGCTTGACCTAGCGTCCTGACGGTGTTAGTTGGTCATCCAGACGGCTGCAACGCTGAAGCTTCTAGACACTGAGGGGTGTCCAGATGCCTTCAAAGGCCCGTCTGGACGGTTGCACAGGAATCGGTTGATCTGACTTGGAAATTGCATGGAATCTCTTCATGGACATCTTCTACAAACTTGTGACCAGTAACATGGCTTGAAACAAACACTGTCCATATAACTTGAAGACTTTGAATAAAATCGATAAACCTGTTTAAAATGCAACCGTTACATAAAGTGTTTTTATCAACCAGAATGTTGCTAACATAAAATACTAACATTCATAATGATTGAATATAAACATTAAGATCAATTCTCACAGTTATACAACCATCATGCATATAGAAAATCCCAAATTAAAATACAACTAAACCATTGTTACTTGTAAAAGGCTAAATCAACACCCTAGTACGAATTTAGATGTTAATCGTAGTGCTGGGATGGCTTCCTGCCATGTTCTTCTCCTCTTCAACTTGTCAAGCCTCCAAGAAGAATTTTCTGTTTAAAGCTAAGCACCCATTCTCTTGAAGCTTAGGGGTCTATTTATATAGATTATGAGAGGCCTAAAATCCCTAGGAATCAAAAAAAAATCGAAACTTAGTCTCTTAGTCCAAGTAGGAGATTGAAAATTTAATCCAAGTAGGAAAATGATTCCAAATTCGTCAAGATTTGTGGTCTTTTATTGCAGGGAGATTTTGGCATAGTAAACTTTTGAATTATGAAAATGATATTTCTGACATATTTGTTTCATTTGTTGTTAGCTTTCCAACGCCATCGATTTCATTACAATCTGAGATCTGAGTAGAAAGCTAACATCAAAAAACTGAGACATGTGCAGAATCCAAATTTGAATTCAATCCGATCTTGACTCTTATTGGAGAAATTTCAATTTAATCATTCCCTTGATTTGATCAAACTTAACCACATCTTCTAGGTCTTCTCAAAGTGTGCTTCAAGCCCAAAATCAATGTAATTAATTGCATGTTTATTTAAAACCTAAAAACAATAAAACAACACAAAATCAAACAAATAATAATGCTAAGGAATTAACATATGCAAGTTAAGGGGTTTGAATGTGCAACATTCTACACTTATCAGTGTTCAATCAGGTAATCAGCGATTTGAAGAGGGTTGATGTGAAGTTCGAAGTCGAAGACAAGGCGTTGATGCTATTGAATTCACTCCCAGCTTCTACCACTTACGAGAATTTGTTTACAACTCTGACATGGGGGAAGGAGTCCTTGGAGTTAAAGGATGTTACAAGAGCCAATGATTTGAAGAGGGTTGATGTAAAGTTCGAAGACAAAGACAAGGCGTTGATTCTATTGAATTCACTCCCAGCTTCTACCACATATGAGAATTCGGTTACAACTCTGACATGAGGAAATGAGTCCTTGGGGTTAGAAGACGTTATAGGAGCCCTGCTGACTTTTCATCAAGGAAGAAAGTCAGTGATGACAGTTCTCAAAGAGAAGGCTAATTGTGGAGGGTAACCAAGAGCGTGGAAGAAGTAGTAACAAGGGTTGTTTGAATGGAAAGAATTCTTGGTCAAAGTTTAGGAAGAGGAATGACGTCAACTGTTTAGTGTAGGAAAAAAAAGACACATAAAGCCGGACTGTTTAGACCGGAAGAAGAATAAGGACGAAAAGAATGGAGGTTCATCAAGGTTTGTGAACATAGTGGAGGACACTTAGACGCTGCTGATGGTGATATACTTTCCCTTGCATCAAATTCAGGTTCTTGGATTCTTAACTTGGCATGTTCGATTTACGTGACGTCCAACAGAGATTGGTTTGACACCTACAAGTCAGTTAATTTTGGTATAGTTACTATGGGTAATGGTGCACATTTTAAAATTATAGGCATAGGTAATATCAGAATTAAGATGTTTGATGGTGTGGTTAGAACGTTATTTGATGTTAGACATGTACCAGATGTGGAAAGAATCTGATTTCATTGGGTTTTTTAGACTCAAACGGTTTTGGTTATAAGTCTTAAGGTGGAATAATGAAGGTGACTAAGGGTGTGATGGTAGTGATGAGGAGGTATAAAAGTTCAAAGAATATCTATAAACTGTTAGGGAGTACAGTTGTAGGTGGAATCGCCTCTGTGGAGTCTGAGTCTGATTGTACTATTTTGTAGCATATATGGTTGGGTTATATGGGTAAGTGGGGAATGTTGGAGCTTCTTAAGATAAATCTGTTGAAAGGTGTCAAAATATGCAAGCTTGATTTCTGTAAGTTCTGTGTTATTGGGAAGCAGAACTTGGTGCAATTCAAAACAGCCACACACAAGACAGAGGGTATTCTGGATTATGCTCATTATGATGTTTGGGGACCAATGAGGACAACATCATAGGGAAGACATATGTATTTCTCAATTTTGATTGATGATTTTTCCAAAAAGGTTTGGGTGTACTTCATACAGCATAAGTCAGAGACGTTTGCCAATTTAAAGTTATGGAAAGCTGAAGTGGAGAACTAGTTGGGAGAAAGGTCAAGTGCCTCAGGACAGATAATGATACTGAGTACACAAATAAAAAGTTTAGGAATTTCTGTGAGCAGCACGGGATAAAAAGACATTTCACAGTACACATGACACCACAGCAAAATGGTGTGGCGGAAAGGATGAACAGGTCTATTGCAGAGAGGGAACGTTGTCTCAGGTTGAATGCTAAACTTGCAAAGATGTTGGGCAGATGCAGTGAGTATGGTATGCTACTTGATCAACAGGTCACCGAGGGTAGCATTGGATGGTAAGGTTGCAGATGAGGTGTGGACCAGTAATGAGGTAGATTACTCTGGTGGGAGAGTATTTGGTTGTCAAGCCTATGTGCACATACTCAATGAAGAACAATCGAAACTTGATCAAAAGTCTAGACAATGTGTCTTTCTCAGATATGGGAAATGGGTTAAGGGTTACAAGTTTTTGGATCCGAAGCCAAACAAGGAGGTGATCAGTAGGGATGTGGTATTTAATGAAAATTCCGTGTTGAAGAGTACTCATGGTGAAGAGCAGCAAGTGCCAGAAAGCAGTAGTAGTGATAAACAGGTGGTGCAAGTGGAGTTAGAGACTCTTGTACAGAGACCGTTACTTCAAGAGTTGAGGAGCAACACACTATAGTCACAGATAGACCTAGATGCATTATCAGGCCACCAACTAGGTACAGTTATGAAGATATGGCTTCTTATGCCCTTGTCATCAGCAGCGAAGATCCTACTACTTTTCAAGAGGCTGTCAATAGCAAAAAGAAGAGTAGATGGGTAAGTGATATGGCGGAGGAGATGGCGTCTCTACAAAAGAACCAAACGTGGGATTTGGTGGAGCTTCCAGAGAGGAAAAGGGCGACAGGGTGTAAATGGGTGTTCAAGAAAAATGTAGCAATATCATGAAAAGGGGGGGAAAAGTTCAAGGCTCACCTTGTAGCAAAGGGTTACTCACAATAGAAAGGGGTTGGCTATGTGGAAATATTTTTCCCTGTGGTCAAACATACTTCCATCAGATCGGTATTGGTGTTGGTAGCTTGTTATGACATGGCACTGGAGCAGATGGATGTGAAGAAAACTTTTTTCCATGGTGATTTGGAGGAGCAGATTTACATGGAGCAGCCAAAAGGGTTTAGTCAACCTAGACAGGAGCACTTGGTCTATAAATTAAAGAAGTCACTTTATGGGTTGAAGCAGTCGCCAAGGCAGTGGTATAAGCGGTTTGACTCCTACATGATCAAAATTGGCTATAGGAGATGTGAATATGATTGTTGTGTGTATGTGAAGAGCATTGATGTTGGTTCATTTATTTTTCTGTTACTGTACATGGATGATATGCTTATTGCAGCTAAGAGTATAATGGAGGTCAACAAGCTCAAGCTTTTGTTGAGTAGAGAATTAGACATGAAGGATTTGGGCGCAGCTAAAAAAATTCTTGGGATGGAGATTCTCAGAGATAGAGATGCCAGGAGATTGTGGCTATCTCAGGCCGGCTATGTGAAGAAGGTGTTGGAGAGGTTTAGCATGGAGAATGCGAAATCGGTGAGTACACCTTTGGTGAATCACTTCTGTTTGTTTACCTTACAGTGCCCAAAGACAGTTGAAGAAACTGAAGACATGTCTAAGGTCCTATATGCCAGTGCAATGGGGTGTCTGATGTACGCTATAGTATGTACTAGGCTAGATTTGGCTCAGGTAGTTAGGGTGGTGAGCAAATACATGGCAAATCCAGGGAGACAGCACTAGATGCGGTCAAATGGATTTTCAGATACTTGAGAGGTATTACAGACCATGGCATCACTTTTGTCAGACAAAAGAGTGATTTGTCAGTTGTGGGGTATGTGGATGCAAATTATGCAGGGGATTTGGATGGCAAGGGGTTGACCACAGGTTGTGTGTTCACTCTTGCAGAAGGATCCATCTATTTGAGGTCTATAATCCAGTCCACGACTGAGGCGGAGTCCATGGCGGTGGCTAAGGCTACAAAGGAAGCTTTGTGGCTTACAAAGTTAGTTAGGGAGCTAGGTATTCAACAAGGTAGAGTTCAATTACCTTGTGATAGTCAGAGTGCCATTTACTTGGCAAAGAACCAAGTGTATCATGCGAGAACCAAGCATATTGATGTGAGGTTTCACAAGATCAGGGAATTGATTGCTACAGGTGAATTGTTACTTGAGAAGATCTAGACTTTTGAGAATGCAACGGACATATTCATGAAGAATGTTACCACAGACAAGTTCAAGCATTGCTTGGACTTCATAAATGTCTCCAGGTGCTAGAGAGGAGATGAGACAGCATCCCCAATCTATCAGTTTCAGGTTGAGGTCCAATACTTGTTGATCTTGAAAGAGGCGAATATTCGCGCAAGACGGAGATTGTCGGAACAAGTGGCTCATATTCTTTTATCTTTTTGCTGACATTGTCAATTGAGTGATAATTTGATGGGGTATATGGACTTTTCACTTATATATTTTTTTTTTATTATGGGTAACACGTGTCGTTATATAATTAGATCTGCCGTACCACACTAATGGAATCCGTCAAAATTTTGTATAGAATTTGATAATATAGACTTATTTTTTATTTTTGCATATCAAATATAGCTTTGAAAACATTTTCATTAAGGTTATTACAAGTTCGTGTAACAACATATATGGATTTCGTATTTTTTTCCCTAAAAAAATTATACAGACATTGACCATTATATTAAACTGAAATTCCTGAGACTCCTATTCCAATTCCACTAGCATTTTTTTTTTTTTTTGGGAGAAGTACACATATCTTCCTACATTTTTTTGGTAGTTTGAGCCTGAGGGGGACATTAAGTGTGCATTTGAGAATGCGATTTCGTAGACAATAAGTGAGATTTTAAATCAAATCGCAGAACATAAATCGTTTGGGAACTGCGTTTTTAAAAATTGCGATTTGAAAACGTAGAAAATCAGCTTTTTTAAATCGCAGGTAAGAATGGTTTTTTGAAAACACAGAATTTTAAAGGCTAATTTACGATTTTAAAGTTAAACTGCGATTTTGTCAAATGCTTAATTGCGTTTTTAAAAATCACTTCTTAACTGCTAACATTATAGTAAGTGCACTACAAGTGCACAATTTCAAGACACATGTGGGTCTTCTCCAACGTGTCTTGGAGTTGTGCATGTATCACAACCCATTTTGTAATGACGGCTTAAAACAAAGGTAGAGCCAGGGGGGTTGTAAGCCAATGACTGTTGCATTTGTGGTTGCCTACCTTAAATGATTAAGGGGGTTCTCTTTTCTTTTTTTCTTTTTCTTTTTATTTTTAAATCTTTGTTGTTGAGGTGTCCAATTCTTTATAGTTGCTTGATTCCTTGTAATCGGCTTTTTTTTATTTGATTAGAAAGAAAAACGCTACGAAGTTGTGAACATGTAAACAATTGAAAACGGTACTTTTTGAGAAATCATTCTCAATTTTTTTTAAAAAAAATTAAATTAAAAATATTTTAACTTTTATATTACATCATTAAAAAATATAATTTTTTAATTTTTCCTTATAAAAAATTTTAAATATATATATTTTTAATTTAAACCAACCTCAAAAATAAGTAATACAATTATTTTTTCATATCACACCAATCAATTTATACTACTGTTGAAGTAACAGTTTCACCATTGGACGGTTTACCAAACATTTCAGAACTACATGGGTTGAGTTGAGACAGCTGCCAACTAGAAAGTACTTTTGTCGCATTTTCAATTCCTTTTCCTTCTTCTTCTTTTTATTGATTTTTTTTAAAAGAACAAATGATGGCCGAATGAAAAAGGTACGTTTAATGTATTTTATATTCTTCGACTAAAAAAGAAAAGAAAACCCACCGAGCACCCAAAACTAGCCATCATCCAAAAGTGGACCACAGGGGAATGGTTTAAGTATATTCACAACAGTTTTTTAATTATTATTTTTTTTAAAAAATGAAATTACTTTTTTTTCTTTAAAAAATAAAATTTAACAGCAGCTTCCTTTCATTTTTTTTTTATATTATTAAAATATATTTTTTTTAATTTTTACTTTTATTAAAAGTAGAAAAAAGAAGATAAAGTAGGAGAAAAATAACATATTTTTTACCTTTACTTTAATTAAAAATATGAAAGAGAAATAAAATAAGAGAGAGATAATATATTTTGTGAATAAACAATTGAATGGAAAGTAAACAGTGCTTTATAATGCATTGAAAAATACTATTCACTTCTTAGAGAAACGAAAATTTTAGAAAAGATGCTGTGGAGGAATTGTTGTAACTTTTTTAAAATTTTCTCTAAAATTTAAAAACCAAACTTCCTTTAAAAAAGCTGTTGTAAATACCATAAGATAAAGTTCATTTGTCTTCAGGAACCTTCCTTTCACATCTATACCCGGCATGAAAAAGATCATGAAGCGAAGACAAAAAGAAATTAAAAATAAAAAATAAAAAAATTATAGTGAATTATGACACCACCTTCACAAAACAAAAACACAATTTAATGGACCCTTTGATTTGTGACCATTACATATGTGGGCCAATGTGGCAACATTCACCGCTTAAGAGAAATGAAGAGAATTCTAGCTCCTTTAATTAGAACTATCAATTTAATTAGTTAAATTAATAAATAATTATGTTAGAGTCCCCAACATTCTTAATTTGCATATTAAGTTGATTGGCATCCACTCAAATCGTGACTCTCCAATATCTACCTTGGGATATGTCTTTATATTGGGCGGTGGAACCATAAATTGGAGAAGTGGTAAGCAATATATCTTGCAATATTGCAAATTCTATAATATATTCGGAGCAGAGCCATCACTCATCAGCCGACAGCCATGTCCACCTATCTCCCTGAGGACGTGGTTCTCAATATCCTCTCCAAGCTGCCTCCAAAGTCTCTTCTCCGATTCAGATCCGTCTCCAAATCCTGGCTCTCCCTCATCGGCAACCCCAATTATCTATCCAAAAACTTCCTCAACCACTCCATTCTCACCGCCGCCGCCGCCGCCCATCAGCTCCTTCTCGTAAAACTCACCGCCCCATCTATTCCCAAAAGGCAGACTTGCTCTTTTTTCTCCTACCAAACCCTTGCCTTCGCCTCTCAAAATCCTCAAAATCTTCCCAGAAGAAGCCCACGTGGGCTTAGCATTGTGGGTTCCTGTAATGGCTTGCTCTGTCTCTTTGATTACTTCTCCGGCGGCGACATCTTTGTCTGGAACCCCGCCACTTCAGAGCTCAAGGCCCTGCCTTGCGCGTCCAACGCGGACACTGTATGCTTCGGCTTCGACCACAAACGAAATGAGTTTGTGGTTATGCGGACTCGTTATGTTCCGGAGCGCGATCCGCCGGTTTTCATTACGAACCGGGGAGTGAAGGTTCTTCGTCTGAACCGGGTGGCGGAGGTGTATAGGCTAAGAAGCGGTGATTCTTGGAGAAAGCTTATCGTGGATGGAGACGTGCCCGATTGCAACGGACCCAATTCGCGGTCACGGTGGGCATATGCAAATGGGGTATGTTACTGGTGGACGGTACGCGGTGTTGAGGATGAAAAGATTGTTGCTTTCGATGTGAGCGAGGAGGTGTTCAGGACGACGCCGTTGCCGGATGCTAGTGTTCTTGGGAGGCGCAGTGATGTGAGGGCTCTGATGGTGCTAAACGAATGGGTTGCGATGGTTGTTGTGCGTAATAAAAGCAAATGGGAGGGGAAATTGTTTGATATATGGGTGCTGCTTGAATTTGGTGTGAAGGAGTCGTGGACTCGGCTTCTGAGGATTGAAGCTTTTCCCGGTCTGGAATGGCCGTTGGGTTTTTGGAAGAACGGCGAGTTGTTTATGGAGAACGGCGAAGGGGAGCTGGTGTTGTATGACCCTTTTACCCAAACAGTAAGAAATGTTGATCAGGTTGATCATGGGGTAAAGGAATCGTTGCAAGTTTTAGCTTACACACCCACTTCGGTTTCGTTCGAAGGAGGGCTTTAAGCTTGCAGTATAGCTAATAAGCTAATAATGCATGTCTTGGATATTTTTCTTTGAATTTTACTTGTTAGCTTGTTTCATATGCATCATTAATGAGTTTAATTTCAGATGGCAATCGTTTTCGTCGTTGAGGTGAGATAGGTGGAATGGCAACTCGACTTTAATGAATGAGAAGTTGGACTTGAAGTCATCGTAAGAATTAATTCTTCTCGGGTTAGAATTCAGGCAAAAGTGAATTTTGCTACTTCGATGACCGGACCCACGCTTGAGACAATCTACCTCCAAAGTCAAACAAAAACGCGTGAGTCTCACATTTAAATAATAAAATAAAAAAAATTTAAATAAAAAAAAAATTAAAAGAAATTAAATAAAAAAAAGGAGAGGGTGGCCGTGCGGCCTCGCCCGACCACTGGGGGTGGCCGCTCAGTCACCCCCGACTCTTGGGGGTGGCCGCGCAGCCTCCCCCAACCACTGGGGGGTGGCCGCGCGCCACCCCCGGTCACCTCAAGGCCGGCCACCCCCTTCATCCATTTTTTTTTTTAAAAAAAATTATTTATTTATTTTTTAATTAAACAATCAATATATAATAAATTATTATTTCACACAACTTTTTACAATACCAATCATTATACACAACTTTTCAAACTTCCAATCATTTCTTATCATTAAAAAATAATATTTTTCAATCTAAAAATTCAACACCCAAAAACATTTTTTTGCCTCGAAATTTGTAAATAGAATTAGAATTCAATTCTAATTCCAAAAATTCAATACCCAAACAGACTCGATCGAAGCTAAAAGTGGGCGTGTAAGCTAAAACTTGCAACGATTCCTTTACCCCATGATCAACCTGATCAACATTTCTGACTGTTTGGGTAAATAAATAAAAATTATTTATTTATTTTTTAATTAAACAATCAATATATAATAAATTATTATTTCACACAACTTTTCACAATACCAATCATTATACACAACTTTTCAAACTTCCAATCATTTCTTACCATTAAAAAATAATATTTTTCAATCTAAAAATTCAACACCCAAAAACATTTTTTTGCCTCGAAATTTGTAAATAGAATTAGAATTCAATTCTAATTCCAAAAATTCAATACCCAAACAGACTCGATCGAAGCTAAAAGTGGGCGTGTAAGCTAAAACTTGCAACGATTCCTTTACCCCATGATCAACCTGATCAACATTTCTGACTATTTGGGTAAAAGGATCATACAACACCAGCTCCCCTTCGCCGTTCTCCATAAACAACTCGCCGTTCTTCCAAAAACCCAATGGCCATTCCAGACTGGGAAAAGCTTCAATCCTCAGAAGCCGAGTCCACGACTCCTTCACACCAAATTGAAGCAGCACCCATATATCAAACAATTTCCCCTCCCATTTGCTTTTATTACGCATAACAACCATCGCAACCGATTCGTTTAGCACCGTCAGAGCCCTCACATCATTGCGCCTCCCAAGAACACTAGCATCCGGCAACGGCGTCGTCCTGAACACCTCCTCGCTCACATCGAAAGCAACAATCTTTTCATCCTCAACACCGCGTAACGTCCGCCAGTAACAAACCCCATTTGCATATGCCCACCGTGACCGCGAATTAGGTCCGTTGCAATCGGGCACGTCTCTATCCATGATAAGCTTTCTCCAAGAATCACCGCTTCTTAGCCTATACACCTCCGCCACCCGGTTCAGACGAAGAACCTTCACTCCCCGGTTCGTAATGAAAACTGGTGGATCACGCTCCGGAACATAACGAGTCCGCATAACCACAAACTCATTTCGTTTGTGGTCGAAGCCGAAGCATACAGTGTCCACGTCGTTGGACGCGCAAGGCAGGGCCTTGAGCTCTGAAGTGGCGGGGTTCCAAACAAAGATGTCGCCGCCGGAGAAGTAATCAAAGAGACAGAGCAAGCCATTACAGGAACCCACAATGCTAAGCCCACGTGGGCTTCGTATGGGAAGATTTTGTGGAGTTTGAGAGGCGAAGGCAAGGGTTTGGTAGGAGAGGAAAGAGCAAGTTAGCATTTTGGGAATGGATGGGGCTGTGAGTTTTACAAGAAGGAGCTGATGGGTGGCGGCGGCGGTGAGAATGGAGTGGTTGAGGAGGTTTTTGGATACATAATTGGGGTTGCCGATGAGGGAGAGCCAGGATTTGCAGACGGATCTGAATCGGAGAAGAGACTTTTTTTTTTTGAAACAAAACATAGAATTCATTAAACGAGGGAAAACCTCCCTTGGTCAACACTTACACAGTTTTGAACTAAGTCCGGTACCGACTCAATCCAAACTTGAAAAAGACATTGAGTTACAGCCATACGGGCTAAACTGTGAGCCACAGAATTACATTCACGCCTTACAAACAAAGCCCTCCAGGAAGAAAAAGATTGCAGAATGGTACGAGTATCATCAATGATACTGGCATATCTCGCCGAACATACACCCGCAGAATTAATTGCCTGCACTATCACCTGGGCATCCCCCTCCAAGAGAATCTTCTGGAACCCCATATCACGCAAAAGCTCTGCCCCTTGACGGGCTGCATAAGCTTCAGCCATTGCTGGATCCGTCAGGTAGGGGAGAAAATTACACATAGAGGCCCGAACTTTACCCGTTGAATCCCTGGCTACCAAACCCACCCCCATGAGTTTTCGTTCTTCATCAATAGCTGCGTCCCAATTCTGTTTGATCCACCCAACTGGGGGTTTCTCCCAACTAACCTGAGCCCATGGACGTTCGCCCCTAGCCGGATGCCATACTGCACAAGCCCCCTTAAAATCAGATAACGTTGCTTTTGCACCTTCCATCAAACATCTAGGGGGCAGAATCGTCCCTCCAAACACCAACCGATTTCGACGAGTCCACATTTTATGAGCCGTAACAGCCATCAATTCCAAATCCTCCACCTCAACCCGATTACTGATGTGATGAAAAATGCTCAAGAAATCACCCTCAGAAATAACACTCTTTTGTAAACTCCTTCAGCATTTTGCCCATACTGCAGTCGAGGAAGCACATCGCCAGAGAAAGTGACCTGCTGTCTCTACCTCCACCCCACATTGCGGACAAAAAGGTTCAGTAACAATTTTACGTTGAAACAGTTTCTCTTTTGTTGGCAAAATATTATTGCAGCCACGCCAGAGAAATAACTGAACTGCACGAGGGACTCTCAGCTTCTAGATTACCTTCCAAAAAGGGTTATCAGTCATGCTTCTGGAACCACTTCCCATACTCCTAGTCCTTCTTTCAACCTCTAAATGATACGCACTGCGAACCGTGAAATAACCATTCTTTGTACCCGACCAAATGAGTTTGTCCTGTTGAGAGCGGGGAGAAATAGCCATGCTACAAATCTGAGCTGCAACCGAAGCTGGAAAAATACTTTCAACAACAGGTATATTCCACCAATTTGTCTCTTGATTGATGATTGCATTAACTGTTGAATTACTATCTATGATCCCCAAGGGGGGATAAAGTTCGTGAGAATCAGTAGGTAGCCAACGATCACCCCAAATCCGAATTCTATCTCCATTCCCTACCTTCCACAGTAAGCCTTCCTTGAGAAGTGATCCAGAATTCCATATACTGTGCCATGCAAAAGATGGCCTCCTTCCCAATTGGGAATCTAAAAAACTCCCCCCCGAGAAGTATTTTTCCCGATAAATCCTACTGACCAAGGTCTCAGGGTGTTGAATGAAACGCCAACCCTGCTTAGCCAACAAAGCCAAATTGAAAGCTTCCAAATCCCTATAACCCAGACCTCCAGAATTTCTGTTTCTGCCGAGTTTATTCCAGCTCAACCATGGAATTTTGGAGATATTCTCCTTGTGTCCCCACCAGAATTTAGCCATCAACGAATTAATCTCTCGACACAGTGTTTTTGGCAACTGAAAAACACTCATAGAATAAGTCGGTATAGCTTGTAAAACTGCCTTAAGGAGAATTTCTTTCCCAGCATGAGAAAGAAATTTCTCTTTCCAACCATTCATCCTAGACCAAATTCTGCCCTTGATTCCATTAAAAGTACTAATCTTAGACCTCCCAATGAGAGCTGGAAGACCAAGATAACGCTCATATTGTTGAGTTGATGCACTGGAAATTAACTCCTGGATATCAGCCTTTGTATTTCTGCTAAAGAAAAGCGAGGTTTTTTCACGGTTTATCTTCTGCCCCGAAGCCATTTCATAACACTCAAGAACCTCTGGTATCTTACCCCATTCCCGTAGGTTCGCACGAAAAAAGAGTAAACTATCATCTGCGAAAAAAAGATGGTTAATAGTGGTACCCCCACAAGAAATAGGAACACCAGAAAGAACCCCATCTCTTGCAGTTTGATGCAGTAACGAGCTCATAGCCTCCGCACAAATGATGAAAAAATACGGAGAAAGAGGATCTCCTTGCCGAACCCCCCTAGTCGGGACAATATGGCCTTGCGCTTGTCCATTGATAAGAATGGAATAAGAAACAGTCCGCACACAAGACATAAGGAGATGGATCCACCTACTAGCAAAACCCATTTTCTTCAGAACCTCTTCCAGAAAGTCCTATTCCAACCTATCGTACGCTTTACTCATATCAAGTTTGAGAGCCATGTACCCCTCTTTCCCGTAAAAACGAGTGTCCATGGTGTGCAACGTCTCAAAAGCAACAAGAATGTTGTCGGTGATAAGTCTACCGGGGATGAATGCACTTTGCTCTGAAGAAATGACAAGAGGTAAAACTTTCTTCAACCGATTAGCTAAAACCTTTGCAATGAGTTTATAAAGGACATTATAAAGACTTATAGGCCTGAACTCCGAAACTTTAGAAGGAGAACTAATTTTTGGAATGAGCACAATATTAGTGGAATTTAAAGCCTCATCAAAAGTACCTCCATTTAAAAAGTGCAGCACCGCTTTAGTCACCTCCGAACCTGTAGTAGACCATGATTTTTGGAAAAACCCAGCATTGAAACCATCTGGTCCCGGTGACTTGAGGGGCTGCATCTGAAATAATGCTGATCGGACCTCATCTTCTACAAAAGGTTGAAGCAAATCTGAATTCAAGGAAGTAGTAACTCGACCTTCCATGTACTGTAAACACTCCTGCACTCTAGATGGGCCTTGAGAAGTAAAAAGGTTCCCAAAATACGTATTGAAAGCCTGACTAACCTCCTGTTTAGTTCTCCATAGGTTCCCCTCCTCATCAGAAATGTGCCTTATTTCATTTTGCTTTCTCCTTTGACTAGCCCACGCATGAAAATATTGAGTATTACGGTCTCCCCCCCGATACCAATTTTGCTTTGCTCGCTGTTTCCATTTAGAATCCTCTCGTTCCAGAATTTCAGCAATTTCTCCTTGAATATTCATAATTATAGAAACAAGACTAGGATTCTCCCAACACTGCAAGAGTTGCAATTGTTTGGTTAAAGACTTAAGCCTCTCTGCAGAATTCCCAAACTTCCTCCAACTCCACCGGGATAAATCTTGCTGACAAGCAGACAACTTCCTTTGAATCGTTAACATAGGCTCAAACCCAAGAGTCTCAGCCTCCCAAGTAGATTTAAGCACTTCCAGCCACTCACTATCTTTTGTCCAGCTTTCTTCAAATTTGAAATGTCTTTTATAGGAATGTCTCTCTGGCTGATGAACAGAAAAACAAACCTGAACCGGGTTATGATCAGAAGCTCTGGCTGCTAATATGTTCACCGTGATATCCTGGAAAAGAGTGCACCACCCTTGATTCGCCACTGCTCGATCAAGCCTCTCCTTAGTGAACATAGCATCACTTCGCCGATTGCTCCATGTGAACTGAGATGCATGATAACCAAGATCCCCCAATTGGCACTCGTTAAGAGCATTGCGAAAACCATCCATCTGAACTTCCCTCCTAAGTGCAGCCCCCTCCTTTTCAGATTGTTCTAATATTTCATTAAAATCCCCCACGCATAACCAGGCCACTGGATTGAAAGATTTCAGATGGTTGAGTAGGGCCCATGATTCAGCACGACGACAACTCACCGGATGACCATAGAAACAAGTAAGTTTCCAACTAGGAGTTTCCAAGTTCGCCTGCACAATAGCATTAATATGCCTGCAAGAGAAATTAAAAATTTCCAGTGTTCCCGCTAACCTCCACAGCAAAGCAAGACCTCCACTTCTTCCCACAGGATCCACTACAAAGCATCCTGCAAATCCCAACTTTACCCGGATCCATTCCATACACTATTTAGAGCATAAAGTTTCGATAAGGAACACGAAACTGGGTTTCTTATCCTTTACCATTTGGCAAAGATCAAGAACTGTCCGAGGGTTCCCAAGCCCTCGGCAATTCCAACTTAACATATTCATTGTGGCAGGCGGGTCTGTGAACCAGCCTCCGCCATTGCCTTAGGTTTTTTGAGAGCAACCCCCTGGATAGCCATAGAAAGTGGTTTATCCACTTTCCTTTTGCCAACAACCGGGGGGTTAGAAACAACTCCCTTTGTGATATACCTCGCCTGTTTCTTACATTTACGCAGAGAGGGAGTTGGGAAAACAGACGAGTCATCCACTGGAGCCGAATAGAGCAGATCATCAAAGCCCGCCCGCTGGAAAGACTCCTCTGGCTTGACCTGGAGTTGCCTTGGAGAAAAGTCAAGTGAAACATTGGACTGATCAGGCACCTTCCCAAATACGAGTGGGTGGGCAAAAGAAAAAGGGCTGGTGAAAGTGGAACCCACAGCCACGGATGTAAAACCAAAATTAATATCCGAACAACCTGTGCCAATATTATCCAACAAAGTGGAATCCACGTGGTTAATGGTGACTCCAGAACCAGACCCCACCTCAGAAATAGGTGGCACAAAAGTGAGAACCTCCTCAGAAACCGTGGCAGCCACTACCGAACTGCTCGACAGTTGAGAAGTAAGAAGGCCCCCCATCGACGGAACCTCCACTAAAATCGGACGTGATGAATCCTGCAAGGGCACATCGCTTTGAATTTCAAACTCTGTACTCTGCTGCATGGGTGCAAGTCCCCTTAATATGGAACCGCTTTGCTCCCGCATAACAACTGCATCGGTTAATTGCTGTCCACCATCGCCGCAAGCCTCCCTGGAGGGAGGAGCCCCATGCTTTTCACTACCACCAGAATGAGAAACTGGACGAAGATTAACCCCACCTAAGCGATCAGACATACCCTTTCCTCCACCCTCAGACCTCCAAAGACTAGAAGCGAGAGCATTCCCCCCTTCCCCCAACCAAACCTATGAGCCATAGGGGAAGCACGAAGCCAAGTACCAAATTGAGCATGAGGAACACCACCCCCAGGGATAGGACCCTTCCTACCTTGGCAACCCCCTGCGCCATGTTTAATGACCCCACATAGGAAACAGAATTTAGGAAGGCGCTCATATTGAAACGCAATCCAGGTAGAATCACCACTAATTTTAAGAAAACGACCTCGAGCGAGAGGCTTAGAGAGATCCAACAGGATTCACACCCTGAGAAATTCACCCCACCCAATACCGTCTTCATCAACTTCGACCTCCTCCACTGTTCCCACTGAATTTCCAAGTTGTAATCCCATAGTTTCACTCATACAAGCCAAAGGCAAATGGAACATGCGAACCCAAAAAGAAACTAAATCAAAGTCCATTTTGGCAGGTGCTATAGAACCATGAAAATCTTTGACAGAAAATAGGTGCCCCTCAAAGACCCAAGGACGGCCTTCAAGTACCCTAGCCTTGTCCCATGCATGCTCAAACTCCACAAGAAACAAGTTATCCGCCAGGATTTTAAAAACCGTAGGTCCAGAAGGTTTCCACCCCCTAAGTAGTGTAGACTTGATAGAATCCTTACCAATCGTTCTGTCAGCCAGCAACTTACCCACCAGACATGATCTGCCCCGAATGTTAATGTTATGCCCTTCCGTCTCACTCGCTTCAACCACCAAACTCTCATCTTCCGAAAGCGTAAAAGCCCTCCATAATTTCGTAAGATCCTCCGCCATTCCAAACGTTGAAAGTAGAATTCCAACGATGAAAAGCCACACTAAAAGCAGATTAAACACACTCTTCAATCCCCAGGGGATGAGAAAATTCAACTTCCACCTCTAAGGTTCAGAGAATACTTTAGAGAGAAAAAACGATTACTTGCATTTCCCCCAATGGAAAAACTAGTTGGGCCACTATGGGAGATAGGTGGACATGGCTGATGAGTGATGGCTCTTCTCCGAATTGGCAGGGTAGTCGCGCTTATGAAGATTTCATTTCCGTGTAAATTACATATATTATATAATATTGGGTGAGGAATTTAATATTGATAATTACTTGATTCTGGAACATTTCAATCTATTCCCCTCCCCTCTCCACCCCACTCTCCTGTCAATACGGATAATCAGAAGACCGAAGAAGCCAACCATTTCAGTCTATTTCCATTTTACCCCAACATTTCAGTTTATTCCCTTTTTTTTTTTTTTTTTTCATATTGAAATATTAGGGTAAAATCGGAATAGACTGAAATGTTGGCTTCTAGATGCCAACATTTCAGTCTAAATGTTGGCTTGTTTTTCAGACTTCATTGCTTAACCATACCGACACAATCAGGGGGAAGGTATGGGGAGTGGTTTATTAAACAGGGCATTCGTTTACGTGTAAATTATATATATATATTATATAATATTGGGGTGAATGGGATAGATGGATCAGGAAAATGTTAAAATTATGACAAGTATACAATTAGTGTACAACTTGAAGTGTTGGAGTCTTACCTTAATGTGTCTTGAAGTTGTGCACTTATAGTGCATATATCACAGCCCAATGAATTAATGTATATTAACAAATAGGAAAATACTAAAAAGACTATTAGTGTACAACTTCAAAATACATTAGAGTGAAATCCACACGTCAGGTCCTAATAAGAAACAAATATCCTATTTAAGCCCAATCATGAAAAGGCTTAAAATCCTATTTAATTTCTCTTTGATTTCAGCCTAATATACATTTAAACTAACATCACTTAGCGTCCCTATAATATTCCTTTAGTTTACTTGCTTACCTGTTACTATTTATTGATGGATATATATAGCTTGTATTTACTTTTTAATAATTTATTATTGCTTTAATTGGCTGGGTTATAAATTTTTATTGGGATGCATAGGTATAGTAGGTGTGTTATATTTAGGCTTTAGGCTTAATTGGGTTAGACATAACAACACTTGTTTCCTGCAGCGATCGATTAAACAAAAGAAAAAAAAAATTAAATCAAACGTTCAGAAATATTTACGTGCGTCGTCAACGTTCAGAAGCCTTTCTCTTCAAGTCTAGACCTTTGCAGCATATTTAACAGAACATACACGTATCTCAAGCACATTTCACCGGCCCTTTTATCTTTCTTCTTAACATATTCGCAGATGCGGCATATCAAAGCACAGACTACCCTTCTACCCTTCTACCCTTCTTTCTCAACAGAAATCTCTCAAAGTTTATCAAAGCCTTTTCAGTTATTTAAACAAAACCACACAAACAAGCAAGATAGTACAAAACTTTGCAAAAAGTATCACCAATTATAAGGTAAGATGCTTATCTGAGATTTGGAGACAAGATGCAGAGGAGAACGACAGTCTAGAGCCGGCCAACGCCTATGAGAAAGAGAAGAGAGGCAGAGACGAACAAGAAAAAGAAGAAAAAACGAGGGTTTTAACATATTTTAGAGTACTCCCAATGGATTATTTATTTGCAACTTTAAGCTATATTACAAAAGTGCTAAAAAAAGACTCCAACAACTTATGTATTCCAACTCTATAATAGATTTTTCTTAATTCCATAAATAGTGCAACTCTACAAGTAGAGTTATACTATTCACTTATCTATTTTTTTTTTTTATTCTTTATCTCCACCTTTTCCACTTTGTTTTTTTCCTTTTTCCCTCCACCACTCCATGTTCTTCCTTTTTTTTCTTCCTTTATGATGGAGATTTAAGGGAAAGTGTGTAAAGTAGTGGAGTTATCAAGCGGGGCCCACGTGGAAAAAAAATACTATAATGATAAAAATTAATGAAAAATAATAAAAAAATAATAAAAAAATAATATAGAGTTAAGAATAGATAATGGGATGTATAGTGCATTTTCAAACTCATTAGCTAAACTAGATAAAATAGATTTTGATTAGCTATTCTAGATTGAAAAATACATAAACCATTGGGAGTGCTCTTAGATGGGTATTTTTGAAATTTTTTCCTTCCCGCTCGAAAATTTCCGCCAAATATTTGCTATGCAAAATCGCAATTTTGGTTTAAATTCGCGCCTTTTCAATTAAGCACCTCCATACCTGCTGCCAAAAATCGTGGTTTTTCCACGATTTTATAAAATGCGATTTTAAATCGCAATCCCCAAACGCTCCACGATTTGCGATTTCCTTTAAAATCGCAGATTATTTTGGCAAATAAGCAACCTCAAACGAGCACTAAATTTGAGAAAATTAGAACAAGTAATTATGATATACCACTTATGGAACCCATTCGACTGGATAAGTGGTTAAACAGTCCAATTTTTATCTTGTCAGGTGGGTCCTATAAGTAGTCTTTCACAATCATCTACCCTTGAGTCTTTCAAATTCCTATTAATAGTTTAATGGGATCATAATCTAATGTGGAGTGAATTAGACAAATCATTTTTATTTATTTATTTTTTTTTTAAAAATAGTAATAAGAATTGATTGATGTAATATAAAAAATCTACTTAAAAGTATACTTAAATTCAATGCAAACATCACATGTTTTCAGTGCAAATAATTAATTTTATACAAGACAATTAGATTGTATCTAGTCAAGTGCAAATAATAAGTGATAAAAGATACTTGGTTGCCAACAAAGAATTTTTTAAGCAGTTTACTAAACTAAGCTTGTTAATCAGCCTTCCAAGCTTGTTAAAGAAATATACATATATTTAGAAGGCATTTCAATTACATATATTGGGGGTTCTAATTGGTTTGCGAAAATGCAAGGCGATGGGTTTACGTAATATTGTTGTTGAACTTGACTTATCCCTGATTGTGACTTGGTTCGAGAAAGGTAGTTGTCGGGTTTGGTACTTGGAGGATTTTTGGGAGGAAATTTTCCTTCTCATCAGTGGCTTGAATACTCGGTTTAACTGTGTTTTTAGAGAGGGTAACCAAGCTGCGGACTGGCTCAGTAAACGTGGTAGTGCGGGGATTACGTATGAATATAATTCGAATAATATTCCTAAGGAACTCAAAGGGATATTACGGGTAGATAACTGTGGTTTACCTTGTTTAAGAATGAAGTAAGTTGTGGTCTATCTTTCATGGGATGGTGGTTCTTTGTAAATCCTGTGAATTTTGGATGTTATCATGGTATTCCTCCGCCAAAAGTGAGGCTTTTATCTAATAAATTTAGGCCGGGATCACTATTGGACATGTGATCTCGTCTTTTCGGCTCAATTCGTGTGTGACTCGGTTATTAAATGAGTTATTCGTGGACATGAAACTATACTTGATTATTAAACGATATATATCCGTATAAAACTTGGCTCGCTCATTTAAAGTTCGCGAATGTTGGTACAGTTTCCGGTATGGTGACGTGTCGCCTTATGATTCGTCGTCTATTCCTCCTTGTGATGAATCGATTCACCTTGTAACCTGCAAAAATAATAAACGACTTGTCGGGGGTGCCGACTACGCCCACTCCGATGCTTAAGTCAATTAAAATTCTCTGGAGAGTATTTGTAATCTCAAAGCTCAAAAGATGCGTGTCAAAAATACCTGGCGTAGTGGTCTTATTTATAGGCTTGTAGTTACAGACCTACCGGAACTCTTGAAGCCCAATTGGACTAGGAGTTTGAGTCCCAGTTTTCTCGAGTCTCAGCCTTATCTTCAGGAAATTTGAATAAGGCAATAGAGTCTAGGTTGGGTTCTGTTAATACTTAATCACTTATTAGTCAAGTTCAAGAAGATACCTCCGAGACGATTGTAGTGTGCTTTGACCCATCCTCCGAGGTGTAAATATCCGAGACATGTTCGCTTCGATAGACTAGGAGATCTCGGAATATCTCGTACTGTTGCTGAGTTTGGTAGGTCCGAGGTGTTATCATACCGAGACAATCTTCTTATACAGGGTCATGATGAATGTCCGAGATGTAACACTGAGGTGACAAAAGGTTAGGATCCACGTGTCCTCGGAGTTGATTTTCTCCCTAACAGTTACCCCCCTAATTCTCTAATTTCAAAAATAAATTGAAATTAAAGGAATTATTCGTTGCCCGTGAACCTGTACTTTTTGAAAGCTGTCATCACTTTTGTCATAAATGCCGCTCCTTTTTGAAAGTTTGAACGTTTGAACTTTGCCCCTTCTTTTTCTCATATTGACGGAAGCCCGCACATTCCTGACGTCGCCGCCCTTTTCAAATCATGACGTGCTATTCTCGAGGTTATGCCTTTTAATATTCATTTAATTTCTAGATTCGAAACGGACGCCCCTTCAGTTTTCGGAGATACTAAAATGATGGTGCCTCTTAATATCTTGGACGCGTGGGGGGTATATTTAATGTTTCAACTGCTTTCACTATTCACCCTTTTACATACTTTCGTACTCTCTCACTATCCACCATTGTCACCATCTTCTCGAATTTTTCCTTCTCTGAAACTTCCACTCTTCCTTTCTCTCTCTGAAATGGCCCCAAGAAAGCTACCTCCAATATTCCCCCTACCTCATGGGCCCGAACCAAAAGGTCCGACGGCCCTGTAGACCTTTCTCCCCTGGAGAGCAGGGTGGAGACTGTCCTCTTCGAAAGCCATGAGGGTGTACTACGGCTGAACTATGACATCCCTCCGACGGTGAGGATGTTCTATCAAACCCTAGGGGCTCGGGTTATCGTTGACGGCGACGTCACTTTATTCGAAAGGATGTTCATGGCTAGACTCCGGCTACCCTTTCCGGAGATCGCCCAAGACTTTGTCCTTTTTCTAATGGTTGCTCCTAGTCAGATCATGCCCAACGCCTAGAGATATCTATTTGCTTCCTACATCCTCTAGAGGCTAGTATTAAAGAAGGAGATGAAGATTTTTCAATTCTTGAATATCTATAGGCCAAGGCAGACTTCGGAGGGAATGATCGAGCTGTCTGTCCATCATCCCCCTATATTCATCAAACTTAAGAGCGGGTTGACCAACAAGAAGTTCTGGGAGCAACAGTTCTTTCGAGTATCTGGGGAATGGGAATTGCCCCGAAGGTATGATTTTGCCCGAGAACTACAGGATGTCTCGGACCTGGCAATTGCTGCGACCTGACCGAAGCGAACCCTCTTCAATTAGTATATCTGATCGGGAAGATGTTATGAAGATAAGCGACTGGTCTGCAGCTAGGGTTAAAGCTGAGAAGTTCGAGGAAATTGATTTTGATAACCTTGTGACCGAGGAAAATTTGAGGCAATTTCTTGGATATAACATTCCGAGGAACAAGAAGACGATCACCAAAAGAGGAGTTGCCATGAAAAGATGTGATGCCTCTCCCATCTCCGAGGCTGTCACCAAGAAGAGATCTTCTGAAAGAGCCGAGGAAACTCCCGAGGATGTTCCTTTGAGGAAGAAGCAGAACATTCCTCTGGCCGCCTCAGGTGCGAAGAGA
The DNA here is from genome assembly GCF_958979055.1 of Alnus glutinosa. Lineage (NCBI taxonomy): Eukaryota > Viridiplantae > Streptophyta > Magnoliopsida > Fagales > Betulaceae > Alnus > Alnus glutinosa. The sequence goes on from NC_084887.1 coordinate 9,231,749, forward strand.
ACTTCTCCGAGGAGGTCCACGGTTGAAACCAACACTGAAGAGGGCTCAGTGAGCTTTCGGGGTTTTGTTCCAGAAGTTTCCCCAGCCCGAGGAGCTGGTTCCCTGCCCCCTTTTGGCCTAAGAGATGAAACTAGCTTCGAGGCGTCACACCAGGGCTCAGACATTCCTCTCGAGGAAACCAATGCCGGTGCCTCTATAACAACAAGTCCGGTGCCAGAAAGATCAAAAGGGGAGGGCGAACCAATACCTGAGGCCCGTATCTTGCCACCCATGCGTCGAGTGAAGTACGCGGTGAGGAAAAAGAAATTTGGTGCCCGAGATCACCTGGCAGAAATAATTTCAAAGGCTGAGTATATGTGGGGTAAGCTAGTCATAAGGCCCTTTGATGCCAAGGAGGTTCGACAAGAATCTGCTTCTTCGGGTGAGGAGTCTGCTGGAGAGGGGGATGAGGATGCTACCACCCCCTAATATGAAGCTTTTGCGGAAGACGTAGTGGAAGAACATACTCCTCAGACTCCTTCAACAGAGTGTCCCACAACTCCCCCACCTCCTAATTACGAGTGTGAAACGGAGCATGCTACCTCTCCAAAATCATATATGGCTCCTGATCAGACCGAGGTAGTTCACACGGGAATACCCGAGAGGGTAAGTACCAAAGAGCTAGAAATTCCTCCGCAAGCGGGAGTTCAGAATAGGCCAGGTGCTAACCTTGAAGTAGGGGGCGCAAATCAGTCCAAAGCGACTCAGCATATCGAAGTGCCTAAAAGATCCAGAGTCAATACCGAGGGCAGGAATTTCGAGGCAACTCAACATCCTGAAGCACCTGATAGAAATAGAGCCAACACCGAGGCTAGCACTTCTGAGCCAAGGCCTAATGAGTTTAAGGCAGCCCCGAATGCAGAAGTTGCTCCTTCTGTGGGACCTAACTCTTCTTCTAGATTTACAGCGGCCTTCGAAGTTTTGGGTAGTGGCCATCAAAAACCTAATCCCCGAAGGGTTCCTGGGAAATGCAGGGACTGCTTCCTCGGAGAGAATTGCCCAAGGCATTCTTATCTCCCATTATCAGGTGAGCTTCCGAAAATGAACCCTTGTTTGAACCAAATTTAAGCACATTATTCTAAATTTGCCTTCCTTTTTCTTTGTAGCTTCTGGTGAAGATGACGGCCCTCTGGCAAAGGTACGAAAACTGTCAAGAAGTGCAGCCCACTGCTCCAACCCCCGAAGTGCAGGCTCAACTTTCGGGGCTAGAGAAGGAAGTAGTAACTTTGAAAGCTCTTCTTCAATCCCGGGATGAAGAGCTTGCTTCTCGGGACTTAATTATATTCGAGGAGAGTTCCGCCAAAGCTCGTTTAGAAAAGGAAGTGTTCAAGGCAAATGAGCGGTATACATGCTCTGTCGCGGGTCTTTCTGCTGAACTTGACTATGCGGATCAATTGGCGTCTTTTCTGTGGGCCGTGCAAAACGAATGCTCCGAAGCGTGCAAGAATGCTGAAAGGGCTGAAGCCGAAAAGGAGGAACTCTCGGCCGAGATTGAAAAACTTGAGGCTGAAAGAGACAAAGCTGTAAAAGCCCAGGATCGGTTGGAGAGCCTGTTGATCAGGCTTAGAGCCAGGTATGACGCGGGCCAAGCCAAACTAATGCGCTATCTGATGCAACTGAGCTACGTGCGATATCTTCGAGACCAGAGTTGGGGTCGGGGATTCAACTGGGGTTCGAAAATTTTAGAACTTTGGTGAAGAACCCTCAGTATAAGTTCGATCCTGAAACTGTTGGGCCGCTTCTAGTCGAAATTCCGGATGAAGCAGTCCAAGAAATGGAAGAATTTGGTAAAGAATTCATGCCCGATGTTCCGAGTTGGGGTTCTGACACACCGGATCCCCGAGATGATCCTCTCGATGACGCTGCGGACTAAGAGTTATTTCCGGGGCCTGAAGTTTTCTTTTCTTTTATTTTCTTTATGAAAATTCTTGTAACCTGTGAAGGATTTTATAAATCAAGAAAAGTTTATTCCTTTCATACTTTTGTCCTCAACAATTTATGATCTTTCAATTTCTTCTTTGTGGAATTATATCTTGTGATGACCATAATTCAGAATATTCATATCCTTATCCTTATCCTTATCCCTTCGGAAACCCCCAATCGAGGGGTTTCTTCCCTTGGTATCCTTTCCATAACCCTTTCGGGTTGTCCAAGGAAATGAGTCGGGCGGATTCTTTCCTGGTATCCTTATCCTTATCCTTATCCCTTCGGAAACCCCCAATCGAGGGGTTTCTTCCCTTGGCATCCTCGGGTTGTTCGAGGAAAGGAGTCGGGCGGATTCTTTCTTGGGTATCCTTATCCTTATCCCTTCGGAAACCCCTAATCGAGGGGTTTCTTCCTTGGTATCCTTTCCATAACCCTTTCGTGCTGTCCGAGGAAAGGAGTCGGGCGGATTTTTTCCTGGGTATCCTTATCCTTATCCCTTCGAAAACCCCCAATCGAGGGGTTTCTTCCCTTGGTATCCTTTCCATAACCCTTTCGGGTTGTTCGAGGAAAGGACTCGGGCGAATTCTCAAACTTTCCATAATTTTTTAAACAGATTGGCAAATGATCTACTTTATTGATGATAAAATTTGTAGAAAAAATAAAAAATTACATATAATATTTCTTCAAGCGTTCGGCGTTCCATGATCTTGGGAGCATCTTCCTTGTCTCGGTCATCAGATGATAAGGCCCTTTTTGATGACATTTTACTACTTGATAGGGACCTTCCCATTTTGGTGCCATTTTTCCTTCTGTTGGATCTTTCGTCATTAAGCTCACTTTCCTGAGGACCCAATCTTCGACCTGAAACTTTCTAGGAACCACCATTTTATTGAAGTACCGAGCTGTCCGATTTTGATACGCTGCCCATGTTACTTGAGCAACGTTTCTTTTCTCCTGCAAAAGATCTAGGTGTAGCTTGACTATTTCATCATTGAGCTCGAGATTGTAGTAAGCTACACGAAAACTCGGGGATCCCACTTCAGCTGGTATCACAGCCTCGTTCCCATAGGTGGGTGAAAATGGCGTCTCGCCTGTCGGAGTTCTCCTTGTGGTTCGATATGACCAACGCACCTCTGGAACATATTCAACCCATGCTCCTTTCTTCTTTTCGAGCTTTTTCTTCAATGTTCTTACCAGGGTCTTGTTTGTCGCCTCCACTTGCCCATTCTCCTGTGGACGCAGTACCGAGGCATAGTAGTTTCAGATACAAAGTTCTGAACACCACCTTCGGAATGGTTTGCAGTCAAACTTCTTTCCATTCTTTATGAAAAATGCATGTGGGATTCCGAACCAACACACCACCGACCTCCAAAGGAAACTTGAGATATTTGTTGTGGTTATAGCTGCCAATGCTTCTGCCTCTGCAAAAGTAAGGGGAGTAAGCTTTTCAGGAGATGTCTTCATAATTCTTGAGAATCTTTGGCACTTGTCACAATTCCTCACAACTTGGGCTGAATCTTTACTTACCGTAGGCCAATAATATCCAGCTCGAATGGTTTTTTACGCCAGCATTCGACCTCCCGAATGGTTTCCACACACACCTTCATGGATTTCTTTCAGCACATACTCCGCCTCGGCTTTGGAAATGCATTTCAGAAAGGGTTTGGAGTATCCCCTTTTGTAGAGTAATTCTCCGAGGAGACAGAACCGAGTTGCTTGATTTTTGATCTTCCGAGCCGCAGTCTTGTCTTGGGGTAATGACCCATTTTTTAGAAACTGAATAATCTCAGTAGCCCATTCCTATTCATTTGGTATTGTATCGGCCTCCATAATGTTAACATTCGGGGTTATGGATGGCTCGGTCAAAATAATAATCTGTCATTGTGAGGTCTTGATGTCCTCCTCTGTTCCCGAAGCTATCTTTGAAAGCTCATTTGCTCGGGTATTTGCCTCACGGGGTACCTTTGTGACAACAACCCTGTCAAAATAAGATTGGTAATGGCATACCTGTTCCAGATATCTGGACATTCGGTCTTCTTGTGTGTCAAACTATCCTTGAACTTGGCCCACCACTACCTGAGAATCACTTCGAATTTCAACGTTTGTTGCCCCTATCTCTCGAGACAGTGCCAATCCTGCTATCACTGCTTCATATTCTGCTTTGTTGTTGGTGGTGACAAAATATAGTTTTATAACAAAACCGAACTCTTGGCCTTTGAGGTTCTTAAGGATGACTCCCACCCTGCTTCTGCCTCGTGCCGAGGATCTGTCTACATGCACAACCCAGGTTGATTGTTTGGGAAGTTCGTCTGCTTCAGGAACGTTACAGAATTCTACCAAGAAGTATGCTAGAACCTGTCCCTTGATAACTGTCCGAGGATGAAACTCAATGTTGAACTGTCCGAGTTCTATTGCTCAATTGACTAATCTTCTTGAAAGGTCGGGTTTTTGCAAAACCTTCCTCATTGGATATTCAGTTAAGACTCGGATAGCATGAGCTTGAAAGTACGGCCTCAATCTTCGAGCCGAGACGACCAAAGCAAATGCCAATTTCTTGATCCGAGGATATCTTTCTTCTGCTCCATGAAGTGCCTTGCTTGTAAAGTAACTGGTTTTTGAACTCCTCCATCTTCTCTAACCAGAGTGGAGCTTACCGCTGAGCAGGATACGGCCAGATAGAGATAGAGTATCTCTCCCTTTGTTGGGCGGCTTAACAATGGAGGATTCATTAGGTATTCCTTCAGCTTTCCGAATGCCTCCTCAAATTCTTCACTCCATGTAAAAGCTTTTCTCATAATTTTAAAGAAGGGAAGGCACTTATCTGTTGATCTTGAAATGAATCGGTTCAAGGCCGCAATTCTCACTGTTAACTGCTAGAGTTTTGTTGTTCTCGGTGCCTACATATTGAGGACAGCCTTGACCTTCTCGAGATTTACTTCGATACCCCTCTATGATACCATGAATTCCAAAAATTTACCTGAAGAAACACCGAAGGCACACTTCATGGGATTGAGCTTCATTTCGTATTTCCATAAAGTTTGGAAAGTCTCTCGGAGATCTTCTATATGTTTGGTTTCCTGGATACTTTTTACCAACATATTGTCTACATACACCTCGACATTTCTTCCAATATGACCCCGAAACATCTTATTCACCAATCGCTGATAGGTAGCACCGGCATTTTTCAATTCGAAAGGCATCATCCTATAACAGTAGAGTCCTCGATCTGTGATGAAAGAAGTTTTTTCCTGATCTATCTCTTCCATGTAAATCTGGTTGTATCCTGAGAAAGCATCCATGAAGCTTAGGAGCTCATGTCCGGACGTTGAGTCCACCAATAGATCGATCCGAGGCAAGGGAAGCTATCCTTTGGACATGCCTTATTCAAGTCAGTGAAGTCTACGCACATCCTCCACTTGCCATTAGACTTTTTTACCAGTACCACATTGGCCAGCCACTTGGGGTAATCTACCTCCCAAATGAATCTCGCTTTTAATAACTTCTCTACCTTTTCTGAACGCTTGGCGGATTATTGTGTGCTCTGCGGTCTGGTTGGTCATCGGCGAAATTTTTGTCCTACTCCTCCCCCTCAAGGCCCTGAAGATAAATATGGTATTTCTCTGTGAGCCTTTGCTTTTTCAGGTCCACGTTCTTTTTCGGCTCCTTCTTTGGCTATTCAGGTGCCTCCTATGTGTCCGGTGGTTTATGCTTCTCTGGTGCTCTCCTCCAACACCGATTCAGTTGGTCACCGACCTTTGCAGAGCCAGCTTCTTCCGCAAGGGTCGGTAGTGGACGCCTTGGGTTCTGGGCCCTCTGCTTTACCGCTCAGAACGAGCCACATGCCCTCTCTTAATCCATATTTGCCTACTCTTGGTCCTGGACGTGCCACGTCAGTGTTTGGGTTGGATCCCTCTCCCTTAGTGCTTGACAGAGGTAAGGGTCTTTCTTCTGAAGTTGATTTTTCTGGTTTGGATCATAGATTTTATCCACCTTCTTGGGCCTTTCCCCTTAACCCCTCCTTCCCTCCTTCCTCTCACACTCGGTTCATGGGCCCTTTTCCTTCTTATCCTTTTTGCCCTTCAACTGTTCCTGCTAGCCCAACTGTCTCTTTTTCCCCTAGGCTTTTTCACATTATCACTGACCCACCTCCCCCAGCCCAGTCTTTTACCCCTCCTGTTTATACCCATGTCCCCCGGCCCAAACACAAGCCATCTGGCTCTATGCCTTCCCTGGCTCACCCTCACCTTTGTCCTCCGACTGATCTGGTTCATGGACTGGTCCCATCCTCTGGGCCCTCTGCTGGCTGTGCTTCTGCCATCTCTGGTCAGAAACGGGTTTTTGTAGATGAATTTGTGCAGCTTTCCCCAAGCCGTACTCTTGTTTCTTGTGGTCAAGATCGTGATCTTCGCTCTACGACTGCTGTGCTGCCATCCCCTCCCCTGAAGCGACGTTTCTCTCCTCTAGCAAGTCCTCGACTGAGTCTTTAGGCTCGTATGGAGTTGGCTGCTTCCTCTCTGACAGCTCTTTGGCATTCTGCTCCTGCTTCGGTGGTTTTACCTCCAGTTTTGGATGTCTCGGTGACTCCTTCTGGTTCTTCCACCTGCCTGGTACTTAGCCCCCTGGCTCTGATCTCTCTTTCTCCTATTGGTGTTGTTTCTTCACCTGCAGTCTCTGCTTCTGTGGGGGTTATTTCTCCATCTGTGGTTTCTCCTGTTGGTGCTCGCATAACCCATAAGGTGGCTCGGAAGGCATGCAGTGTTACTCATTTTGTGTTACCTGATGATACTACTCTTGGTGCAGGTTCTGTTCCTGTTAGTTCCACTTCAGAGGCAGCTGGTTCATCCATGCCCCCTCCGGTCCCATGATTATACTTTCCTGGAATTGTAGAGGTCTAGCTCAATCCTCTACAATTCGTGAACTTCGGGCTATGATCAGGCGTAATCATCATGATATCATCTTTTTGTCAGACACTAAAACTAACTTGGCTTGTTCTATTTTGTCATAGCTGGGTTACTCTTTATCTGTCCAGGCTCCTCCTTCTGGTTCTAGAGGAGGACTTTTGATTGCTTGGCACTCTGATATTAAGCTTACAAGTTTGTTTGTATCTCCTAATCTAATATGTGTTCACTACTTTTCTAATTCTCCTGATGTGCAATGTTTGATATCCTTTGTTTATGGACCTCCTTATCAGAAACATGGTTTTGATTTTTGGTCACAGCTTGCGGAATTTGGTTCTGATAGCTCGGTACCTTGGCTTTGTATTGGTGATTTTAATTCTATTACTTCGTCTTTGGATAAATTGGGTGGCCGGCCTTTTAATGGTTGCTCCAAAAATGACTTTGGACATTTTATGAACTCTTTTGGTATGATCGACTTGGGTTTTTCTTGCAATCCTTTGACTTGGTCTAATCATCGTCAATGTCATGGATTGATTAAGGAACGATTGGATCGTGGTATTGTTTCTAGTTCTTGGTTGCATGCTTTCCCTGCTATCTCTATTACCCACTTATCGGCTTACACTTTGGATCATAATCCTTTACTTCTTAACACTGCTATTCCTTCTCCATATCTCCCGAGACCTTTTCGGTTTGAGGAATTTTGGACTCGTGATCCTACTTGTGGTATTGTGATTAATGAGGCTTGGTCTACTGTTGTTTATGGTTCCTTTTCTTCTTGTATGGCTCAAAAACTCAAACTCACAAAAAAGGCTATTAAATATTGGAATAAGTATCATTCTGGCGATATTAGGATAAGTTGGATTCCACTCTCCTTTTACTTGATATTACTCAACAGGCTTCTCCTTCTGATTATAATTTATCTTTGGAGCTTTATCTCAAGTCTTTAATTAATGAATATCTTATTCAAGAAGAATCTCTTTGGAAATCTAAATCTAGAGAACTTTGGCTTACCTGCAAGGATCTTAATACTAGGTTTTTTCACACTAATACTTTAATTCGTCATAGGCGAAATGCTATTGATCTTCTTCACACTCCATATGATGGATGGCTCTCTGATCAGACTACTATTGGTGGTTGTTTTGTTTCTCATTTCAAAGATATTTTTTCCACCTCTAATCCTGCTCCTTCTAAGGAACTACTGGCTCTGTTTCAATGCTCTGTTTCTGATGCTGATAATGTCATGCTATGTTCTATTCCTTCTGAATTTGAAATTCATGCTTCTCTGGCTAGTCTTGGTGTTTCTAAAGCACCTGGTCCTGATGGTTTTACTGCTCTCTTTTATATGAAATATTGGGATTGTATTAAAGATACTGTTCTACAAGCTATATGGAATTTTTTTCAAGCATAACCAGCTTTTAACGGAACAGAACCATACTTTTATAGCTCTTATTCCTAAAAAAGTTGGAGCTTCTACTGTTCATCATTATCGTCCTATTAGTCTTTGTAATATTATTTATAAGATTATTTCCAAGCTGCTGGCCAATAGGCTCAAGCCTCTTCTGTCTAATATCATTTCTCCTTTTCCAAATAGCTTTTGTTCCTGGCCATCATATACATGATAATTCTATTTTGGCTCATGAGATGTTCTACACTCTTAAATCAAAGCGTGGTCGAAGGGGTCTTATGGCGGTTAATCTTGACATGGAAAAGGCTTTTGACAAAATGGAATGGAATTTTTTATTGGTTATTCTTCAGAAGCTTGGCTTTCATGAAAAATGGATTCACTGGATTCGGTTATGTATTACTACCTCTTCATTTTCGATTATGCTCAATGGTAGTCCTTTTGGCTTATTTTCCCCCTCTCGGGGTTTGCGGCAAGGTGACCCTCTGTCTCCCCTTCTCTTTATTATTGGGACTGAAGTTATTTTCCGTCTATTCTATAGCAGTCTTCGTGGTTTTAAAATTGCTCGTTCCTGTGCTCCTTTAAGCTATTTGCTGTTTGCTGATGATTTGGTCATTTTTACAACTTCAACTGTAAGTGAGGCCTCTATTATTCAGACTTGCTTGGATAAGTATTGTCTTTGGTCTGGGCAAACTGTTCATGTCACAAAGTCTAATATTCTTTTTAGTAAGAATACTGCTCCTACTCTGATATCTGCTATCCAGACTATTCTTCCTTATGCTAGTACCCCTGCTACTGCTCGACATCTTGGACTTCCTATGTTATTTGGTAAATCTAAAACGTCTACTTTTTCGGATATTTTGGATAAAGTACAGGGGAAAATTGAAGGCTGACATTCTAAAACCCTATCACAGGTAGGGAAAACGGTTCTGGTTAAAGTGGTGGCTTCTGCTATTCCCTCTTATGTTATGAGTACCTTTTTGCTTCCCGATGGACTTTGTCATCAGTTAGATCGGGCTTTCAAAAAAATTTGGTTGGGATTTCCAAAGGACAAATCTCGAAATCTCTCCCTCAAATCCTGGAAGTCTCTGTGTTTGCCTAAAGATCAAGGTGGCTTGGGTTTCTGTCTTATGAAAGATGTTAATTTCTCTCTCATTTCTAAGCTTGACTGGAAGTTATTATCACATCATGATTGCCTCTGGGTTTCTCTCTTCAAGCAGAAGTATATTAAATATGGTAATATCTTATCTGCTCCTCTTTCTTCTGGATCCTGGATTTGGAATGGCATTCGATCTACTATATCTTTTCTTTCTTCTAGAGTTTGTTTTATTCCTCATTTTAATTCTCAGCTTTCTATTTGATATTCTCCTTGGATTCCTTCTTTACTCAATTTTTTACCTGAGCCTCGTTTGTCCTCTTTTAGCTCTTCTTATCCTTTAGTTATTGCAATTTGATCCATTCTTCTTCTTTGACTTGGAGGCAGAACTTATTGCAGTTTCTTTTTACGCCATCTACTGTCTCTGAAATTATGAAGATTAGACTTCAACCTTTGTCTGATTCCATTCTCTGGACTCCTTCTACTACAAGTATTTTTTTCCACAAAATCAGCTCACCACCATCTCTCTTCTTTTGATCCTTCTTTCCCCTCCCCTCTTTCCAAAGTTTGTTTGATAGCTCTTTGGAAACTTAATTTAAATAATAGTTTAAAGCTTTTCTTGTGGAAAATGGTCTGGAACATTATTCCTACTAAAGTGCGTATTTCCTTTTCCATTCCTCATTCTATCTATGACACTACTTGCTCTTTGTGTTCCTATCCAGTTTATTCTCTTTATCATCTTTTCTTTACTTGTCCTATTGCTCGTATTGTTTGGAGGCAATCATTCTGGTGTTGGATTCTTATGCCTTACCTGTTGCTGATATGATTGACTGGATTCAAATTATACTTAACCCTGGTATTATTGGTATTCTTGACTCTGATATTCATCTATTTCAAATTTTTCCTGCCCTTTCTTGTGATAGTATTTGGTTTGCTCGCAATAAAGCGCATCATGATAATATTGTTCCAAATGCCCTTGTCCTCTCTGCTACTATTAATAGGACTGTTTTGGAACATCATTCTGCCTGGGCCTCACAACGCTCACCTCCTGCTATTTGGTTGAAACCTGGTGCTTCTTTTTTCAAGATTAATTATGATACTGCTATTAGGGATTCTTTTCTGCTCAAGCTGCAGTCTGTCGGGATGCTTCTGGTTCTATCATACAGTGCTCATCTCTTATCAGTCCTCCTTGCACAGTTGTTTATGGGGAAGCTTTTGCTACTCTTTTGGTTGTTCGTCTGGCCGTATCTTTACAGCTCTTTTCTTCTATATTAGAAGGTGATTCTCTTATTGTAACTTTGGCTCTTCAGAAACCGGATCATACACAAGACTGACGTATTGCTCCTATCATCTCTGAGGCTATATCCATGATTCCTTCTTCATCTACTTGGCTGGCTAGTCATGTTAACCGAAATGCAAACTTCTGTGCCCATCATTTGGCAAATTAGGCCGCAATCAGAAACTTTTCTGGCTGCATTCCCACTCTTTCTTTCTTGTCTGGACTTTCTCCTACCTGTTTTGGAAAGGTTTCCGTCTCTACTTTTTTAGTTCCTTAATTGTTGTTTCTTTCTTTCTACTTATATATATATATATTTATAAAAAAAAAAAAAAAAAAAAACCCTCACCTAAACGACGAAAATGATTGCCATGTGAAATTAAAGTCATTAATGATGGATATCAAACAAGCTTAAAAGTAAAATTCAAAGAAAAATATCCAAACACACCTTTAGGTGTGAACGTACATTCAAACAGTTGAAAAAGTGAAGCCCTTTCTCCAATACAATTACTTGTCTTTCTCCTACCGTTCTTATAAAAAAGCAAGGAAATAATTTTTGCAAGACCTAAATATATAATTTTTATTCAATTTAAGATATATTGGTAGGACTCATATATGGTGGAACTGACATGCATGGATCTTACCGATATATTTTGAATTGTATAAGAGTAGTACATTTAAGTTGTGCAACAAACACACCCAAAAAGCAAAGAGTATCCACACCTTTAGTCACGTTCATGTGAATTGTATAAATTTAACGACCGGCTTTTTGAAAATTGTAAATTGTAAAGGATAAAGAACATTTAAACTTTGTGAGAAGTCACCCAAAAAAAAATGAGAGCTGCTATTTCTTAGACCCGGTTACAACTAGGCTGACATGGCACTATTAAGTCAGCCTGCCACGTCAGTTCAATTTAAAAAAAAAAATGAAATCTTGAAACCATTTCAAAAAATCCCCAAATCCCCAAAACATCCCCAGAACGCAAAAATTTTCCGGCCTAAATTTCTTCCAAAATCTTCCTCTCTCAAGCAACGCCCATTGCACATCGGCTATTGTACGCCGCTCACAACCCATCACAATTAAAACAGGGTGTATGGCAAAGATCAATGAGCGGCGGGCTATTGATGAAAAATGGTTTATGACTTCAGTTGTGGCTGAACATAATCATAGTTTAAGCCCAGGCTAAATAAGGTCTTTTAGATGCAATAAGAATTGAGACTCTGCTGTGAAAAGAAGGCTTTAGCTAAATGATAGAGCTGGAATACGTCTGTATAAGAATTTTAACTCGTTGGGTGTTGAAATTTTGGGGGGGGGGGTATGAGAATCTTGCCTTTGGAGAGAAAGATTGCCAGAATGCAAAAGCAAAATGATGGCTTCTTTTATGTGATGGACATGGATGATAAATGTAGGTTGCAAAATATGTTTTGGGCTGATGCATGGAGTAGGGCAACGTATGAAGATTTTGGGGATGTCATTACGTCTGACACAATGCACTTGACTAATAGATACGGCATGCCAGTTGCTTCTTTTGTAGGAGTAAATCACCATGGTCAGACAATACTTTTTGGGACAGGACTATTATCAACCATGGATACAAAAACATTTGTTTGGTTGTTTGAGACTTGGTTGGGGTGCATAAATGGCCGAGCTCCATGTGCAATTATATTAGATCAGGATAAGGCTATGAAAAGTGCAATTGCAAAAAAATTTCCAAACACTCAACATACATTTGGTCTATGGCACATTATGTGAAAGCTGCTAGAAAAGTTTGGAGCTCATGTTGAGTACAGTGACATTAAGAGTACCCTACAAACTTGTTTGTATGATACTCAAACATGTGATGAATTCGAGGAAAATTGGCAAAGTGTACTTGATTGTTTTCAACTTCAAGATAATACCTGGCTACATGGGTTATATAGTGAGCAGACTTTTTGGGTGCCGGCATATATGAAAGATAGGTTTTGCGCGGGAATGGCTACTACGCAGCAGAGTGAAAGTATGAACTCATTTTTTATGGTTATGTGCACTTAGGGACCACTTTAAAGGAATTCGTCGTCCAATTTGATAATGCTTTGAGAAAAATGGTTGAAAATGAGACACGTGCTGATTTCAAATCTTTTAATAGCATGATAAAATATGTAAGCAAGTTTTCATTACAGAAGAAGTTTCAACATATCTACACCATTGCAAAGTTCAAAGAAATGCAAGAGGAGTTTATAAGAATCATGTTTTGTAATAACTCCTATCTTAAAAAAGAAGGTGCAATATCTACCTATCAAGTGACTGAATTTGATGTCATTAGTGAAAAGTACATTAAAGATGTAAAATTTTGTGTTGACTTCAATGAAGATGAAATTGAAGTGCAGTACAGTTGTGCATTGTTTGAATTAAGAAGAATCTTGTGCAGGCATTCCATTTTTGTGTTACTTACAAGGAAAGTTACAGTGCTGTCATCAAAATATTTTATTGACAGACGGAGGAATGATATATAGCGAAATTTTAGAATGACCACACTTTCGTAGAGTTACTTGACAATCACATCAAATCTACTTGATGGTATACAATTGACTAATTTAGGATATTAATTTCGCTTTGAAGCTCTGTTATCTTAATGTTAGATACTAAAGGTGAGCGACAAGATGTTAATATCTATGGATGTTGATATTGAGTAAGTTGTCTCGCCTAATCTAGTGCTTAAAAACATCTCGCCTTGCCCGTGGGTCCTGCTCCCTTCGGAGCATGTTCTTTTAATTATATTTGTTTGCAAAATTGATATATATATATATATATATATATATATATATATCTTGATATTGTTATTTATTCTATTTTTTTTCTTCATTTGATCCTGTTGTTATGCCTTTAGGTCCTGCTATTTTAATTTTTGAATCCACTTAAAAACAATGGATATAGAGTTATTATAAATCTTTGAGACTAGAAGGGCACAATTTTGTGCAAACTCATCTTGACTATCCTGCTTTAAAGACCCTTAATGAAGAAGTAAATAATACAATTGGTTGTCTCATGTTAATGAAGTGTCAAAAGATAACATCTTAATATCATTAACGCCTGAGCTTTATACAAAGTTGCAAGACTTTGGCCTTGCTTCAGATATGTTAGAATTTCTGGAAGCAAAGTTTGGGGAACAATATATCTTATTTCCAAACAGGACACAGATACCGAAATGACTGATGGTTTTTCAATTCAGAGTGAGGTTCTTGAATTGAAACAACTAGGTTTATTATATGCTGAGGTTAATGATCAATCTAAGGTTGATGAAATCCTTAGATCCATGATACACTATTTTAATGAATTCAGATGTAAGTTGATAAGCGTTGAATGTTTACATTCAAAGCCCCTTAATTTACATATGTTAAACCCTAATTTGTGTTGGTAAATAATGTGTTATTATGTTTTAGTGTTTCATCTTTTTTTTAGGTCTTAATTGAAAACAAGAAAAAAATCAACAAGTTAAGCGTAATGAAAACATTTGAAGTTCAAATACTCCTGCCTAGAAGAGGAAAATCGATCAAGTATATTCGATTGATCAAAATTTCCTTGAGTGAAAAATCGATCGATCTACATTCGATCGATCGAAATCTCCAAGGCAAAATAAATCGATTGATCGACTTCGGATATTTCAGAAAGATCTTCAGATGTCAGCAGTTTTTTGTGTGGCTCAAATTCATCCTCAAGTTGTGCGGTTTTAATCAGAAGTTGTCACCATCATTTTGTGCGACTGAGAGTGATTGTTTGAGCTAGGTTTGTTGTACCAAATCCTCTATAAATAGAGGATGGATGTGAGAGATTAATATGTAGGGAGTTTGAGTTAATATTTTCTTTTTTTTAGTTTTTATGCATTCAAGTGATGCACCCTTTTCTTCATGTTTTCCAGAGAGCTTAGTTTCAAGGTATGTTGATGTTGTAACTTATTTTAAATTCGTTTTTAGTAAAGTGAAGTTGAAGTTTAGTTGATGCAAGTATTCTTTACAGTTTCCAGCACTTCTTTCTTCTTTTTTCTCTTGTTTGTGTTATTTTATGTTGAATATAACTCTGGAATCCTTAGATTCCAGAACCCGTAGCTTGTTCTTTAATTGTTCCTCTTAGATTTTCTTTCCTTTAAAGCTTGTTTTTGAGTATTTTTAGTTGTTAAGTTAGATTCCTTTAAGTTAGTTGTTTTATATCTTGTTAGTGTGGGTTATAGTTTTTATATCTCTTAGAGAAATGGGTTCTTCTTCTTCTATAAGAGAATCCCATAACTCCATGAGTAGCTAATTTAGTTGTAGGGTGTTGATAAACTCTTTTTAAGTGCCATGGGTTGATTGTGTTGTTCTTGGATTTCCATAAAAGTGTAATGATTACATAGCCTAAAGATGGTTGTGTAATGGTGCTTATGACACAATTTATGTGAATTTGATAACTCATGCTAGGGAACACATATTACTCCACACTCTTTTTAGTTTAATTATTGCTTAAAATATTTTTCCATTTTAGTGTAATTTTATGTGGAGATTATGTGTTAACTAAGATGATTTATGCTTTTTCCATAGATGTGTATGCTTATTAATAGGTCTTATAGTCCATACTAGGGAGCATGAATCATTCAACCCTAGTTATAAGTTGAATGACTTTTGTATAAATAGATGGATTATCATTGTCTTTAACTAAAGTAAATTCATGTTGAGGTCGTCGTGTGATTGACAATCATTACGCGCTCGTATTACACTTGTGAAGGAAATCCGGGAGAAATATAGTATGCCATGTGTACGAGGATTGAGTGAAATCAATGCCCTATACTTTCCTTGTTCTTAAACTCTCCATTTTTACTTGTTTAGCTTAGTGATAAAACAAAACAAATCATCTTTTTCAAAATTAAATTAGGCAACGTCTTAAGTATTTCATAACTTAAACAACCCCCCAATCATTGTGGTATGATACCCTCCTTAGTACTATACTACAAAGTCCCGTACTATTGCGAGTGGTTAAATATATTAAAATCCACGTAGTTGTGAAAACCGATAAATTGCAAAACCAAATTCTTATTTTTAATCATCGGTTGGATCGCTACCATAAGTATAAAGGCAAAGATGTTTGCTCTTCGTTTGAATTGATAAGAGTAGTAACGAAAAGCATGACAGAAGCAGAGTCAGGCATAGATATTGGTGAAACCTTTTTCTCAAAACCGAAAGGTGACAAAGAGAAGGAGACCAAAGAAGATGGCAAAGTAGTTGTCATAGATGAGAAATTGTCCCAAATATCTGCCAATGAAACATTCAGGTAAAGTTTTCCTATTTGGTTATATGCATGTTTTAGTAAGAATCCACAAAGAATCTTGATGTGTGGATTTGGTACTAATACACGACTGCAATATGATTGCAAGGGGTTTCAGGAAACCAGAAAACCAAGAAAAGAAAAGACATACCTTGAAGTTTGAAGGTGGAATCAAGATTCCATGGATGTCTTTTTGTTAAATCATTTAATTTTCAGACTTTGTTACAGAAAAGTAATTTTCTTAAGTTTTAATGGATATTTTTGAAATATAACAATGCAATAAAGGATTGATAGTCAATTCAGTTTTTGTTGTTGATAGTCTGACTATTATGATTTGTATAAATGACATTTAATTTTAGAATCACTTATTACTTTGATGTTTATTCTTGAGCTAACAAAACATAAGTATTTTCAAAGTTGTATTGTATTTTTTCATTCATCAAGGATCCAAAGACTAGTTTTAGATGAGCTATAGAGGTCTATTGGATCTTGAGAAGATCCTAGTCTAAGAATCCTTCTTCTAGGATAATATGAACAAAAGGTTCTTTTCTTTGAAAACAAAGCTTGGAATAGGTATGTGCTTTGGTTAGGATATTATGATTTGTTATAAGAAGAGAAGTTTATGTATGAAATTCTCTTAGTTTCTAGATACATAAAAAACTTTTGATTTAATCAAAGTATCTCTTAGGATAACTCATCAAAATATGAATAGAGTTGATTATTTTTTTGGTTCACACCAATATTGTGGGATATGATGAATAAATGTTTTTGTAATAAATGTGATACTCTACCTAATCTCTTTAAAAAAAAAAAAAACAAAGGTTATGGAAACTATATAGTGTTATTTGCTAAGAAGATGTTGGTTCATACAAAGTTCTTAAAAATTAGGGTTAAATATCCTATTGATACCTGAGTTTTAAGCTTTTTTAAATTTAAGGGTAATTACATTTTCCCCCATCAACTACCAGCCGTTGTCAACATGCCCCCATGAGTTGACACTTCGACCAAAAAATGGTATCAAACTACCTTCTTTACATACTTTGGCTCCTTCCGTCAGTCTAATTCATGCAAAGACTTAAATGCCCTAACTCAATTTCAAAAATGACCTAAATGCCTTCATCTTAAACAAATAAATAAATAAATAAAGGAAAAGGGGGTGGCGGCAGCCACCCCTTGAGGTGGCCGGGTGGCCTGCGAACCACCCCCAGAGGTGGCTCCGGCCACCCCAGCTTATCTCTAGGGTGGCCGTGTGGCCACCCCAGAGGCCGTGGGTGGCTCGCGGCCACCTCTGGGGTGGCTCGCGGCCACCCTAGAAAAAAAATAGGGTGGCCGCACGGCCATCCTAGAAAACAGCTAGGGTGGCCGTGCGGCCTTCCCTTAGGCTAGGGGTGGTCGCGAGCCACCCCAGAGGTGGTCGAAGCCACCTCTGGGGTGTTTCACTCGCCACCCCCTTAGGTTTATTTTTTTTTGTTTTTTTTTTTTAAAAAAAAATATATTAATTTTAATATTTTTTATTAATTACTGTAGAGGGCATTTTGGTCTTTAAACCAAAATTAATGCTCAAAAATTGCATATTCCATCCAAATTAACGGGATTCCCTGCAAAATGGGCCAAAGTATGAAAATATGGTAGGTTGATGCTCTTTTTTGATCAATGTGTCAGTTCATGGGGGCATGTTGACAATGGTTGGTAGTTGATGGGGGAAAATGTAATTACCCCTTAAATTTAGTACCTGAGTGTTCGTTTGTTTCATAGGTGGTACCTAAGTTAGGAGTAAAAATCTGTGTGGTACCTCTATTACATTTTTTTGTCCAAATATTAACGGTCCGCCACGTGTCAACTGCTGAGGTTGACACGTGGCATTATATATATATATATATATATATATATATATATATAAGTAAAAAAAAACTTTAAAAATAATTGAAAAAAAAAAAAATTAGAAAAAAAAGGGTGGTTGAGCCACCCCCCTTGGGGGGTGGTTCGGCCACCCCATGGTTGGGAAAAAAAAATTGATAGGTTTTGGCCCTTGGGGTGGCCGAACCACCCCATGGGCAAACCCTCTAAATAGAGGCGGCGCATCCAGAGACAAATTCTTGTGTTTCTACTCTCACGTGTGCATCAATCCCTCGATAGAATGCTGTAAAATATAAGAGCCTTGTAACCCTTTCACCTTACAGAGTTCACCAAGCCTCCAATCCACATTCCCAATTAGGTCTATAGAAAAAGATTGGCAACCAAAAGCTTAAGCGCCCTCCAGTGAAGGAACCGGTACTTGAAGACATGGAGAATGCCGGAGGGTTTGGCAATGGCTTTCAGGGGATTGGTGAAAAAGATGATTTCGACCCAACTGCCCCGCCTTCATTTAAGATAGCTGAGATTTGAGTTGTTATTTCCAAGCACTGTTGGGTGAAGAATCCATGGAGGTCTTTGAGTTATGCTTTCTATAGGGATGTCTCTGTGGTTATTGCATTCGCAGCAGTTGTAATCTACTTCAATGCTTGGATCTCTTGGCTAAAATGGGGATGGCCGGCCACCCCCATGATGGCCAAGGGGGTGGCTTTTTTTCTTTTTAAAATTTTTTAATTAATTTTTGAAGATTTTATTTTTTATTTTTAATTTTATATAATGCCACGTGTCAATTGCTGAGGTTAACACGTGGCAAACCGTTAATATTTGGATGAAAAATGTAACAGGAGTACCAAACAGGTTTTTACCCCTACTTAGGTACAACCTATGAAACAAATGAAAACTCAGTACTAAATTTAAGAAAGCCTAAAACTCAAGTACCAATAGGGTATTTAACCCTAAAAATTAAGACTATATGAGTAAATCCAAAGAAAGAGTATAGAGATTCTAAAAGATTGCTAAAATACTAAAAGAGATAATTTAATAGTTAACTGAAGACATTACGGATGTTTCAAATACTTATGTGTTTTACTATTTACATATCTGAAGTACTGACCATATTGTAGTGGGAGTTGAGATTTAGTTGATGAATCATATCCCAAAGAATACAATGGAATGGTTATTGGATGTGGATAAATAGATCAAGGCTATGTAAATTCAAGTTGATATTCCAACCAAGTCTAATTACTTGTTGAGGCGCCTAATAGCATTGAAACTCAGATGTTGTAGTTGAGTTTACAAGCAAAGATTGAATAGAAAGAAAGGATAAAACCTTCGAAAGCAATGGCGGTAAAGAATGTTTCTAGAAAAGAAAGGGATCTACTATGAAAAAATTCATCACCTGTAACCATGCTTGACTTCTATTCAAGATTAAGTCTAAGGTTGATTATTTTAAGATAATCACCATGATAGATGCATCTGAATGATATAGGCAGACAAATGTTTTTAGCATGGATTTAGAGGCATGTAATATGCTAGATGCAAAAGTACTTTGATGAACTTATGCATGTATCCCAGTTTTGGAATATCAAATTTGATCTAACAAGTCAAATGTTAGATCAAAGACTTGGATATAGCCATGAGTATGAGAGATATTAAGTAAGCTGGTAATACATAGAATTGATGAAACCCTAATCATTGATGATGATGGAGGAGTACTATCAAGAGTCAAAATCAAGACATATGGGGAATGGATTATTGACAAGTCTTATAGAGTTTTACTAAAAAGTAAAGGGCGTTACTTTTGTAGGTAAGACAGTTAGTTGAAGTGGTATAGCGACAAAAGGGTTTTTAACTTCAGACTAGACCAAGAAAGTTATGCAACTCATAGAGACGCAAAAGTTATCTCAAGTAAGAAGATGTCTCTTAGGGAGAGTCTCTCAAAGAGGTAATGACGTGGCATAATTCTATTGTGACTAAAATCTGCTATATCTTATTTAGAAGTTACTTGCTTTGGTGAAACATTGGATGTTTCATTTCGTGAATAAGGATTACAGATAAGTATCCAAATGGAATTAAGGATAAGTGAGACAATATTGGAATTGGTG
Source organism: Alnus glutinosa (assembly GCF_958979055.1). Lineage (NCBI taxonomy): Eukaryota > Viridiplantae > Streptophyta > Magnoliopsida > Fagales > Betulaceae > Alnus > Alnus glutinosa. Next base: position 9,251,614 of record NC_084887.1, read on the forward strand.
TCCAAAACTCCAATTGCATCAAGTTTCTTTTCTATAAATTATATAATATTGAACATTGGACATATATATTATTGCTTTACATCTATATATATGTTTGAATATATCATATGATATACATGTAAGGTCCCTGAGCTACATTGTATTTGACTAAGGTGTGAGTAATGAGATTATCACACAAAAGATCATAGTCATAGGTCGCTTTAATTTATAAAAGATTGTTTGTAGTCGTAAATGGAATTAGGAAATCCATCTAAACTGTAACATGTTAACTTTAATGATTTATTTTGATTAGGAGAAGTAAGAAGGGCTTCGGGTTAATATGTTTGTATAAGTACAAGGTAGTGCCATGATCCGAACGGACTATGTAAGTCATCATTCTTTCAACACTATGATTATGAATGATGTACGTGCACGACGACTTCTAACAATTAATCTAAATCTTGAGAAGATTGCGAACTTAGATGTGAAGTGTAGGTCACTTTGATATACAAGAATAAGATGAAATTACTGGTCAACACTTATGTGCGTTGGGTGACCGCATGTAGTATTGTGGAACATGCACCTTCTTCAAGAATAAATCCAAATCCTTTGTTATGGAACAAAACGATAATGAATATTCCCCTTGATGTAGATTTAATGGGATTGATTATCCTAAAGTTCGGACTTGAGTGTTTCAGTAGTATTTACCAAAACTTTATTTGTACAAGATGAAATGAAAAACACACAAGGTATAAAATGATTATCATGTAATTAAATCAGGAGTACCAAGAAAAAGAGGTAATGATCTAAGTAACAATGTATTGACTTTGGTTCGACTATGAAATGATTCAATTGAAGGGTAATATGTAATAAATAAGTATGTCGCGGGGATTGATTCATTAATTTGAAAATATATATTAGGGTGCACTCACATTTGTTTAGTGTAATCAATTGTGATTAAATAGGGTCGTGTGATATTGTCACAGACCCATTTAAATCAAATTGTATTTTTACCATTAGGTCCCTCTTTTAGCGTATGTAAATTGATTATGTGCTATGAGCCTCAGTTATGTATTTATTTATTTTTGATTGTTTTATTTGATAAAATATAGGCTAAAGGAATATGATTTCCACGTGGCTCATTTCTTAGAGATGATTGGGCTTAAGAATTGATTTCCTAAAGGCTTAAGCAGTTAAAGAGCTATGAGCTTAGGAATTAATTTCTATGGGCTAAAGCAGTTAAAAAGCTATGGGCTTTTGGAATTAATTTCAAAAGGCTTAAGTAGAGATAAAGGAGCATTAGGCGTTAGGGATAAAATTCAAGCACATGCTGTAAAAGTTTGTAGCAATGGGCTAAGGTTAAAACCCTAACCCTAGATGCATGGGAAGATAAACACTCCCCATGGCTGGTTGGTGCATGGCCAAAGGGGGTGTTTCACCCCCCTTGGCCGTGCACCTAGATGCTAGGAGAAGGAGTTCAACTCCTCTTATGACTCCTATTGATAAGCGTCGAATGTTGCACATTCAAGCCCCTTAACTTATATATGTTAATTCCTTAGCATTGTTATTTGTTTGATTTTGTGTTGTTTTATTGTTTTCAGGTTTTAAATAAAGATGCAATTAATTCCATTAATTTTGGGCTTAAAGCATACTTTGAGAAGACCTAGAAGATATGTTTAAGCTTAACCAATCATAATAGAATACCTATATGATGTGGTTAGGTTTAATCAAATCAAGTGAAGGATTAAATCGGAATTTCTCAACAAGAGTCAAAATCGGATTGGATTCAAATTTGGATTCTGCATATGTCTCAGTGTTTGGATCATAAATTTTGCGTCAGATATCGGATTGCAATGAAATTGGTGGCGTTGGAAAGCTAATAAAATATTAAACAAATATGTCAGAAATAGCTTTTCTCTTATTCTAACGTTTACTATGCCAAAATCACCCCGTAATAAAAGACCGCAATTCTGGCCGAATTTGGAATCCTTTTCGTACTTGGATTAAAGTTTCAATCTTCTACTTGGACAAGAAGACTCAAGAGCGATTTTTATGGAATTCCAAGGGCTTCTAGGACTTCTGTGCTCCCTATAAATAGACCCTTAAGCTTCAAGAGAAGGGGTGCTTGGTGCTTGGGCTTGTGCTTAGATTTAGACAGAAAATTCTTCTCGGAGGCCTGACAAGTTGAAGAGGAGAAGAACATGGCAGGAGGCCATCCCAGCACTACGATGAGCGGTTAAATTCCTAATAGGGTGTTGATGTAGCCATTTCCAAGTAACAATGGTTTAATTGTATTTTAGTTTGGGATTTTCTCTATGCATGATGGTTGTATAACTGTGAAAATTGATTTTAATGTTTATATTCAATCATTATGAATTTCTTATCTTGTCTTAGAAAGTCTTTTATATTAATTGAACTCAATCCTTTATATTTTCTGTGATTATGTGAATGATTGTTATACAACGGTTTTCATTGATATATGATCAAGAGGATTAGATAGACCATGCTTAGGAAAGACGGATTATACTACACCCTAGTTTAGTGTAATTTAGGTAGACAGTCCGTGCCAACCGAAGATGGGTTATACTATTCCATTGATTGTGTGTATATCCTATTAAATACGTAGCTAGTCCATGCCTAGGGAAGACGGGTCGTACCGCATCTTAGTGGTTAGGTGGACGGTCCGTGCCAACCGAAGATGGATTATACTTATTCTTTAGAGGTAATTTCTTGACTACTCGAGTGAGACGAGCCCTTTATCATGCATAGTATGAATTTTCCTTATTAATTTATTATTGACCAATGTTATGCGGTGAGTGGTGAAATCAATCCCCTATTCTTTATCTCGTCCCTACTATCTTTAAATTTATGTCTTTTACTTTTATGCATTTATTTTAAGAAAACAAAAATCAAATATCTTTTAAATTAAGTTATATTTAATCTCGAAAAGCTTGATAATAATACCTACGCAGTCCTTGAGGTTCGACACCCTCTCTATAGCCTTATCCTACAAGGATTCGTCCTATTGCGAGTGGTTATTTATTATTGATATATTTTGGTAAACAAAAGACCACATCAATTTTTGGCGCCGTTGCCGGGGACTGCAAACGGTTATGTTATTAAGTTTTAAAGATTGAATTTAACTTGATTCTTTTCTGTTTTTATTTTTTATTTTTGGTTTCTTTATTTTTATTTTTTGTTTTCAATCTTTGTTTTTATTTTTATTTTTTGTATTTATTTTTATTTTTTTTGTCAATTTAGTTCATGTGGGGAGGTATTCCAACACCCCATGGACCATGTTCATATTGCTATAGTCCTTGCCATCATGTTAAAGATTGTCCTACTGTAGGACAATTTTCTAACTATTCTTATGAGCATATGAACACACAGTTCTCTAGACCGAGGAATGAGCCTTACTTTGATTCCTATGACCCGGCATGGAGTAACCAGTCTAATGTCTCGTGGCAAGCTCAAGCTCTTGAAAATTATGCTCCACAATTTCATGAACTATACCATCATGCATATCCACAGTTCAATGATCAAGCGACCCATCCACCATCTAACTTCCATCCTCCCCACCAGCAATGGCAATCATCTCCATATTGTGCTGAATTTGAGGATAATTGGCAACCTTCTTCTCAGGCTACACCATCTATTCAGTCAGGTTCTGACTTTCAAGCTCAGATGTTGAAACTTATGGGTAAGATCAATCAGGCAATGGAATCTCGGGGTCAAGCACTGATCTCTCTCTCCCAAGCCATTGACAAATTTGAGGCTCAGATGGGACCAATGGTTCAATCCATTGCCGAGTTAGAAGTTCCGATGGAGCAGATAACAAATCAAATAGAAGAAGAAGAGCTTCAAAGACAATCGGTGGCCAATCTTGATAAACACTACGTGGTGGATGAAAGTACTTCTTATCATGAGCAAGCCATCACCACAATGAATAATGGAGAAGTGGTCGACACTCACGGGGAAGAGAGGAAGGAGGAGCAAATTGAGGCCCCACAAGCTCTACATCGGGCAAAAGGCAAGGAAGTGAGCACTGAGGCTCTTTCATCACCCACTCTTATTCTCGAGACGCCATATGAACCCCGAGCCCCTATTGCTTGTGATTTACCAAGAGGTCAGGAGAGTAGTTTGTTGGGGATATTAGAAGAGCAAAAAGGGACCATCAAGGTAGAAAACTTCCTTGTGTATTCTCTTCATTCTATTCCAGTTCATGATTCCCTTCCGGATGAGAAACTACTTAAGAATACTCAGAAGGATCTACCTCAATATGCGGGCATTAGGAATTACCTTTCTGTAGGTAAAATTTATTCTCTCTGGTCTAAGAGAAGAAAAGATTGGTGCTTCAAATTTAAATTTAAAGGTCAAAGAACACTGAGCGCATCAAGGATGTGGATTTCGTTGGCTTGGTGGATCCCACATATTTTGACTAAATGAGTCAGGTTCATTGGTTCAAGCACAAGCCCTGTACGCTCGAGTCCTCTATCAGCCCAGGGTACATGATCTCCTTCCAGGTTTATCTTCTCCATTGTTGCTTCATTCTTAGTTTATATTTTTACAACAATGTGTTGCACTTTACTAGTATTTGGTTGGAGTATCACTCTCTTTTTCAGGACATGTGTTTTTGTAATCAAGTTTGGGGGTATGATATGCCCCGCATCTGCTCATTCAGGTATTCCTATCCTCTTATTGTTATGTTTAGTTTTATACACACATTGGGGACAATGTGTGATTCCAGTTTGGGGGTATGGAAGAACGAAACACTGTCCAATATTTTGCTATGTTATTCTTGAGCATGCTGTTGATTTTGAATTCTGATTCGTATTTCATTGGTGAGCTTAACATGATGAACACATGATCACTTGACTAAGGAATTAAGAAGTTTTGTTAATTTCTTTGGCAGCATGAGATATTACTTGTTTCAATTTGATTTTCACAAGCACATTAACACGTAGTTTGTGGGATATGAAATTTGAAATCGGTTATGTCTGTTATCAATATCTTGGATGCAGTTGGGTAACTTATTGGAGGAATAACCTTGGCATAAAAAATAAATGAAAAAAAAAAGAGAGAATAATATTGATCACTTTGAGCTTTTCGCTGAGTAACCGGATCTCTTGCCTCATTAAGCATTGAGTATTCGCGTCAAAAGGTGTAAGTTTGTTTTGATTGATAAAATGGCTAAGTTTGGCTTCGTAGCCTTTTTGACTCGAGTTAGTAAGTCTTTAGGGTGTTTTACACCTAGTGCCCTAAAACCATCTGGTTTGGGAGTCATTGACCTAACACTTGTTACATGGGTCAATTAGAAAGCTTAAAGGAGCTAAGCATTGCACAGTCTGTATATATATAATAATAATAATAAATATATATGCCTTGGTTGTTTTATCTAATGGGGAGTCCAGCGAATTTTGAGTATTGAACCATTCATGATTGAAATTAGTCTTGAAACCTCATGACTATGTGTTAAGTTCACTTTACACCAGTTGAATCTTGTGATATCTCATAATGCCATGTTAGTAGCTTAATTTTTTGTTCCCTGAAATTGTGAAGATGGAGTTTATTTTGTTAAGCTTGCTAATGAATGAGAACCATTATTTTTATGATGCTGCATTCTTGGGGATAACATGGTAGGAAAATTGTTTGTGGGTATCAATTCTGGCAAACCCTCACGAGACTTCACTCGTCCACTAGGGAATCCTAGAGGTTTAAAAGGCTTGTTGCATACGCTAAATGCAATCGTACATCCCACGAAAGAATGATTTATTCTGTTGTTTTTCAGTTTTATTTCTTGTTTTGTATTGCTAAGGGACTAGCAATATGTAAGTTTGGGGGTGTGATAAGCGTCGAATGTTGCACATTCAAGCCCCTTAACTTATATATGTTAATTCCTTAGCATTGTTATTTGTTTGATTTTGTGTTGTTTTATTGTTTTCAGGTTTTAAATAAAGATGCAATTAATTCCATTAATTTTGGGCTTAAAGCATACTTTGAGAAGACCTAGAAGATATGTTTAAGCTTAACCAATCATAATAGAATACCTATATGATGTGGTTAGGTTTAATCAAATCAAGTGAAGGATTAAATCGGAATTTCTCAACAAGAGTCAAAATCGGATTGGATTCAAATTTGGATTCTGCATATGTCTCAGTGTTTGGATCATAAATTTTGCGTTAGATATCGGATTGCAATGAAATTGGTGGCGTTGGAAAGCTAATAAAATATTAAACAAATATGTCAGAAATAGCTTTTCTCTTATTCGAACGTTTACTATGCCAAAATCACCCCGTAATAAAAGACCGCAATTCTGGCCGAATTTGGAATCCTTTTCCTACTAGGATTAAAGTTTCAATCTTCTACTTGGACAAGAAGACTCAAGAGCGATTTTTATGGAATTCCAAGGGCTTCTAGGACTTCTGTGCTCCCTATAAATAGACCCTTAAGCTTCAAGAGAAGGGGTGCTTGGTGCTTGGGCTTGTGCTTAGATTTAGACAGAAAATTCTTCTCGGAGGCCTGACAAGTTGAAGAGGAGAAGAACATGGCAGGAGGCCATCCCAGCACTACGATGAGCGGTTAAATTCCTAATAGGGTGTTGATGTAGCCATTTCCAAGTAACAATGGTTTAATTGTATTTTAGTTTGGGATTTTCTCTATGCATGATGGTTGTATAACTGTGAAAATTGATTTTAATGTTTATATTCAATCATTATGAATTTCTTATCTTGTCTTAGAAAGTCTTTTATATTGATTGAACTCAATCCTTCATATTTTCTGTGATTATGTGAATGATTGTTATACAACGGTTTTCATTGATATATGATCAAGAGGATTAGATAGACCATGCTTAGGAAAGACGGATTATACTACACCCTAGTTTAGTGTAATTTAGGTAGACAGTCCGTGCCAACCGAAGATGGGTTATACTATTCCATTGATTGTGTGTATATCCTATTAAATACGTAGCTAGTCCATGCCTCGGGAAGACGGGTCGTACCGCATCTTAGTGGTTAGGTGGACGGTCCGTGCCAACCGAAGATGGATTATACTTATTCTTTAGAGGTAATTTCTTGACTACTCGAGTGAGACGAGCCCTTTATCATGCATAGTATGAATTTTCCTTATTAATTTATTATTGACCAATGTTATGCGGTGAGTGGTGAAATCAATCCCCTATTCTTTATCTCGTCCCTACTATCTTTAAATTTATGTCTTTTACTTTTATGCATTTATTTTAAGAAAACAAAAATCAAATATCTTTTAAATTAAGTTATATTTAATCTCGAAAAGCTTGATAATAATACCTACGCAGTCCTTGAGGTTCGACACCCTCTCTATAGCCTTATCCTACAAGGATTCGTCCTATTGCGAGTGGTTATTTATTATTGATATATTTTGGTAAACAAAAGACCACATCACCTATCATATCGATGCTACAACTTTAGTTTATGTTTCACTCCCCTTGGTCGTGCACCCTGATTTGCAAATTTTGATACTCACAAGCGCACGAGTCGTATGTAATATAGTACATGGAAGTGCGAGGTCAAATCCGCAGGGAAGTGTGGGTAAAGAAAAGAAAATCAATTTCTATTTAAATCACTATTGTTTTAACCTAGAGCTAATATTTTTTTATTTCTTTTAAGGACTAAGAAATAAATAAAAAAAATGAGTAAATACGCAAAGAAGAAAAACACTAAGGTATCGGAATTCACTAAATCATCAAATACCCTACTCTTGTATTTTATTCATAAATTTAATTCAAGAAGCTCGATATTCAAATTCTTAAGTAACAAAGCATGAAAACATTTAAAGAATTCAACTTAAACAAATCACAACGATTAAACCATTAGAGTCGAAATCATCTATTGTATCCGAAAATCACAATAGATACCTCAATCTCAAAGAAATCAATCGATGTATCCATTGATTGAATTACAACAAGCATCCAATAAAAATTATCAATCTAAAGAATATAATTCAATAAATTAACATGGAACTTGAATATACATAAGAACATTGAATCTATGAATAGCATAACAAGATTATATGTGTTATCATTAATGAGGTTTCATCCTCAATCTTAGTAGAGGATTTTAGCATTTTGTAACTAAAAACACCAAATACTTTTGAAATGAAAACATAAAATGATAAAAACGAAGAGAAAGAAAAATAGAAATTTAATAAGAATAAAAAGAAAGTGATAAATTAAAATAATGAAAAAGAAAGGAAGAACGGAAACTAAATAATGATAAACAAAAAGAAAGCAATAAATTAAATTGAAAAGAAAGAAGAAGAACGAAAAATTAAATAACTTTAAATTAAAGCGATGAATTAAAATAGAAAAGAAAAGAAAGAAGAATGGAAAATTGAATAACTTTAAATTAAAAGCAATATGAACAAAATAACAATTTACAAAAGAAAAGACAAGAGTTAAAACAAGTACTCTGAAAAAAAAAAAAAAAAAAAAATTAATGCCCTAAGTGGTGTCTAACATAGAGTATTTATAGTAGAAGATTATGTTAAAACTCAATTTTTTACATGTTGGCGCTGGTGCTAAAACGTGTGTGGTTGGTGCCTAAACAAGGAAATCTGGTGGGCCCCTCCACGTATCCACGTGCTGTCATGGAAAGGAAAATTCGTTTCAAGGAAAAACTGAAGAGCGCCTCCAAATCTGCAGTATTTGTTGCTGCCCAGCTTTGGAAATAAAAGCTACTTGCCGCACGTTCTTGGAGAGTATTCAGTAAATGTTCCTGCAGTTATGGAAATATACAGAACGTGTCTTGTTGCTGCTGCTCTTCTTGTAGAGGATCACTGATTTGGTGCTGGATTTTACATGATTTCAGGAGAGCAAAACATAGCAACTCTTGGTGCTGCCATGAAGGAAAATCTATGCAGAATTCGGTCCTCCTTTCGCGCCGCTAGTCATGCATGTGTCTCAGGTACGTGCCGCATGACTTCCTCCATTCCCTTATTTCTTTCCTTTCAGTCCTAGGATTCGGTTCTGTAGAGTGTCTCTTTTGGAAAATGCTGCCCAGGTCGCTTGTGGAGAGAATCACGTGCGTTTCAATCGGTGCTGCAATCCTGGAGCTGCCAGCTATGGAAAAATCGTGTCCTGCTTGGAAAGAAGCTTCCGGGTGTCTTCCATTTGGTCCTCTAATCCTGCAGTTTATTTCGACACATCTGCTCTACAAGGATTTTCCGTGCTGCAGGTCCGGTGTTCCCTTCTTTCCTTGTTTACTGCACTGCTGCTGCCAGGTGCAAGTCGGTGCTGCTGGCTTTGGAAAGAAGACGTGCTGTTCATTCGGTGCTTGCCAATTCTGAAGAGGAAAGAAATCACTCTCTTAGGTCTCTTGTAATTTGCTGCCAGGGTTGGAAGGAATTTGGTGCTGCCTTGGAGTGGAACACGAATGTGTGAGGTTGCTGCCCTTCATTTGGAAAAATTCATGCCTTGCATTTCTCACGTTCTGCACTTTCCTAGAGAATAACTTCCCTGTTCGGGGCTGGTCCTTCCATTTATGACACTCAGTGCTGCTTTTCCTTTGAGAGAACACGTGTGCTGCTTTAAGGAAAACTTTTCTGTCCCTTGCAGAATAATGTGTTTCGGTGCTCATTTTAGAAAGAAGTTCTTGCCACCTCACGTAATGCTTCAGGTTTCGGTGGATGCAATTCGACCTCTTATTAAGGAAAATTCATATATGCTGTTTTGGTGCCGCCAGGTCACGTGCTTGGTGTTTATAAGAGAAAAACGTGTGCAAAGGAAGACTGCCGCACCAGTACTCTTAAGTCAAAACAAAACAAATTCTCTCAATCTTGGGCTGCACCACACTAGAGAAAACCAATTTGTTTCGGTTCTTGCACTGCCAAATGTGGAAAGAACTGACGTTTTTTTTTGGGGGCTCAAATGCAAGGTCAGGAATGAATCGAGGCAGTACTGGATCAACATTGGCAAAAACCCGCTTCTTTGCAATTCTACATAAAAACCGATATTTTCTTTCAATACCCTGCAAAACATTAAAACACCAAAACTAATAAAAAAAAATTAGAAAATAACAAAGCTAAAGATTTAACAAATGTGAATTAAGGGGTCCAAATATACAATATTTGGCACTCATCGCACCCTACAGGGGCGGAGCCAGCCCCCCCAAGTTGGGGGGGCCAAATTGAAAAAAAAAATTTGGGAGGGCCAAAATTTGAAAAAATAATAAATTTTGGGGTAAAATTTTAATTTTTTTTAAATTTTTTTTTTTTTTGGGGGGAGAACCTTGAGGCTTGGGGGGCCCAGGCCCCCCCAAGCCTCAACGTGGCTCCGCCCCTGGCACCCTAGATGCTAAGAGAAGTTTAACTCCTCCTATGACTCCTACCCTATCTATGCTACAGATTAAGTTTGTCTCCTAACCCTATCATAAGTATAAATCCAAGTTTATAAATAAAGGATTATAGTGAAGTTTTATTTTCTAATTTATTGCTCCAAGTTGTGAGTCCACACTTACGGTCATATTCAGTAATCAGGGAGAAGATCTGGAGGTTGAGTCAAGAACAAGAAGAACACGTTCTTCATCATTCAACATGCAAGAAGCAAATCAACTAAAGCCAATTGGCTCTATTTGCCTAGGAGAGGCCGATGTCGATTATAAGCACCCTGAACATGTTAGTTTAAATAATCTAGCCTTATTTATCTTGAAGAAAATTTTCCTGTGATCGGTATTCCGCTCCGTGTAATTTGATTAGCGCATGATCCCTAACATGTTTTGTGGTTGAAATAATTGAAACCATGAAGGCACTTGTGTGATGTCCAAGAAATTTATTGAGTATTAAAAATGTTAATTAGACTAATTAAGTAAGAAATTAGAGAGAAAAACACTTAGAAATCACTTAGGTTGGATTTTTTGTGAAGCATATCTGGATAGACCCATTTTGGTGTTCGGACGGACTTGGCAGAAAGTCCCGGTTTCTTTGCATGTCTGGACAAGACTTCCAATAAGTCCCAACCCTCACGCGTGTCTGGAAGGGACAAGGCTGTATTTGGACGGGCCTTACAGAGAGTCTCGGGCCGTAAATCCTCAAGCGTGTTTCAGGATGGGCAAATAACATGTCCGAACAGGCCTGCATTGAAATTAGCCGAGTGAGTTTTTCAGCTCATTTCCGAAAGGTTCCTCTCTCTCTCTCTCATGATTTCTCGCTCTCTCTCTTAGATTTGCCATAAAACCCTAGATCCTGGTATATTCAAGCCTCCAATCTCAAATCTGACTCTAGAAACGTGATCCTCAAAGCAAGATCTACGTTATCACTGTATGATTTGAGGTAAATCTGAAAATCCATATCTCTATAGATTTTGAGTTGATTTCTTGAGGGATGGAGCGTAATTTCTCAATTTCCTTTAGGTTCTACACATTTCAGAGCATTCTAAATGATCTCCAAGCTTCGAGTCTCTTTTGGTAAGGATTTAAGGTAAAGGTCCCTCAACCTTAGTTTTGTCAAAATGGTTTAAGTTAGTGTTTTTGGTATCTAACCTAAGATAATCTTATGAATTAGTGTTATATGTTAATGGGTTGTCAATTGGAGCCATAGAAATTCTATGGGTTTTTCATAGGTATAGCCCTTCAGCGATTGAAAAGCTAGTAGTGGGTTTAAAGTTAGAAATGCTAATGTGTTATGCAATGTTCTTTTTTTATCGTTCTTTTTTTCTTTTTCTTTTTTTTTGGATAAAATGTTCCGGGTTTTCCGTAGTTGTTGTGCTTTTATTTTATTCTTGCTATATCAGGTATTACCAAAAAATAAATAAATAATATATTTTTTATTTAAAAAAAATAAAGTCGTTGTAGTAGGGGTGGGCAAATTATCTGCCTACCGCCTATCGACTGCTTACCGAATCGAACCGAACCGCCATCGACCGCCTACCGACTCTACTGACTAATTTTTGGTTTGGTAGTCGGTATAAAATTTTATTCCGAAAGCCGGTTCAGTAACCGAACCGAACCGCCTTTTTAAGCGGTAACCAAACTGAACCGAACTGCCTTTGATTCCGAATCGATTAACCGAACCGACATAAAACGAAACGACGTCGTTTTAGTAAGAATGAAACGTTTGATCCAATTTTTTTTCCTTTAAAAAAATCAAAACGACGTCGTTTCATTACCTATGTTAACCGAATATTAACCGACTTAACTGACTACCTATTAACCACTTTACCGACTTAACCTGCCTCCTATTAACCGCTTTACCGACTTAACCGATCGCTTATTAACCGCTTAACCGACTTAACCGAAATAAATTCACCGACTGTATTCCGACAAAAGTCGGTTAACCGACCGAATTAACCGCCTCCCGAATAGATGCCCACCCCTACGTTCTAGGGTCCCTAAAACGACTCCAAAAAATGATTTTGTTTTTTAATATTGTTTTATTTAAAGTCGTTTTAGGGTCCCTAAAACGACTCTAAAAGAATAGAAATTTTTTTAATTTTTAATTTATTTATTTAGATCGAGTGCTTAAATCCAAACCACTCAAACTGGTTTGAGCCATTTTGATTAAAACGGCTCGAAACATTTTGAGCCATTTTTGTTAAAATGGCTCAAACCGAGACTCTAATACTCTATCGGTTGAGCTATTTTGAAAATGGCTCAAAACACCTATTTTTTTATAGTGTAGAGGCCACTCTGTCTCTCGATCCTTCAACCTCTCTCTCTCTCTCTCACTCACTTTCTCCAATTTCCCTTTATTCTCTTCGTCTCTTCCTCTCTTTCTCTCTATCTCTCTCTCCCTCTCTTGACTTCTCTCTGTGATTCCATTTGACGACCTTTTTTTTATTTTTTTATTTTTTTATTTTTTTATTTTATTTGTATAAAACATAAAAGGGTCATCACAGTGGCACGACTACGTGTCGCTCAGCCAACATACGTACATGCTCCATATCATGTATTTGATATTCAGAATAATCATAACACTAAAACTCATAACGGAAAGCGTATCTAAAAATACATACAGTCCATACAAAAGAACCATATATCTGTCTAATTGTTTAAGGTTTACAATTATCCACTAATACAAAAGAATGGCTACACAAAAGAATATGTGACACCTATGTCAATAGCCATATACAAAAAACCCCAAAAGAGTGAACTCCATAGTCCAACTCATTACGATTTTCGCGGTGTGCTTCAATTGTAATATCTCAAATACGTAGCTACGGAGTCCTCCTCTAAGTCAGGTGTACCTGCAGTCAAAGGGACATCATCTATACGGTTGTGGGGCTTTGCCACATCCGTATAGGTGAAATGATGAGTTCACCGCCTCAATACATAATACTGAGACTTCAATGATATTAAACTAACTGAGTTTTCGCAAAGAACTAACTTTTTCCTTTCTAGTCTCGCGTACACTATAACATCTACCAATTTATAAACTTTTGTTTGAAAACCCCCGTAGCTGATATAGTGAACACCGACTATCATAAAACATTTAAAACATACTATGTAGTTGGACTCATACGTAGAAGTTCCAATGGCTTGGACTCAACCACGTATACACCCACCTACAATAATACTTTTATGTTGGTAGCTCAAATGCACAGAGATCTAAAGTTATTAACTGTGATATCACCGGGCTGAGGGCATTACAACTTCATGTTTATGGCACATAGTTGTCCATGAGGTTACTAGAGTAAAACTCTGATATCCAAGCACTTCTTACTGATGTACCACGACAATCCATCTACCTACTTCCAAGTCACACTGATATCACAACCAATAGCGTCACAACCAAGTACACCAAGCTTAAAACATGCCATCTTGCTCTTTAGTACGAGCTTACTATCATTTTTTGAATATGGTTAACACCGAATCTTATGGCATTACAACTTCATGTCTATGACAATCCATCTACCTACTCCTTGGACACTGTGTTACTCATACCGAACCATGACAATACCCTTGTACCTCCAAACTCCATGTTCTTAAATCATGCAACTAGACGATAGCAATATACATAAGCTCTTTGCCATTAAAACTCTTAGGCATATTAATATGTCTAGCATAAAAACTACAATATTCTATATCATGAATACATCACACAATTTAAATCATGCTATATATGCTATGCATGCTGACGTGCTGCTGTTAAACTGTTGAACTGAGCTATTATTAGGTTGCTGCTAGGTTACTATTGGGTTGCTGCTGTGTTACTGCTGGGTTACTGTATGCTTTATGCTCTATGTGCTTGACCAGTAAATATTGCCTTACTGTGTCATGCTGCTAAATCATACTTTTCTAAACATTTTAATATTTCATCCAAAACATGCAACACTATACTATATTCTGAAACTATCCTTGATATATTTGAACATACTTTAAAGCATTCAAATCAAACAAAACAGATATATTCAACATACAGTTGGTTCAGATTTATAAAACAACATATATATTTTGCAATTCTATGATATATAAAAATAACAGTTTCTCAGTGAGTAAAATATCACCTGACTGCTTGCACACCAACACTAACAAGTCCTAGGCTCAATCCACAAAGTGTCGTTGTACATAACATATTGCATCCATTTAGTTTCCATCCAATAATTACACTAATTTTCACTTTGAATTACTCAATGACTATTTTACCCATCAATTGCCTAAACTCATACTTAACAATATTCCTAGGCTTATAAATAAAACTCTCAATTTATACAAATTACCAACATTAAAACCTAACCCCACAAATATTTATTTTTTACAAAACCCATGATTAATTTGGGGTTAATCATCACTATCACCACAATTAGCCCACAAATTAACAATCTAATTTTAAATAATTAAAAACCTCAAATTAATTTAATCCATCAAATTAGGGTTTCCCCAAACTTAATCCCAATAACAATATTACTAACTCATTGGTATTTACTAAGGGTTAATCTCATAAAATTCCACAAATATCAAATACCCAAAAATTAAGGCTTGAGGAAAAGCTTACCCAAATTCACTAAACTTCAACCCAAAGTTTGGGTAGCCTCAACTAAGCTCCAATAAGCCCAAATAGCTAAAGCATACAGAGGATTAAACTCATATTTAGGATTTTATCCAAAAATCACAAAATCATGAGTTTAGTGTTTTACCTTAAAACAATCGGTAAGAACGTAGATCCAAGTGCAAGGATCACGTTGATCGTTGGATCTTCGTAGATCGCAATTTTTCTTCTTGTGGGACTAAGGGCTTACTTCTTCTTCTTCTTTCTCTTCTTTTTTGTTCTGTCCGAGTGAGGCATTCTGCCTCTTTTCTTTTCTTCCTGAGGGGCGACAGACGTGCGCCACCTCACTTCTTCTTATTTTTTTTTTTATTTTTTTATAAAGAGGCATGCGCTGCCTCTTTTTGATGAAGGGTCGTACGGCCCTCCACTTTTAAAGGTGAGGCGCACAGTCGTGCGCCTCATCATTTTATTTTATTTTTTTATTCTTATTTTATTTTTTATTTCTTTTCTTTTATTTTTCTATTATTTTTATTTTATCCTAATAAACCCATTAAATATTTTCTAGGACATTACATTCCAAACTCACCTGATCCAATTCTCCACTTGAAACACAGATATACTAACTTAAGCATCACAGTGTCTTCGGTCTTCGGCCAGGGACCCTCTGACCGCCTCTTTATTCTTCCAGGAACACCATTATCATTTCGAAAAACCCCACTACAGTTTAAAATCTTAAAGGTGAAAGATTGATGTAGTCGTTTTGTGTACAAAAATATCAATAATAAAATTACCACTCGTAATAGTACGAATCCTCGTAGGATAGGGCTATATTGATGGTGTCGAACCTCAAGGACTGCGTAGGTGTATTGCAATCAAGTTTTTCAGGATTAAATATAACTTAATTAAAAGAAGGTTGATTTGGTTTTGTTTATAACTAAGTTAAATGCATAAAACAAAAGACATAAATTTAACGAGAGTAAGGATGAGATAAAGAATAGGGGATTGATTTCACCACTCACCGCATAACAATGGTCAATTATAAATTAACAAGAAAAATTCATACTATGCATAATAGAGGGCTCGTCTCACTCGAGTAGTCAAGAAATTACCTCTAAAGAATAAGTATAATCCATCTTCGGTTGGTATGGACTGTCCACCTAACCACTAAAATGCAATACGACCCGTCTTCCTTAGGTATGGATTAGCTACGTCTTTAGTAGGATACACACAATCAATAGAATAGTATAATCCATCTTCGGTTGGTACGAACTGTCTACCTAAATTACACTAAACTAGGGTGTAGTACAATCCGTCTTCCTAGGCATGGCCTATCTAACCCTCTTGATCATATGTCAGTTAAAACCGTTGTATAACAATTATTCACATAATCACAGAAAATATGAAGGATTGAGTTCAATCAATATAAAAGACTTTCTAAGACAAGATAAGAAATTCATAATGATTGAATAGAAACATTAAGATCAATTCTCACAGTTATACAACCATCATGCATATAGAAAATTCTAAATTAAAATACAACTAAACCATTGTTACTTGGAAAGGGCTACATCAAACACCCTTGTAAGAATTTAGTCACTCAACGTGGTGCTGAGAAGGCCTCCTGCCATGTTCTCCTCCTCTTCAACTTGTCAAGCCTCTAAGAAGAATTTTCTGTCTAAAGCTAAGTACAAGCACACATTCTCTTGAAGCTTAGGGGTCTATTTACAGAGACTATGGGAGGCCTAGAAGCTCTTAAAATTCCAGAAAAATCGTCTCTTGAGTCTTCTTGTCCAAGTAGGAGATTGAAACTTCAATCCAAGTAGGAAAAGGATTCCAAATTCATTTAGAATTGCGGTCTTTTATTGCGGGGCGATTTTGGCATAGTAAATTTCTGAATTGGAAAAAAGCTATTTCTGACATATTTGTTGTATTTTTAATTAACTTTCGAACGCCACTAATTTAATTGCAATCTGATATCTGAGAAAAAAGTTATTATCAAAACACTCAGATTTGTGCAGAATCCAAATTTGAATCCAATCCGACTTTGACTCTTAGTGGAGAAATTCCGATTTAATCCTTCACTTGATTTGATTAAACTTAACCACATCATATAAGTCTTCTATTATGATTGGTTAAGCTTAAACATATCTTCTAGGTCCTCTGAAAGAGTGCTTTAAGCCCAAAATCAATAGAATTAATTGCATCTTTATTTACAACCTGAAAATAATAAAACAACACAAAATCAAACAAATAACAATGCTAAGGAATTAACATATATAAGTTAAGGAGCTTAAATGTGTAACATTCAATGCTTATCACACCCCCAAACTTACATATTGCTAGTCTTTTAACAATATAAAACAAGAAATAAAACTGAAAAATAACAAGATAAATCATTCTTTCGTGGGATGTACAATTGCATTTAACGTATGCAATAAGCCTTTTAAACACCTAGGACTCCCTAGTGGAAGAGTGAAGTCTCCCGAGGGTTTACCAGAATTGATACTCACAAACATAGTTCCTACCATGTTATCCTCAAGAATGCAGCATCATAAAAATAATGGTTCTCATTCATTAGCAAGCTTAATAAAATAAACTTCATCTTCACAATTTCAGGGAATTAAAAATTAAGCTACTAACATGGCACTATGAGATATCACAATATTCAACTAATGTAAAGTGAACTTAACACATAGTCATGAGGTTTCAAAACTAATCTCAGTCATGAATGGTTCAACACTCAAAATTCGCTGGACTCCCCATTAGATAAAACAACCAAGGCATATATATTTATTATTATTATTATTATTATTATTATTATTATTATTATTATTATTATTATTATTATTATTATATATGCAGGTTGTGCAATGCTTAGCTCTCTTAAGCTTTCTAATTGACCCATGTAACGAGTGTTAGGTCAATGACTCCCAAACCAAATGGTTTCAGGGCACTAGGTGTAAAACACCTTAAAGACTTACTAACTCGAGTCAAAAAGGCTACGAAGCTAAACTTAGCCATTTTATCAATCAAAGAAAACTTCCACTTTTTGACGCAAATACTCAATGCTTAATGAGGCAAGAGATTCGGTTACTCAGCGAAAAGCTCAAATTGATCAATATTATTCTCTTTTTTCTTTCTTTTTTCTTTATATATATATATATATGCCAATGTTATTCCTCCAATAAGTTACTCAGCTGCATCCAAGATATTGATTACAGGCATAACTGATTTCAAATTTCATACCCCACAGACTACGTGCTAGTGTGCTTGTGAGAATCAAATTGAAACAAATAATATCTTATGCTGCCAAAGAAAATAACAAAACTTCTTAATTCCCTTGTCAAGTGATCATGTGTTCATCATGTTAAGCTCACCAATGAAATACGAATCAGAATTCAAAATTAATAGCATGCTCAAGAATAACATAGCAAAATATTGGACAGTGTTTCATTCTTCCATACCCCAAAACTTGAATTACACACTGTCCCCAATGTGTGTATAGAATTAAACATAACAATAAGAGGATAGGAATACCTGAATGAACAGATGCGGGGCATATCATACCCCCAAACTTGATTGTAAAATCACATGTCCTGAAAAAGAGAGTGATACTCCAACCAAATACTAGTCAAGTGCAACACATTGTTGTAAAAATATAAACTAAGAATGAAACAACAATGGAGAAGATAAACGTAGAAGGGGATCATGTACCATGGCCTGATAGAGGATTTGAGCGTACGGGGCCTGTGCTCGAACCAATGAAGCTGACTCATTTAGTCAAAATATGTGGGATCCGCCAAGCCAACGGAATCTACATCCTTGATGCGCTAAATGCTCTCTGACCCTTAAATTTAAATTTAAAACATCAATCTTTTCTTCTCTTGGACCAAAGAGAATAAATTTTACCTATAGAAAGGTAATTCCGAATGGCCGTATATTGAGGTAGATTCTTCTGAGTATCCTCAAACAGTTTCTCATCCAGAAGAGAATCATGAACTGGAATAAAATGAGGAGAATACACAAGGAAGTTTTCTACCTTGATGGTCTCTTTTTGCTCTTCTAACAGCCCTAAGAAACTACTCTCTTGACCTCTTGATAAGTCATAAGCAATAAATGCTCGGGGTTCCTATGGCATCTCGAGAATAAGAGTGGATGATGAAGGAGCTTCAGTGCTCACTTCCTCACCTTTTGCCCAATGTAGAGCTTGTGGGGCCTCAATTTGCTCCTCCTTCATCTCTTCCACTTGAGTTTCGACCACTTCTCCATTCTTCATTGTGGTGATGGCTTGCTCATGATAAGAAATACTCTCATTCACCATGTAATGCCTATCAAGATTGGCCACTGACTGTCTTTGAAGCTCTTCTTCTTCTCTATTGAGGTGGTTCATGATTTGTTCAAAGTGAGCATCCATCATGGCTTCCATCTCGGTGAAGAATTGAGGGGTATATTGTTCCTGTTGAGACTGTTGTTGTGGAGGCCAGTAGATGGGAGATGGCTCCTCTTCATGAGCTTCTATCTTGGCAATGGATTCAGAGTGAGAGTTCAATGTCTGACTGAGAGAGGTCACTGTCTGAGTGAGTTTCTGATTGATCTCACCCATAAGTTTCAATATCTGAGCTTGAACGTCAAAATTTGATTGAGGAGATTGTGTAGCCAAATTAAAATACAACTAAACCATTGTTACTTAGAAAGGGCTACATCAACACCCTTGTAAGAATTTAGCCGCTCAATGTGGTGCTGAGATGGCCTCTTGCCATGCTCTTCTCCTCTTCAACTTGTCAAGCCTCCAAGAAGAATTTTCTGCCTAAAGCTAAGTACAAGCACATATTCTCTTGAAGCTTAGGAGTCTATTTATATAGACTAGGAGAGGCCTAGAAGCTCTTGAAATTCCAGAAAAATCGTCTCTTGAGTCTTCTTGTCCAAGTAGGAGATTGAAACTTCAATTCAAGAAGGAAAAGGATTCCAAATTCATCCAGAATTGACGTATTTTATTGCGGGGAGATTTTGGCACAGTAAATTTCTGAATTAGGAAAAATCTATTTCTGACATATTTGTTGCATTTTTTATTAGCTTTCTAACAACTCTAATTTCATTGCAATCCGATATCTAAAAAAAAAAAAAGAAAGAAAAAAAGAAGAAGTTATATTCAAAACAGTGAGATGTGTGCAGAATCCAAATTTAAATCCAATCCGATTTTAACTCTTAGTGGAGAAATTCCGATTTAATCATTCACTTAATTTGATTAAACTTAACCACATCATATAAGTCTTCTATTATGATTGGTTAAGCTTAAACATATCTTCTAGGTCTTCTCAAAGTGTGCTTTAAGCCCAAAATCAATGGAATTAATTTCATCATTATTTACAACCTGAAAATAATAAAACAACACAAAATCAAACAAATAACAATGCTAAGGAATTAACATATATAAGTTCAGGAGCTTGAATGTGCAACATTCAACGCTTATCAACACCCCCTACAAGAGGTTTTCCAAAACGCCAAGAAGCAACCTAAGTAAAGAATACCCCCTCCATACGTTCACACATTTAACCCAAAAAATGTCCTCGCAATAATAAATGACTATCTAATTGAACTGAAGTTCTCTATATAAGATCAAGCTTGCTTTGAACTTTAGTTTCTGTTGAAAATTATTTCATGAAAATAAATTTTCTTTTCAATTTCAAAATTTCAATTTTCCCTTTATTTTTTGTCTTACACTTTGCCTTACATTAAAGAGCTATGAGATTTATTTGTAATTTATAAGGAATTATATCACTCTATTTCTATAATAGCTTTTGAGTAGACACATGCTAGTAGTCTCACCTAGTACGAAGCACTGGCTGCTTGCACACACTCGTGTGCTTCGCATAGCCGCATTTAGCACTTGCATGAGCTATAAGCATGTTATTTTAAGTGTACATTTTTCTTATGTGTACAACTACTATTCTAACAAATATATTTTTTATTCAAATTTTTACAAAAATAACTGATTTTCAACAATCATTTTTTTATTGTAAAAAAACTATTGTTTCAAAAATCATATTTTTAAAACAGTATTTAACTACTTTTTCAATTGTCAGAAACTGTCATTCAAACAGTAATAAATTGTTGTTGTAATTTTATTAAAGGAAAACTTTCACCAAAATTGATTTACACATTTACTTGTCTTCTACTTCTCTACTATTATAGAAATTCTTGTTTAGAGTAGTGTTCAGAATTTGCAATTTGCACACTACATTTGGACAGTACTGTATTCTGAGGAAAAAAAATTGTTGTATTCCCGGTTGCAAACTTATTGTATAAGTGGGTGGCAATATTTGACTAAAAGACAGATTCATATTCACCTTACTGTCCGAGAGTTCAATTATTCCCTTATAGTTTTTATTTTTCTTTCATTAATTTTGTACCTCACACATCTCCATATTTTCTTACAATTTTTAGACAAATATTTTGCATTTTTTTAATGGCACTTCCAACTATGAATTATGCTATTACTTCTCTAAATGTGATGCCACAAGACCTTTCCAAAATGGGTTTTGATGGAAACAACTACAAACAGTTGAAGGAGAAAATTGACTTTCTGCTTACAACAATTAAGGTTTATGTGCTAGACACACCTTGTCTTGTTGTGCCTGCTGAAGGAGCCATTGATGAACAAACTAATGTAAAGTTCAAATGGGAGGAAGACAACTACACATGCCGTGGGATATCCTCAACACCCTCATTGATCCTCTGTTCGACATGTATGCACCAAAGAATCATGTAAGGGAAATCTGGGAGGCGTTGGAGAAAAAAAAAAAAAAAAAAAAAAAAAAAAAAAAACAGAGGATTCTGGAAATAAAAGCTATATAGTAAGTAATTATTGATTTTAAAATGGTAAACAATAAGCCTATTCTAAATCAGGTTCATGAGATTCAACTTATTGCCTAAGAATTGAATTATAAGGGCATTCCCATTGACGAAAAACTTCAAGTGAGTGCTATTATTGCCAAACTCCCACTAACCTTGAATGACTACCATAAGTCATTGTAGAGGAAAGGTGATGATTTGACCCTTGAAGGTCTTCAAAGACAACTTTGAATTGAAGAAGAGTCAAGGCTTCGAAACAAATTTGAAGAAAATGCTGAAATGAGCAAATTTGCCCATGCTGTTGAAATAGACAACAAAAAAGGAGAAAAATCCCAAATATGAAGTTGCTAGTCCTAGTAAAACTGATATGAAGAAAAAGATAAACTTCAAGAAAAATGTGATTTGTCATTACTTAAAGAAGCCTGGGCACTTCATTAGCGACTGCAAACTTCATCAAGGACTGTAGAGTTCTGAAGTGAACATGGTAGTTAAAGCTTTTGGTTGGTGGTTCGACATTGGTGCAACTCATCACATCTGTGGAGGTAAGAATCTCTTCAAGACGTATGAGAAAGTTGATGATGAGATTGAACTCTATATGGGAAATTGAACTACAACCAAAGTAATTGGGAAAGATACCGTGGAGTTGAAGTTTATTTCTGCCAAAATAGTTACTCTAAATGATGTATTTTATGATCCATAATTTTGAAAGAATCTGGTTTTTGGCGGTCTTTTGTCCAAACATGGCTATAAGCTTGTATTTGAGTCTGACAAATTTGTCTTAACCAAAAATGATAGGTTTATGGGCAAGGGCTACATTGAGAATGGAATGTTTAAACTAAATCTAATAAAGGAGAATGCTTATGTTTATATTGTTGACTATTTTTCATTATGGGATGCTAGATTAGATCACGTGAATTATGATCTATTAATCGTATGGTTAAGTTAGGCTTGCTGCCTTCTAATTTGCATGATGATAGAAACAAATGTAAAACTTGTGTTAAAACGAAATTAATTAGTAAACCATTTCCAAGTGTTAATAGATCATGTTCAAATTTACTTGAATTAATTCATTCTTTCGTATGTGACTTAAGTGGTATAATAACAAGAGGTGATAAAAGATATTTTATTGCTTTTATAGATTACTTGTCAAAATATGCATGTATCTGCTTGATGTTTATTTAATTCAGGGTGTTTGGAGTAAGGGTGTTTAGATTAACTATGAGCTTGTTGTTGAGGTTATTCAAGATTGTGCTCTGACTTATGAAAACCTTGATGAGCTTAACTTTTGATCTAGTTAAATTTGTTTAATGTTTAGTACCTTTAGTCTTGGGCCTCTTGACTTGTAATATTTCTCTTTGACTTGATGGTCAATCTTAGATCGTAACACTAGATAGATATCTACATTAACTTTGATGTTTTAGTTCAACTTTGGTGATTATTGTGGTTTAATTAGTGGATATCTTGATTCCTATGTTAAGTGAAGTCTTTCGCTTTATGTGTTCTCTTTGCTGAAGGTTAAATATCCTCCAGTGTTTCCATCTCACTCGGATATGAATAGGATGACGCGTTGTGGACTCAATTACCAGTTAATTTTCCTCGGAGTGTTACAATACTCCCATCAAACTACCTCCTAATTGACAATGTCCCTCCCAAATTTTCAATTGGGACAGTGTTACCCCCAAACTAACAAAAAGTTGTCAATGTCCCTAACGACAAAAATATTTATTACCAGGACAAAAATTATCTATGACAAACATATATGTAGTGGTACCAGCAGGGGCAGCTCAAGCCTTAGGCAACTTAGGTGGTGGCCTAAGGCCTCTGTTAGAACAAGTGGCTCATATTTTCTTGGGTGTAGAGAGTAATACAAGAGTATCAGTATAGTGGCCAGTTGGCGGGGATTTTCCATATATGTTCGTACAGTAGGGTTTTGTTATAAATATGTTATGCTGTAACCCTAAATCATTATTGAAATAGCCGCACTCCTATGGACGTAGGCACATTGCCAAACCAAATAAATCTATGTCTTGATTTTTTTCTTGCTCTCTCTTTTTGATTTCATATTATTCATCATTTTTGTGCATTGTAACAACAATTGGTATCAGAGCCAAATCTGCGATGGCTGGGTTGCTGACACATCTTCTGCAAAATTCGGCATGATGAAGTTCGATGGAACTGGTAACTTCGGCTTATGACAAAGGCGTGTCAAGGATTCGTTGGTGCAACAAGGGATGATGAAGGCTTTATATGGGACGAAACTAGATGATATGTTGGACATAGATTGGAAGGAGCTTGAGGAAAAAGTGGGGGCTACTATTCGACTTTGCCTGGGGGATGACGTGATGTATTATGTCATGGACGAAGAATCTTCGATGGCAGTTTTGTTGAAACTTGAGGGTCGTTTTATGTCCAAGTCGTTGGCGAACAAGCTTTATCTAAAGCAGCAGCTGTACGACTTGAAGATGGCGGAGGGCTCGGATTTGAGCCAACACATCTTGTTTGATGTGGTCTTTTGTTTACTAAAATATATCAATAATAAATATTACCACTCGCAATAGTACGAATCCTTATAAGATAGGGCTATATTGAGGGTGTCAAACCTCAAGGACTGGGAATTGCTATCAAGTTTTTCAAGATTAAATATAACTTAACTAAAAAAAATTTATTTTATTTTATTTATAACTAAGTTAAATGCATAAAAATAAAAACATAAAAATAAATATTGTAGTGATAAGAGAAAGAATAGAAGATTGATTACACCACTCACCGCATAACAATAGTCAATAATAAATTAACGAGGAAAATTCTTACTATGCATGATATAGGGTTCGTCTCACTCGAGTAGTTAATATATTACTTTTAAAAAATAAGTATAATCCATCTTCGGTTGGCAGGGACCGTCCACCTAACCACAAAGATGTGGTCCAACCCGTCTTTCCCAGGTATGGATTAGCTATGTCTTTAATATGATACACACAATCAATGGAATAGTATAACCCATCTTCGGTTAGTACGAACTGTCTACCTAAATTACGCTAAACTAGGGTGTAGTACAATCCATCTTCTCTAGGCATGGCCTATATATCTAACTCTCTTGATGATATGTCAATTAAAACTGTTGTATAACAATTATTCACATAATCACAGAAAATATGAAGGATTGAGTTCAATCAATATTGTTAGTTTGTGATTGGCCTCATTATGATTGGACAAAATCACTTGTATGTAGAGATGCTGTTTAAACAGGGATTCCGCTATTCAGAAGAGTTTCAGAAGATTCTACAAGTTAGAAAAGTCGGTTCCCTGCCAGCCATCGGGACGACGTGTCATCCCGTCTGGACGCTCATCTGTCCACAGTTCCAGCCATTCGGATGATGTGCCATACCGTCTGGACGCCCGACAGACCAAGTATCATTCGTCCGGACGACGTGGATTTTCATCCAGACCCTCCATTATATCGAGAAGCTTTTGTTCCCGCTTGCATCCGTCCAGACGTCTCAGCAGCCAGTCCGGACGACGTATAGTGATCGATCAGCTTCAAATTTTCTTTCCAAGTTCAAATAAGGAAAGATTGATGCAACCGTTCGGACGACGTGGATTCTCATACCGACGCGCTCATACATAAGGCAAGAATCACAATTCAAATACAACCGTCCGGATGTTAGTCAACTTTGTCCAGACGCGCGTTCAACAGATATGGAAATTGCATATTCAACTTCAACCGTCCGGACGCCTGCCTATCATGGTCCGAACGCGCGCTCATCTGATATGGAAATTGCGTGTTGAAGATCAACCATCCGGACGGCCATCCCCCTTGGTCCGGACGTGCGAAGACTTATATGGAAATTACTTGCAGCAGACGTGCGATCGTCCGGACGACAGTGCCTCACCGTTCGGACGCAACTCTCAAACAGGAAAGATTTTCAGCAAAAATCTCAGAATTTCTGTCGCACAGTTGTCCTTCCAAACGGCTCAGGTCCACCGTCCGGATTGCGTCCGTACTTATCACAGCAGTCGCCCATTTGAACCCTCAGTCTATAAATAGAGGCCCCTGGGCATTGAGAACTGCAAGAATTCGGTATTGAATTCCTTCAGAGCTTAATGAGTTATTGTGTGAAGTTGTTGGAGCTGATTTGTTCTCTCTCAAGCCATTGCAAGTGTGTTGTTGCTGCGCTACAACTGAAGTCTATCTTAGGGGTCTACCCTAAGATAAAGGATTCCATTGAAGACCCCTTCAGGTAGGAGACCTGGTTGGGAGACTTTCGTGTTGGGTTACACGTTAGAGAGCAAGGTACGACCACTGCATTAGGGGTATGTGAGTGTTACTATCTTGTATCTAGTCTTGTCTTCTGAATAGTGGATATCCTTGGTTTGGCTGCCCCGGAGTGGTTTTTCTCTTAATTGCGTTTCCACTTCATCAACAAAATATTTGTCTCATTTAATTCCGCATTTAATATTTTGTTGCACACTGTTCACACACACTAGCATTTATTATAGAAGTCAAGTTCATTTTTCAATTGGTATCAGAGCTTGGTACACTCCGAAAAGATTAATTTCTTGAGTGTTATTTATTTTTTACTTCAATTTATTATAAAGTCTCAAACTCTTAATTTTGTTCCTGCCTTTGATGGTACGAACTATGGCTATTGGAAGGCTCGTATGCGTTTCTTTTTGAAATCTATTGACTGTTGGAGTATTGTCGAAACTGGTTGGACTAAACCAGAGGATGCAACACTCGAACTAGTCTCTCAGAAAAATGTACGTCTTTCAAATGATAAAGCCCTCCATGCTCTATGCCAAGCACTTTCACCATCTGAATTTGCAAAAATTTCAAATTGAGAATCAGCCAAGGAAGCATGGCAAATTTTGGAAACAACATATGAAGGTGTTAGTATTTTGGCATCATTCTGTGTTTGGACAAAATCACTTATGTGTAAAGATGCTGTAAAGAGGGATTCCACTTGTCAGAGCATTTTTAGAAGACTCTGCACTGGGAAAAAGATAGAAGATTTCAGATTCCCTGTCAGCCATCTGGACGACATGTCATCCCGTCCGGACGCCCATCTGTTCACTGTTCCATCCGTTCGAACTACGTGTTCATCCTGACCGAACGCCAGACAGACCAGTATCATCTGTCCGAACGACATATCTTTTCCGTCTGGATCCTACACTGTATCGAGAAGCTTCTATTCCAGTTTGGATCCGTCCGGACATCGCAGCAGCCTGTCCGGACGCCTATCAGTACTCGAACAGTCTCAGATTCTTTCCAAGTTCCAATAAAGGGAAGATCGATCAACCGTTCGGACTATGTGGTATCCCGTCCGGACGCTCGTCTCCTTAAGGCAAGAATCGCAATTCAAATATCACTGTCCGGATGTCAGTCAGCCTTGGGCCGTATGCGCGCTAACCAGTTAAGGAAATTGCTGATTCGACTTTAACCGTCCGGACGTTTGCCTCTCTTGGTCCGGACGCACGGATAGCAGATATGGAAATCGCATGTTGAAGAATTGCCGTCCGGACGTTCATCCCCTTGGTCCGGACGCGCTAAGCCTTATATGGAAATTACTTGCAGCGGACGTGCGACTGTCCGGACGTAGGTCTTAAACAGGAAAGATTTTCAGCGAAATTTTCAAAAAATCCTATCGTACAGTTGTCCGTCCAGACGGCCTAAGTTCACCATCCGGACGGCGTCTGTACATATTACAACAGTCGCCCATTCTGCACCTCAGCCTATAAATAGAGGCCCCTGGGCATTGAGAACTATAAGAATTCAGTATTGAATTCCACAAGAGCTCAGAGAAGTTCAAGATTCCTCTGAAGCCGTTTCAAGTGTGCTGCGCTACAACTGAAGTCTATCTTAGAGGTCGGCTCTAAGTTAAGGAATTCCATTGAAGACCCCTTCAGGTAGGAGACCTGGTTGGGAAGCATTCATGTTGGGTTACACGTCAGAGAGCAAGGTACGACCACTGCATCGGTACATGTGAGTGTTACTATCTTGTATCTAGCTTCGTCTTCTGAATAGTTGAATTCCTTGGTTTGGCTGCCCCAGAGTGGTTTTTCTCTTAATTGAGTTTCCACTTCGTCAACAAAAACTATGTGTCTTTTATTTTCCGTTGTGCTTGATTTTTGTCGACACTTGTTGCACACACTTTATTTTTAGAAGTCAATTTCGATTTTCAATTGGTATAAGAGCTTGGTACACTCTGAGAAGATTAATTTCTTGAGTGTCATTTATTTTTGACTTCTTTTTTATCACAATGTCTCAAACTCTTAATTCTGTTCCTGCCTTTGATGGTACGAACTACGGCTATTGGAAGGCACGTATGCATTTCTTTTTGAAATCTATTGACTGTTGGAGTATTGTTGAAACTGGTTGGACTAAACTAGAGGAAACAACACTTGAACTAGTCCCTCAGAAGAATGCACCCCTTTCCAATGATAAAGCCCTCCATGCTCTATGCCAAGCACTTTCTCCTTCTGAATTTGCCAAAATTTCAAACTGCGAATCAGCCCAAGAAGCATGGTAAATCTTGGAAACAACATATGAAGGCACGAAACTTGTTAAATCTGCCAAACTTCAAATGTTGATTTTGAGATTTGAAGAAATTAAGATGTTGGAAGAAGAGACCTTTGGAGAGTTTTACTCCAAGATGAGTGACCAGAGGAACTCCATGGTGAGTCTTGGGAAACCTATCTCGGATGTAAAATTCATCCGAAAGATTCTAAGATCTTTGCTTGAGCATTTCAGAATCAAGGTGACCACCATTGAAGAAAGCAAGGATCTTGAGGAGATGAAGATTGAAGAGCTGGTGGGATCTCTTCAAACATATGAGCTATCTCTGTCCCCAATCAAGAAGTTGAAGACCATTGCTCTGAAGGCTTCCAAGAAGAAGGTAGAAGCATCATCTGAAGATGACTCTGAGGATGAGGAAAAGGTTGTAGCTATGTTAGCCAAAAATTTCAGAAGACTGATGAAAAGATGATCGGTTCAAGAAGAAGTTTCTGAAAGAGTTAAGAAATCTCCCAGAGAAGCTGAACCTGAGGAAGAAGATAAGAAAGATCCCAGAGGTCCCCGATGTTTTGAATGCTCAGGCTTTGGGCATATCAGGGCTGATTGCGGGAATCTTACAAAGGGCAAAGGGAAAGCATACAATGTGACTCTCAGTGATGAGTCACAAGAAGAAGCTCTAAAGTTTGAAAAATTTCTGGCCTTTGTAGCCCCATATGTTGAAGAAGAAGACTCGTTTTATTCGGAGCATAGTGATAATGAGGAAGAGCTTAAGGAGGCCTACAAGACACTCTACATAGAGTATGAGAAGCTGAGGGAAGGCCGAAAGCAGCACCTGAATGATTTGAACAGTTTGCAGACCGAGAAGAGTTCATTGCTGCTCAAAGTTCAAGAGCTCGAGGAAAAGCTACTAGAGACACAGCTCCAGCTAGAAAGAGTTACTGATGAGAAGCTGACTCGTATGCTGTCCATCCAGAAGAGCCCAACTGACAAGACTGGTCTCGGGTATGTAGTTTCCTCTTCTGATGCTCCTTCTTCCTCAAAGACTGTGTTTGTGAAGCCTACAGTCTCAGAGCCTCGTCCCACTGTTGAAGATAAAGGGAAAGACAAGGTCAACGATGATGTTCCAGGCACTCAGGAGCCTCATTCCATCAGAAGACCTCCTATATGCCATCACTGCAGTTTAAGTGGGCATATTCGTCTTCAATGCTCCCTCCTCAAAGCACAAAAGGCCAAAGCCAAGAAAGAAGTGCCCAGACAAGCTCATTATGGCACTAGACCTGCGGCTCAGCATCAAACTCCATGGCATCAGGCACCTCACCAAGCACCAAGGTATCAGTATCAAGCCCCTTGGTCTCATGCTCCACAGCATCAACGGCCTCAGCAGCGGTTTGTACCAGCCAATCACAATGGCACTTACAAAAGCAAACCCAAGCAGTTTAGAAGGCCTCAGAAGATGAAAGAAGAGCAACACTCTAGTGAGCCTCCTATCTGGATGCAGAACATGATGGAGTGGATGATGCAGTCTTGCCAGCAACCACCCACTAGAAGGCAGGCTTGGGTCAAAAAGGACAGCTACTCCATGAGGGGGTACAGACGCACTTAGCAGTTTCGGGTGTTCATGCCTAGGATTCAGTCCTAATCCTATGGCATCAGGTTTGATTGCTCAGTTTACTTGACATATTGTTAAATGCAATCTAGGAACCAGTTGTGTTTGCCCCCTATGTTTCTTGAGAGAACTGTGCAGGTACTTTTTGGGAAAATAGAAAAAGCAGGTCGAGCGACTATTTTTCTGTAGTCGCATCAGGTTTGATCTTGCCTTTGCATATGATGTCATTTCCATATTGGTTGTTGTTTTGTTTTTTTTTTTTTTTTAAAAAAAAAAATGGGGAGAATTTGCAGGATTTATTTTCTCTTGGCGTTTTAGATATTGAATGTCTTTTTGCCTAATATCTCAATTCTGTAAGCATTAATCTACTCTGCTTAGATATAATTGAGAGTTTATGACTATATTGGCCAAGTGTTTATCCTGTTTATGCAAAAAGTAGGATAGCTTCTTTTCCTCAAGCGATGAAAAAGTTCACTATCCAGGGCTCCCCTAAAGGTACATCTTTCCTTCTCTGACCTCTTTGTTTCTAGAAATTCTAGATAAGAGAAGAAGTTTTTGATAAGATGACCAAATTGACCTCATGCTAGTTGAACCTAGAGCCTATAAACTCTGGCACCCCCTATAGTTTGCAGCACCATAAGAAACAAGCAGTTAATCATATGAAATCTATGCTTTACAGTATATATTCTCTGCTTATGTGCTACATTTGCTTTATGCCTTGCCCTTTACGTGCAAGTAAAACATTTACGTTGTCCTGCATGATACAAGTAAATCATTTAGGTTTTGCATTGCACGGGGAGTGTATCAGATGAGGGTGGCTAGGCCCTAGATTGGTTTGACTTTTGGCTTATCTTCCATTTATTTTCTCTCCTGTCTAAGAAAATCTGGTTGCTATTGGTCAAAATATTGAAAGTCATACCTTGTGGGAAAAGAGTCTTCACACACACACGTGCATTGAGTGAGTTGAGTTGTCTATTTGAATTTTCACAACTCTTTTTTATATCTCTGTTTAGTTTTGAGATGCTCTTTGATTGTGTTATCAGTTGATTATACATGCATGTTCTGACACTGACTTGAGAAAATTTTATCTCTCTAAAATTTTCCTCAGTTTTTTCTGGTGTTTCAGTGTGGAGCGTCCGGACGGTCCCTCTTGGCGTCCGGACGGGTGGAGTTCAGCAGTTCGGACGGTTCCCTTTTTGGAGTCCGAACGAACGGCTTTTTGTCGTCCGGACGGGTTCCGTTCCACGTCCGGACGTGAGCTGTCATCCTCGGGCGGACGGGTAATTTAATTCGTCCAGACGTGCATAACCGTTTTGCTCCTTTCCAAGGCAGCGTGCGTCCGGACGTCATCAAAACACCGTCCGGACGGGAACCCCAGATCGCCGATCTCACTCCTCCATACCCCACAAAATCCCTTCTTTTGACACTTTGTGAGTAATTTCTTGAGTCTTTGGAGTTTTCTCCACGTGTCTTCTTTTGGATTCTCATTCCATTCTAGGTATTTTTTTTTCTTAGTCTCTTTCTTTTTCAGTTCATTTATTTCAAACTGTTAGAAAGTTAATTCTAGACTGAGATTGAATTTATGTGATGCATATTGGGATTTTTTTGTGATGATATTTTTAGGACTAAAATTGTGATAAATTCTGTTTTTTTACAAAAGTCCTTTTTACTACTGTTATTCTGCCAAATTTTTGTTACATTAACAAGAATATTTTTTTATGGATTATTTTTGGCAAAAATTCTTATTGGTTCTTTTGCAAAATCATGTCTGCCATCAGCTCTCAGCGCCAGGTCCGCCAGAGGACAGAGGAAGAGCAGAGTGCCTTCTAATCCAAGATCATGGACCGCAATGTCCTCGCTGAGTGGAACGTGGTCCGTGCTGACATCATGGTGCCTCCATTGGATAGCATTTATGAGACTATCCAGACCTATCACTGGGGCTACCCCTACACTTGTGCCTGCATCGTCCTCACTAGGCTAGTCAGACTCTTCTATGCCAACCTTGAGGTGGCTCAGGATGATGAGCATGGGGTGGTACTGCAGTCCACTGTTGACGGACACATCATCACTGTAGATCCCCAGACCATCAGTCGGTTCCTCGGAGTACCAGTCCTTGATCTGCCTGCCAGTCCTTACAATGAGGTGGTGCTTCCTCCATCTATGGACGATCTCCGAGAGTTCATCCATGCAATTCCACAGGGTGAGGGACGTCCAACTAATATCCGGATTGGTGCACTAGCTCCGGCTCATCATGTTAGCCCTATAGCGTCAATCCGATTATATTGCAAATATTTTGATGATAAAAAATTATATCTTGTTGCTCTAATATATTTACTTCAAGTATGATAGCTGCAAGAAATATTCGAGCACACGTTCTCAAAGGACCAAAAAGAATCAAAGGCATTTGGAATTCAAAGCAAGAAGCCCTTAAGCACTGAAGAACTCAAGATTGAAGAATCCGTATTTTATTAGGGTATTCTTCTAAAGCTCCTATATGATTGAACTTCTGAGGCTCCTTACTCTAGAATGACCTTAGGACCCTTCATACATTTCATACATGATATTTTCAAATACGAAAAATGCATTGGACTTAAGTTTCTTTGAAAAATTAGCTAGGAATAATTCTTGTCTTTGAAAATCAGATTTCATCTTTGGAAAATTAGCTAACAATAATTCTCGTCTTTGAAAATTAGATTTCATCTTTGGAAAATTAGCTAACAATAATTCTTGTCTTTGAAAATCAGATTTCATCTTCGGAAAATTAGCTAGCAACAATTTCTGACTTTGAAAATCTGATTACAAATTTGAAAAGTTAGCTAGCAACAATTTCTGACTTTGAAAATCTGATTACAAATTTGAAAAGTTAGCTAGCAACAATTTCTGACTTTGAAAATGTGATTGCAACTTAGAAAATTAGCTAGCAAAATTCAAATTCTCTCCAACGATCATATTCTTGCTAGACCTATAAATACATGACATTGGTTCTCATTTTTATATCAATCAATCAAGTGAGAAACAAACAAGCTTGGAACTCAAAGCATTCTTTCTTAAATATATTCAAGTTCATTTGAGCCATTCAAGTTCAATTCATACAAAGTTCTAGTGAGAGAGATATTGTTGTAAAAACTTTATTTGTATATCCTTCTCAAAAGGGAGAATTGTCATTGTGAGAGAAATATCAAATCCAATCCACAATCAATTGTATCAAGAGGGTTGGTGTGACCATTGTGAGGTGTGAAGGAGATTTTCCACCTTGTGAAGAAGAGTAGTGTACTCTTGAAGTGTAAAGGTTTTAACTCCACCTGCAAGGAGTTTGGTTTAGTGGATTGAAATCTCAAGTGGTGTGCTTGGGGAGTGGACGTAGGTTAGGTGGACCGAACCACGATAAATCGCTGAGTTTGAATCTCTCTCTCCCTATCTCTTCATTATTATTCTCACATTTATATTCTTAACATTATACTGCATCTTATATTGTTTGAATTTCTTAATTCAGTATAATTTTCATTAAAACAAAAGTTTTCCATCAACCCTATTCACCCCCCCTCTAGGGTTGTTTATCTGGGAACATATCGTATGTTGGCCAAAATTGTTCAGCACATTCTCTGGCCAGTTGCCAGGCACAGTGATCTGATACTGAAGAGAGCACAGTTTGTTTATGCTGTTCATCTTCGCTTGCCTTTCTGTCTTTGCAAGCATATTCTGGGAATCATGCTCGAGGCTCGTGATGAGAGCAATACCGGTCTCCCCTTCGGCTGTCTAATCACTCAGATCATCCTTCAGTCGGGTATCAATGTGAATGTAGAGCCTAGGATGAAGATCCAGCAGCCCCTTAGCAAACAGACACTAATGAAGTTGAGTGCGCAGCTGCGACGAGAGGATTCTGATGCTTCTATGCATGTTGATTTTCCAGACGTGGCTTCATCCTCTCATACCATCCCGCCATCTGAGCCAAAGGCTAATTATTCTCAGATCATGGAGGCCTTAGCTACCATTCAGGGAGGAATGTCCACCATGCAGCAGTCCATCTCCTCCTTGCAGCTCGAAGTACGGTCCATCAACAAGCGGGTGAAGCAGACCCATCTGGACCTTCAGGAGTGCCTTCGAGTCCATCATCTGAACAGCAGTGATGATGAGGATGCTACAGCTCACACTATAAACATGCCAGAGGATGTTTTGATTTCCCTCTGTTTTATTGTTTTTTTTTTTTTTTTTTTTGAGACATTTTGTTAATTTCTGTTATTTTGTTAAAACTTAAACTAATATTACTCTGTTTACTCGGGTCCTTCTGAGACCGTTAAGGGGAGTAATTTTAATTTTTGGACCGAGATTGTATTTCCAAACCAGTCAAGTGATTTTTGTCCCAGAATGGCCAAAGGGGTAGTTTGTTAGTATTTTCGCCTCATTCTACGTTTGGACAAAATCACTTATGTGTAAAGATGTTGTAAACAGGGATTCCACTTGTCAGAGCATTTTCAAAAGACTCTGCACTTTGAAAAAGATAGAAGATTTCAGATTCCCTGTCAGCCTTCCGGACGACGTGTCATCCCGTCCGGATGCCCATCTGTTCACTGTTCCATATGTCCGGACTATGTGTTCATCTCGACCGGACACCAGACAGACCAGCATCATCCATCCGGACGATGTATCTTTTCCGTCCGGACCCTACACTATATCGAGAAGCTTCTGTTCTTACCTTAAGGAGACGCGCATCTGGACGGGATACCACATAGTCCGGACAATGTATCTTTTCCGTCCGGACCCTACACTGTATCGAGAAGCTTCTGTTCCAGCTTGCATCCGTCCGGACATCGCAGCAGCCCGTCCGGATGCCTATCAGTACTCGAACAGTCTCAGATTCTTTCCAAGTTCCAATAAAGGGAAGATCGATCAACTGTCCGTACTATGTGGTATCCCGTCCAAACGCGCGTCTCCTTAAGGTAAGAATTGCAATTCAAATATCACCGTCCGGACATCAGTAAGCATTGGTCCGGACGAACACTCATCAGTTAAGGAAATTGCCGATTCGACGTCAACCGTCCGGACGTCTTCCTCTCTTGGTCCGGACGCATGCATAGCTGATATGGAAATTGCGTGTTGAAGAATTGCCGTCCGGACGTTCATCCCCCTTGGTCCGAACGCACTAAGCCTTATATGGAAATTACTTGCAACGGACGTGCGACCGTCTGGATGCAGGTCTTAAACAGGAAAGATTTTCAACAAAATTTTCAGAAAATCTTGTCGCACAGTTGTCCGTCCGGACGGCCCAAGTTCACTATCCGGACGGCGTCCTTACATATTACAGCAGTTGCCCATTCTACACCTTAGCCTATAAATAGAGGCCTCTGGGCATTGAGAACTGCAAGAATTCGGTATTGAATTCTACAAGAGCTTAGAGAAGTTCAAGATCCCTCTGAAGCCGTTTCAAGTGTGCTGCGCTACAACTGAAGTCTATCTTAGAGGTCAGCTCTAAGGTAAGGAATTCCATTGAAGACCCCTTCAGGTAGGAGACCTGATTGGGAAGCGTTCATGTTGGGTTACACGTCATAGAGCAAGGTACGACCATTGCATCGGTACATGTGAGTGTTACTATCTTGTATCTAGCTTCTTCTTCTGAATAGTGGAATTCCTGGGTTTGGCTACCCTGGAGTGGTTTTTCTCTTAATGGAGTTTCCACTTCGTCAACAAAAACTATGTGCTGTTTATTTTCTGCTGTGCTTGATTTTTGTTGACACTTTTTGCACACACTTTATTTTTAGAAGTCAATTTCGATTTTCAGAAGGCCTAAACTTGTAAAGTCTACCAAACTTCAAATGTTGATTTCAAAATTTGAAGAAATTAAGATGTTGGAAGATGAGATGTTTGGAGAGTTTTACTCCAAGATGAGTGACCTAAGGAACTCCATGGTGAGCCTAGGGAAGCCTATCTTGGATGTAAAACTCATCCGAAAAGTTCTAAAATCTTTACCTGAGCGTTTCAGGATCAAGGTAACCACCATTGAAGAAAGCAAAGATCAAGAAGAGATGAAGATTGAAGAGTTAGTGGGTTCTCTTCAAACATATGAGCTATGTCTTCCCCCGGTCAAGAAATTGCAGACCATTGCCCTGAAGGCTTCCAAGAAGAAGGTAGACGCATCATCTGAAGATGACTCTGAGGAGGAAGAGAAAGCTGTGGCTATGTTAGCTAGGAATTTTAGAAGACTTATGAGAGACGACCGATTTAAAAAGAAGTTTTTTGAAAAGGTGAAGAAAGCTCCCAGAGAAGCTGAACCTAAGGAAGAAGAAAAGAAGGATCCCAAAGGGCCCAGATGTTTTGAATGCTCAGGTTTTGGGCATATCCAAGCCAATTGCAGGAATCTGAAGAAGGGTAAGGGGAAGGCGTACAATGTGACTCTCAGTGATGAGTCAGAAGATGAAGCTCCAGAGTCTGAGAAGTTTATGGCCTTTGTAGCCCCACATGTTGAGGAGGAAGACTCTTATTATTCAGAGCATAGTGATAAAGGGGAAGAGCTCAAAGAGGCTTACAAGACACTCTACAAAGAGTATGAGAAGCTGAGGGAAGGTCGTAAGCAGCACCTTCATGATCTGAACAGCATACAAATTGAGAAGAGTACATTGCTGCATAAAATTCAAGAGCTCGAGGAAAAGCTACTAGAGACGCAACTCCAACTAGAAAGAGTCACTGATGAAAAGCTGACTCGTATGCTGTCTATACAGAAGAGCCCAACCGACAAAATTGGTCTCGGGTATGTAGCTCCTCCCACGGACACTCCCTCTACCTCCAAGACTATATTTGTAAAACCTGCAGTCCCAGAGCCTCCTCCCATTGCTGAAGATGAAGGGAAGGACAAAATCAATGATGATGTTCCAGGCACTCAGAAGCCTCATTCCATCAGAAGATCTCCCATATGCCATCACTGCGGTCTAAGTGGGCATGTTCGTCCTCAGTGCTCCCTCCTGAAAGCACAGAAAGCCAAGGCCAAGAAAGAAGTGCCCCAACAAGCTAATCATGGCACTAGGCATATGGCCCAGTTCCAGACTCCATGGTATCAAGCTCCTTATCATCAAGCACCAAG
The DNA here is from genome assembly GCF_958979055.1 of Alnus glutinosa. Classification (NCBI taxonomy): domain Eukaryota; kingdom Viridiplantae; phylum Streptophyta; class Magnoliopsida; order Fagales; family Betulaceae; genus Alnus; species Alnus glutinosa. Next base: position 9,288,592 of record NC_084887.1, read on the forward strand.
ATATCAAGCTCCTTGGTCTCAAGCACCACGATACTAGGCATCTTAGCATCAGCGGCCTCAGCAGCGATTTGTGCCAGCCAATCACAGTGGCAACTCCAAGAACAAATCCAAGCAGTTTAAAAGGCCTCAGAAGGTGGAAAAAGAGCAATACCACAATGAGCCACCTATCTGGGTGCAGAGCATGATGGAGTGGATGATGCCCTGCCAGCAATCACCCTCAGGAAGGCAGGGTTGGGTCAAGAAGGATAGTCACCCCACGAGGGGGAACAGACGCACTTAGCAGGTTCGGGTGTTCATGCCTAGGATATGGTTCCTAATCCTACGGCATCAGGTGTGATTGCTTATCTTCTTGCTATATTTTATATGCAATCTAGGAACCAGTTGTGTTTTTGCCCCCTATTTCTCTTGAGAGAATTTTGCAGGTATTTGTTAGGGAAGACAGAAAAAGCAGGTCGAGCGACTATTTTTCTATATTGGCATCATCAGGTTTAATCTTGCCTTGCATATGATGTTTTTCCATATTGCCTTTTCTTTTTTAATAAAAAAAAAAATGGGGAGAATTTGCAGGATTTTTCTCTTCTCTTGGCACATTAGATAATTGCATGTATTTTCTCCTGATATCTCAATTCTTTGGGTATTAATTTACTTTGCTTAGATATAATTGAGAGTCTCTGACTATAATTTGCCAAGTGTTTTCCTGTAAATGCAAAAGTAGGATAGCTTCTTTTCTCATGCGATGAAAAATGTGCACTATTTATGACTCCCCTAAAGGTACATGTTTCCTTCTCTTATTTGTGTTTCTAGAATTTTTGGATAAGAGAAGAGGTCTTTGATAAGATGGCCAAATTGACCACATGCTAGTTGAACCTAGAACCTAAAAACTCTGGCATTCCCTCTAGGTTGTAGCACCGTAAGAATCAAGCAGTAAATCATAGCTTTAATTATATATTCACTGCTTATATGCTGAATTTGCTTTATGCCTTGCCCTCTACGTGCAAGTAAAACATTTACTTTGTCCTCCATGGTACAAGTAAAACAATTAGGTACTGCATCTCAGGAGGAGTGTATCAGATGAAGGTGACTAGGCCCTAGTAAGTTATAAGGTTTGACTTTTGACTAATCTGTCACTGATTTTCACTCTTGTCTAGAAAATCTGGTTGCTCTTTGTCATATCTGTGATAGTAATACCTTGTGGGTTAAGTCTTCACACACACACGCATTGCATGATTTGAGTTGTCTATTTGAATTTACTATGTCCAGGAAGATATTTGTACTGATTGAAATCTCAACCCTCCTTTATATCTCTGTTTAGTTTTGAGATGCTCTTTGATTGTGTTATTAGTGGATTATACATGCGTATTTTGAAACTGACTTGAGAAAAAATTGATTTTTGTAAATTTTCCTCAGTTTTTTGATGTTTCAGTGTGGAGTGTTCGGACGGTTTCTCTTGGCGTCCGGACGGGTGGAGCTTAGTCGTCCGGATGGGATCAGGTTATGTCCGGACGCGCGTGGCAACCAACGGCGGGACGGTAAGGATACTTGTTCGGACGCGTGTGACCTGTCCGCATGGTTCCGAGGCATCGCGCGTCCGGACGGCATTAATACACCGTCCGAACGGGGACCCTACAGGCCCTATAAATAGCTGGTTCCCGCTTATTCACTCTACACCACCAAAAAGTTTCCTTTTGGCATCTTGTGAATCAATTCTTGTGAGCTTTTGAACTTATCTTGCTCTTTCTTGTCTTTTTGAGCATTATTCTCACATTCTAGGTATTTTCCTTGTCTTTTTCTCTTAAGTTTATTTTTTAACTGTTAGAGCATTTTTATGGAATGTTGTTGAGATAGTGAGATGCATTTATCTGCTGTGGTGATATTTTTAGGGACTAGAATGTGATAATTTTTGTCTATAATTTTTTGAAACAATCCTTTTTACTACTGTTATAATTTTTGTGTGACCTAACAAGAACATTTTTGGATTATTTCTGGCAAATCTTGTTGGTTTCTTTCTTTTACAGCATCATGTCTGAAGTCAGTTCCCAGCGCAGGGTCTGCCAGAGGACAGAGGAAGAGAGGAGCGCACTACAAACCAAAATCATGGACCGCACAGTCATTGTTGAGCGCAATGTGGTTCGATCTGACATCATGGTGTCTCCGCTGGATAGCATTTATGACACTATCCAGACTTACCATTGGGGATATCTCTACACCTGTGCCTGTATTGTCCTCACTAGGCTTGTCAGACTCTTCTGTACCAACCTAGAGGTGGCGCAGGATGATGATCGTGGGTTGGTACTTCAGTCCACTGTTGACGGGCATATCATCACTGTTGATCCCCAGATCATCAGTCACTTCATCGGAGTACCAGTCCTTGAGTTGCACGACAGTCCTTATAATGAGGTGGTGCTTCCTCCCTCTATGGACGATCTCCAAGAGTTCTTCCATGCCGTTCCACAGGGAGAAAAGTGTGCTACCACCATCCGGATCGGCGCATTGTCTCCTTCTCATCGCTTGCTGGCCAAAATAGTTCAGCACAACCTATGGCCAGTTGTTAGGCCCAGTGACTTGATTCTGAAGAAGGCCCAGTTTGTCTATGCCATCCACCTCTGCTTGCCTTTCTTCCTGTGCAAGCATATTTTGAGCGTTATGTTGGAGGCCCATGATGAGGGTAATACCAGTCTCCCCTTTGGATGCCTACTCACTCAGATCATTCTTCAGTCGGGAATCAACAATACTGGAGAACCTAAGATGAAGATTCAGCAGCCCTTCAGCAAGCAGACTTTAATGAAGTCTAATGCGCAGCTGTAGAAAGATGACTCCGATGATGACGTGCTCATCCCTATTGCCATGCCAGTCGGCTTTCTAGACATGGCTTCATCCTCTCAAACCGTCCCGCCTTCTAAGCCGAAAATCAATTTTTCACAGATAATGGAGGCCTTAGCTGCCATTCTGGTAGGAATGAGCACCATGCAGCAATCCATCACTTCTATGCAGCAGGAGGTGCACTCTATCAACAAGCGGGTGGAGCAAAACCAGCTGGATCTCAAGGAGTACCTCAAGTATCATCATCCTGACAGTAGCAATGATGAGGATGATGCGCCTAGGACTGCACCTATGGCAGAGGATGATTGAGTTTTTTCCTTTGTTTTGTTGTCTTTTTGTTGTTTGAGACATTTGATTTATATTTTGCTATGTTTTGTTAAACTCTTTGACTAATATTACTCTGTTTACCCTAGTCCTTCTGAGACCGTTAGGGGGAGTAATTTTTATTTACAGTTTATTTTTATTACTCTGTTTTACCCTTTGTCCCATTGTGACAAAAAGGGGGAGTAATTTTTATTCTTGGACCGGGAATGTATTTCCAAACCGGTCAAGTAATTTTTGTATCAGAATGGCCAAAGAGGGAGTTTGTTAGTATGTGATTGGCCTCATTCTGATTGGACAAAATCACTTGTATGTAGAGATGTTGTTTAAACAGGGATTCCACTATCAGAAGAGTTTCAGAAGATTCTGCAAGTTAGAAAAGTCGGTTCCCTGCCAGCCGTCCGGACGACGTGTCATCCCGTCCGGACGCTCATCTGTCCACAGTTCCAGCCGTCCGGACAACGTGCCATGCCGTCCGGCCGACGTGGATTTCCGTCCCGACCCTCCATTATATTGAGAAGCTTTTGTTCCAGCATGCATCCGTCTGAACGTCTTAGTAGCCCGTCCGAATGATGTCCAGTGATCGATCAGCTTCAGATTTTCTTTCCAAGTTCAAATAAGGGAAAATTGATGCAACCGTCCGAACGACGTGGATTTCCGTCCGGACGCGCTCATACATAAGGCAAGAATCGCAATTCAAATACAATCGTCCGGATGTCAGTCAGCTTGGTCCGAACGCGCGTTCAACAGATATGGAAATTGCGTATTCAACTTCAACCGTCCGTACTCCTGCCTATCATGGTCCGGATGCGCGCTCATCTTATATGGAAATTGCGTGTTGAAGATCAACCGTCCGAACGGCCATCCCCCTTGGTCTAGACACGCGAAGCCTTATATGGAAATTACTTGCAGCGGACGTACGATCGTCCGGACAACAGTGCCTCACCGTCCGGACGCAGCTCTCAAATAGGAATGATTTTCAGCAAAAATCTCGAAATTTCTGTCGCATAGTTGTCCTTCCGGACGGCGTCCGTACTTATCACAGCAGTCACCCATTCGAACCCTCAGCCTATAAATAGAGGCCAGCATTGAGAACTGCAAGAATTCGATATTGAATTCCTTCAGAGCTTAGAGAGTTATTGTGTGAAGTTATTGGAGCTGATTTGTTCTCTCTCAAGCCATTGTAAGTGTCCTGTTGCTGCACTACAACTGAAGTCTATCTTAGGGGTCGGCCCTAAGATAAAGGATTCCATTGAAGACCCCTTCTGGTAGGAGACCTGGATGGGAGGCGTTCATGTTGGGTTACACGTTAGAGAGTAAGGTACAACCACTGCATCAGGGGTATGTGACTGTTACTATCTTGTATCTAGTCTTGTCTTCTGAATAGTGGATATCCTGGGTTTGGCTGCCCTGGAGTGGTTTTTCTCTTAATTGAGTTTCCACTTCGTCAGCAAAATATTTGTCTCCTTTAATTCCGCATTTAATATTTTGTTGCACACTGTTCACACACACTAGCATTTATTATAGAAGTCAAGTTCATTTTTCAATTATAAAAGACTTTCAAAGACAAGATAAGAAATTCATAATGATTGAATATAAACATTAAGATTAATTCTCACAGTTATACAGCCATCGTGCATATAGAAAATCTCAAATTAAAATACAACTAAACCATTGTTACTTGGAAAGGGCTACATCAACACGCTAGTACGAATTTAGCCGCTCATCGTGGTTGATGAGTGCCAAATATTGTCTAGTTGGACCCCTTGATTTACATAAGTTACACCTTTAGCTTTGTTATTTTCTGATGCTTTGGTTAGTTTTTGTGTTTTTATGTTTTGTAGGTTAATAAGTGAGGAATCGCAAAATTCATGTGGAATTGCTTTGAAAATTCGGAAGTTCTAAAGAACTCGATCGATCGAACTTAAAAGTCGATCGATCGAATTTTGCCTGAAGTCGATCGATCAAAATTTCCCAGAACTTACTTTTGCAAAAGCGTGCCAGAACACCCAATCAGGAGCTTCTCCATGACAAAAAGCAGTTCTCCCTCCGATTTTCGCAGCAGAACACGCTGGTTGCATGACCTTGGTTGTCTCTAGCAAGAGAGGAACCCTAGAGGGGGTTAGAAGAGTCATTTTACATGGGTTTCTAGCCCTAATTTCCCTCTATAAAAGCCATAGCCATACCTCCTTGTTGAGAGAGTTCAGAGAACAGTAGATAGGTTTAATTTCGTGCATTTTGTAGTGTATTCCAGTAGCTTTTGTTCTTAGACACTTTCTTTTTTGTAAAGCTTTTCTTTTATTTCCATGGTTGTTCTTCATTTTCTTGTGGTGTTCTTAGTCATGGAAGGCTAGTAACCTCAACTAAGGTTGAGGATGAAACCTTTCCATTGATGACACTCACACTCTTGTTATAATACTTGCACATTTGATGATATATCATATTTGTTATTCAAGTTCCATTCATTTTAATGCTTTATCTTTTGCAATGAATGTGGTTGTTGGTAGATATAGGACATTTAATGTGTTTCAACCGATGGATACATTGTTTTATCGGTTTGAATGATGATATCCATTGTGATTTGTTCATTGAATGGATACATTGGATGATTTGATTTCAAATGGGTACTCTTTGTGATTTATCTTTGAGTTGGATTCATTTAATGGTTCTAGAGTATGTGGTTGAGAAACTTGAATGACACCTTAAGCTTAATGTTCTTTGGGTGTTCAAGTGGAAACCAAGAGTGTGAGTTGTTGGATTTGGTTTGGTAGATTCCTTAGCCTTAGTTCCTTTTAATTTGCATATTTCATTCCAACTCTTTTAGTTAGTCTTTTACTCTTGAATCAATCCTCAAACCTTTGGAACTAGGTTAAAATGAAGTTGATTAAACAAGACACCAATATTTGATCATTTCCCTGTGGATTCGACCTCGCACTTGTACACACTATATTGCAAACGATTCGTGCGCTTGCGAGTATTATAATTTGCACATCAAGTTTTTGGCGCCGTTGCCGGGGAGATCGGTTCAAAAATTGGTTTTTGTTTGATTGATTTAGTTTTTGTACTAGTTAGATAGATTTTTGTTTCATTTTCCTATTGTTTAGCTTCTGTTTTGCATTCTAAGTCCTTTCTTTGTTTTTCCCGGATCTGTTCTGCAGCTTTTGCAACTTACTGGGTGCCCTAAAGAATCGATCGATCGAAAATAAATTCGATCGATCGAGTTTCGATCGATTGAATTAACATCTGCCTCATATAAAGTCGATCGATCGAAAATATATTCGATCGATTGAAATAGACTTCGATCGAGCGAACTTTCTGCACAGCAGCAGCTCGGAACTAGGTGAGTATCTCTGTTCCAGTACTTCTTTTAGTCCATTTTGTTCATTTTTGTTCATAATTTGTTTATGTTTAATAGTATTTTGCTGTTTGTTTAATTTTCTTTTAGTTCATTATAATTTAGTTCAAATTCTGTGTAGTTTGTGTTTCATATTACCCTCAATTTTTTTTATTTTGTTCTAACAAAAGATAAAAAAAAAAAAAAAAAAAAAAAAAAAAAAAGGAAGAGTTTCTGTTCTGTTTTTGTTCCTGTTCCTGTTTCTGTTCCTGCACAAATATTCGATCGATCTACTACAATTTCGATCGATCGATCAACTTTAAATTAGATCGATCGACCTCAACTCAGAAGGCAGCTCCTGGATAAGATCAGTAGTAGAAATTTTTACCAAAACTTCTTTTTGGTCCCAATTTGTAAGTATTCTTATTTTTACTTTAGCTGCTATCTTTGTGTAAATTGTATGCATTTTTGTTAGTCTTTACATTTTGTCTTAGTTGTGTTATTTTTCTTTGATTTAAAAAAAAAAAAAAAAAAAAACATTTCTTGCTAGTGTGGGTCTACTTAGCTACCTAAAGGCAATGACAAGGTGAATTCTGGCAAGGAAAGGTCTTGGGATTTAAGTGTGTCCAGTGTGACCCCCCTCACCTACTTGGGAACTAGCCTAGATTGTACTTTGGAGAACTTTGTTCCCCATTAGAAAATTCTTTTCCTTATTTTTGTTTGTCTTTTGGTTAAACATTTGTGTATGCTTGGTGTATGCTTGGTAGAAGATCATTGAACCTAGACTTGACATCTTTAGATCCCGAAATTGAAAGAACTCTTAGGAGAAGGTTTAGAAATTCTGTTGAGATGGGAGATAACATGCATGCGAATGAGAATCGGGGAGAAAACGTTGATCATACTAGGACACTTAGGGATTTGTTTGCACCCGTTGCAACAAATTCTCCTTCATGTATAGTGTTACCCCCAACCAATGCCACTCACTTTGACCTCAAGCCTCATGTCATCCAACTCCTACCCGCATTCCATGGCTTGGACCTCGAAAATCCTTATAGCCATGTGAAGAAGTTCAAAGACATCTGTGCCACCTTCAAATTTCAAAATTTTTCTGAAGAGTCTGTGCATCTTAGGCTTTTTCCTTTCTCACTCCATGATAGAGCCAAGGCATGGTTGGATTCAAACATGCCTGGTTCCATCACTTCTTGGGAGAACTTGCTAAACAAGTTTTACAACAAATTCTTCCCCATGTCCAAAGTCAATGAGTGTAGGAAGGAGATAAGCTCATTTACTCAAGAAGAAGATGAGAAATTTTTTGAGAGTTGGGAGAGATTTCAAGATATGCTGATTAAGTGCCCTCCACATGGATACGAGAAGTGGAGATTCGTGCAATTTTTCTATCAAGGATTAACTCAATCCAGCCGAAGCATGATCGAGTCAATGAACGGAGGCGCATTTCTGAGTTTGATGGGAGAGGAGGCGTATAGGACCTTAGATCAGTTATCCGACAATTCCCAACAGTGGGATTTTTCAAGCTGTCGAGATAAAGCTGCTCACATTCAGAAGAAGGGAGGCATCTACGAGGTTAAGAAGGATATAGAATTAAAAATGAAGGTAGATGCCCTTACCAAAAAGATCGAAGCCCTAGTTGTTAGCAAATCCATGAATGCTGCCAATCCTTTCCATGTTGACTGTTGTTCCATCTGTGCTAGTCCCATGCACTTAGCACAAACTTGCCCATCATTGCCGGCTTTTGTTGAGTCACCAATGGAGCAAGTGAACGTTTTCAACGATTATTGGAAACGATCCAGTGGACCTTTCTCCGAATCATACAATCCAGGATGGCGGAACCACCCTAACTTTTCTTGGAAGCAGAACCAGCCTATGACTCAAGGGGGAGTTCCTCACCAATCCCACACTCAATACCCCCCTGGATTTCATCAGCCGGTTCACCATCAAAACAGTCCATCCCAGCAAGCACCATCATACCAAGCCCCTACTCAAGCCCCTGCCTCTTCTTCACAGTCCTCTTTGGAAGACACTCTTAAAGCTTTCATCCAGCTTACTGGCCAATCCATCAATGACGTGGAGAATGCTACCATGGTGAACACTCAAGCTATTGCCAAGATGGAGACCCAGATCGGGCAAATTGCTAGTCACCTGGGGGAGAGAGAGAAGGGAAAGCTCCCTAGTCTGCCTGTGCCAAATCCAAAGTTGCAGTTCCATGAGGGAAGTTCGTCAAATGCAGTGCATGGACTGGAGCATGTGCAAGCCGTTGTCACACTGAGATCAAGGAAACAGGTAGACAACCAAGTGGTTCACCTTGAGGAGAACCCTGCTGCACAAGAAGGACAAGGAAGCAGGAGCATAGAGAAGAGAGATGCCGAGCCATCTACATTAGCTCTGACCATAGAGACTCCTCCTAGGTCGTTCATACCTAAGGCGCCATTCCCTGATAGACTTCTCGCGCCAAAGAAGGGAGGAAAGTTCGAGGACATTTTGGAGGTGTTCAAACAAGTGCAGATCAACATCCCGTTCTTGGATGCCATCCAGCAAGTGCCGTCTTACACTAAGTTCTTGAAGGATTTGCTAACTGTAAAGCGGAAAACCAATGTCCCAAAAAAAGTTTGCTTCACCGAGTAAGTCAGCTCAATCCTCCAGTGTAGGCTGCCTATCAAGTATAAGGACCCCGGATGTCCTACTATTTCCTGCACAATAGGCATCAGCCACATTGAGAAGGCATTGCTAGACCTTGGAGCCAGTGTCAATCTCCTACATTATTCAGTTTACCTGCAATTGGGGTTAGGAGAATTGAAGCCCACCTCCATGACACTGCAGTTGGTTGACCGGTCAGTTAAGATACCACGGGGAATAGTGGAGGATGTTTTGATTAAGGTGGACAAATTTTATTTCCCCGTGGATTTTATAGTGCTTGACACCGAGCCGGTACAGAACGTTGGAGTTCAGATACCGGTAATCCTAGGGCGACCATTCTTAGCTACGGCTAATGCCTTGATCAACTGTAGGACGGGGGTAATGAAGATCTCCTTCGGCAATATGACAATGGAGCTGAACATCTTTGACATCAGCAAAAGGCCGAGGGAATGTGATGAGATCGGAAGTGCCTGCTTGATTGAGGAGATCATAGAGGAAGAATCAAGCACCAAAGACCCCCTAGAGGCATGCTTTGCTCAGTTCGGAGAGGATCTGGACTTGGACGAGTTACTTGAGCAAGCCAATGCCGTTTTAGAGTTTGCTCCTCTGGAAAGCAAGGAAGAAGAGGAGGCAGCAGTACCTGAGCCTCCAAAGAAGGAACTTAAGCCCCTACCGGAAAATCTTAAGTATAAGTTCCTCGGTCCAGCCGACACTCTGTCAGTGATCATAGCTTCGGATCTACATGCTTCTTAGGAGGAGAAATTGTTAGACGTGTTGAGAGAGCATAAGGAAGCTATAGGCTGGACCATAGAAGATATTAAGGGAATCAGCCCCTCGGTGGTTATGCACAAGATACATCTGGAGGAGGACACAAAACCATCGAGGGAGCCACATAGAAGGCTCAACCCGACCACGCAGGAAGTCGTCAGAGGAGAAGTAATCAAGTTATTGGATGCAGGAGTCATCTACCCAATCTCTGACAGCAAATGGGTGAGCCCCATTCATGTCGTGCCCAAGCGAGCTGGAGTAACGGTCGTGCAGAACAAGGAAGGCGAGTTGGTCCCAACTCGAGTATAGTCTGGATGGAGAGTCTGCACCGACTACCGTAAGCTGAACACCGCCACCAGGAAAGATCACTTTCCTCTTCCGTTCATTGATCAAATGGTGGAGCGATTGGCCGGGCACGAGTATTACTGTTTTTTGGATGGTTATTCTGGATATAACCAGGTCCCTATGGACCCTGAAGAACAAGAGAAGACGACCTTCACTTGTTCTTTAGGGACGTTCGCCTACCGACGCATGCCCTTTGGCTTATGCAATGCACCCGCTACTTTTCAGCGGTGCATGATCAGCATCTTTTCTGACATGGTGGATCGTTTCCTGGAGGTATTTATGGACGACTTCTCGGTTTTCGGGTCATCTTTTGAGGTGTGTTTGCACCATCTCACGTTAGTCTTGGTGAGGTGTAAAGAGAAGAACCTGGTGCTCAATTGGGAGAAGTGCCACTTTATGGTACAGCAAGGAATTGTGCTGGGGCACGTCATCTCTCGTCGGGGGATTGAGGTAGACAAGGCGAAGTTAGATTTGATATCCAACCTTCCACCCCCACGGACGGTAAGAGAGGTTCGCTCTTTTTTGGGCCATGCAGGATTTTACCGGCGATTCATCCAGGACTTCAGCAAGATCGCCCGGCCCTTGTGCAAACTGTTGGTAAAAGAGGCCCCTTTCATTTTTGACTAGGACTGCAAGAAGGCATTTGGGGCCTTGAAGGTAATTCTGACGTCCACACCCATCATTCGGCCCCCGAACTGGGGTATACCTTTTGAGATCATGTGTGATACGTCCGATTACGCCGTTGGAGCTATGTTGGGGCAGCGCATTGACAAACTTCCCAACGTCATTTATTATGCAAGTCGAACTCTGAACGACGCCCAGCTGAATTATTCGACCACTAAGAAGGAGCTACTGGCAGTCGTATTTGCTCTGGATAAGTTTCAATCCTACCTACTAGGATCAAAAGTCATCATTTACTCGGATCACGCGGCATTGAAGTATCTTTTCTCCAAAAAGGATGCTAAATCTCGCCACATCCGGTGGATTTTGCTCTTACAAGAGTTCGACATTGAGATTCGGGACAAGAAGGGTTCCGAAAACGTGGTGGCTGATCATCTCTTGAGGATTACCGTGGACTTCACGGAAGAAGCCGTCCCCATTTCTGAGACCTTCCCCGATGAGCAATTGATGCATATTGCTCATGCTCACTCACCATGGTTTGCTGACATAGTGAACTATCTTGTCACCGGTCAAATGCCTTTGCATTGGGGGCGGCAAGATAAGTCCAAATTCATGTCTGTGGTGAAGAATTTTTTCTGGGACGATCCTTACTTGTTCAAGTATTGTCCCGATCAGATCATTAGGAGATGCATTCCTGAGCCTGACCAATCCAGTGTCATCTCCTTCTGTCATGATCATGCCTGTGGAGGCCACTTCAGTGCAAAGAAGACCGCTGCAAAGATTTTGCAGTGCGGTTTTTACTGGCCTACCATCTTTCAAGACGCTCACACTCATTGTGTTTCATGCGAGTGCTGTCAGAAGCTAGGGAGTATTTCACGCCGAAATATGATGCCCCTCAACCCCATTCTTATTGTTGAGATCTTCGATGTGTGGGGCATCGATTTCATGGGACCTTACCCACTCTCCTTCGGCTATCTGTACATTCTGGTTGCAGTGGACTACATGTCCAAATGGGTGGAGGTGGTTGCCTGCAAGACCAATGACCACAGAGTTGTGGTTCAGTTTTTAAAAGACACTATATTTGCTCGTTTTGGTACTCCTCGAGCAATTATTAGTGATGGTGGAAAGCATTTCTGCAACCGGGTCTTCGAGCAGCTGATGAAGAAATATTGCATCACGCACAAGGTTACCACTCTCTATCACCCTCAGACGAGTGGACAAGTGGAGGTTTCAAACAGAAAGATCAAGAGGATTTTAGAGAAGACGGTAAACCCGTCAAGGAAAGATTGATCTCTCCGGTTGAACGATGCATTATGGGCATACTGGACAGCTTTCAAGACACCGATTGGCATGTCACCTTACCGTATCGTGTACGGGAAAGCATGTCATATGCCTGTGGAGTTGGAGCACAGAGCCTACTGGGCCATTAAGCAGCTGAATTTTGATCTCACAAAGGCTGGCTCACAGAGGAATCTCCAACTCAATGAATTGGAAGAGCTGAGGAACGATGCTTATGATTGTGCTAGGATGTAAAAAGCACGGATGAAGAAGGTTCACGACCAGAACATATTGAGGCGATTCTTTGAGCCCGGTCAGAAAGTCCTTCTTTACAATTCACGTCTGCATCTGTTTCCAGGAAAGCTCCGATCTCGATAGACATGCCCTTTCATAGTTCGATCAGTGTTTTCTTATGGGGCTATTGAGATTGAGGATCCAAAAAATGGCAGCACATTCAAGGTGCACGGGCAACGACTGAAGCCATTTTTGGAGTTACAGAGCTCGGAGGTTGAGACGACCCTTTTAGAGGATCCGAGTTACTCGGAGTGATTGTCGTCAGGATGGAAAGTCTGGCTGAAGACTGAAAACTTAGCGCTTGTGGGAGGCAACTCTCATCATTTTTCCTTATCATTTGATTTTATTTCTTGTGTTTTAGTTGTGATTTTCAGGACAATGTCTGCCGTTCAAGTTTGGGGGAGTGCTTCTCTTGCAGTGTGCCCAACTTGCATCACCATTTCGGTATTGTATCTCTAGCCATATTGGGGACAATGTGTTATTCTAGTTTGGGGGTGGGGTAGACATTTCTGTCTGTTTTCATTTTATGTTTGCTTTGTTAATACTTGTTAATATATACCTTATTGTTAGTTGAGCATGGTTACATCTTACTATGGTTTGCATCTCATTGGTTTGTTTAACATTTTGAATTTTGCATATCATTAAAATCTGAGATCTTTTGACTCATCTTTGGATTAGAGAGACTTGACATGTTTAAATTGTTTATCACAAGCACATTAGCGTTGTTTCTGTGGGGTATGAGATTTAAATTAAAAATAATGTATCTGGAGATTTGTAGGATGACTTGTTGATGAAACCTTGGCTTATTGTTATATATATATAAAAGAAGTTCTGCTTAGAATAATATCACCAATTTGACTTCTCATTGAGTAACCGGGCCCCTTGCCTCATTAAGAATTGGGTGTTCGCGTAAAAAGATGAGAATTTCAGCTTGGATGATTGTTTGGCTAGTTTGACTTCGTAGCCTTTTTGACTTGAGTAATTAAGCCCTTAGGGATGTTTTTACATCTAGTGTCCTAAAACCATCTGGTTTGGGAGTCACTGGCCCAACACTCGTTACATGGGTCAATTAGAAAGCTTAATGGAGTCAAGCATTGCACAACCGACACAAAAATAATAAATAAACAATAATAAACGTAAGGTAAGCCTTGGTTATTTGATGGAAGTCCTGCGAATTTTTGGATATATGTGCTTTGAGGAAAATCGAAACCCCGTGACTCTATGTTATTCACACCTTACACTTTTGAACATGTGTTGTCTCAATTTTCCATCTATGAGTTGATCGATTTTTGCTAACATGATAATATGATATTCATTTTGTTAAATATACTCATGATGTGTGAACCATGTGTTTGAATGATGATTTTTGCTCAATTGATAATTTAGTACTTCAATGTTTGTGGGTATCATTTCTGACAAACCCTCACAAGACTTCACTCGTCCACTAGGGAGTCCTAGGGGTTTAAAAGGCTTGTTGCATATGCTAAATGCAATCGTTTCTCCCACGAAAGAGGACTTATGTTTCATGCTTTGATTTTGGTTTCCATTTTGTTTTTGCTAAGGGACTAGCAAAATGTAAGTTTGGGTGTATTTGATGAGTGCCAAATATTGTCTAGTTGGACCCCTTGGTTTACATAAGTTAGACCTTTAGCCTTGTTATTTTCTTATGCTTTGGTTAGTTTTTGTGCTTTTATGTTTTGTAGGTTAATAAGTGAGGAATGGCAAAATTCATGTGGAATTGCTTGGAAAATTCGGAAGTTCTGAAGAACTCGATCGATCGAATTTTGCCCGAAGTTGATCGATCGAATAAAAGTCGATCGATCGAAATTTCCCAGAACTTACTTTTGCAAAAGCGCACCAGAACACCCAATCAGGAGCTTCTCCATGACAAAAAGCAGTTCTCCCTCTGATTTTCGCAGCAGAACACGCTGGTTGCATGACCTTGGTTGTCTCTAGCAAGAGTGGAACCCTAGAGGGGGTTAGAGGAGTCATTTTACATGGGTTTCTAGCCCTAATTTCCCTCTATAAAAGCCATAGCCATACCTCCTTGTTGAGAGAGTTCAGAGAACAGTGGATAGGTTTAATTTCGTGCATTTTGTAGTGTATTCCAGTAGCTTTTGTTCTTAGACACTTTCTTTTTTGTAAAGCTTTCCTTTTATTTCCATGGTTGTTCTTCATTTTCTTGTGGTGTTCTTAGTCATGGAAGGCTAGTAACCTCAACTAAGGTTGAGGATGAAACCTTTCCATTGATGACACTCACACTCTTGTTATAATACTTGCACATTTGATGATATATCATATTTGTTATTCAAGTTTCATTCATTTAAATGTTTTATCTTTTGCAATGAATGTGGTTGTTGGTAGATATAGGACATTTAATGTGTTTCAACCGATGGATACATTGTTTTATCGGTTTGAATGATGATATCCATTGTGATTTGTTCATTGAATGGATACATTGAATGATTTAATTTCAAATGGGTACTCTTTGTGATTTATCTTTGAGTTGGATTCATTTAATGGTTCTAGAGTATGTGGTTGAGAAACTTGAATGACACCTTAAGCTTAATGTTCTTTGGGTGTTCAAGTGGAAACCATGAGTATGAGTTGTTGGATTTGGTTTGGTAGATTCCTTAGCCGTAGTTCCTTTTAATTTGCATATTTCATTCCAACTCTTTTAGTTAGTCTTTTACTCTTGAATCAATCCTCAAACCCTTGGAACTAGGTTAAAATGAAGTTGATTAAACAAGACACCAATATTTGACCATTTCCCTGTGAATTCGACCTCGCACTTGCACACACTATATTGCAAACGATTCGTGCGCTTGCGAGTATTATAATTTGCACATTTTTTGATTTGGGTCATTTTTATCTTTTTGTTGGTCTTAAAGGGTATATTGACATTTTTTGATAATTTGAAGGAACATTAACATAATCGGTAGTTTAAGAAGGACATTGACAATTAAATAATAATTTAAAAGAGATATGTTTTTTTTTTTTTTTTCTCGAATAAAACTCATTTTTGTTTGTTGGGGAGCCCCACCAAAACTCTTTTTTTTTTTAGTTGGCCAACAACATTTCGGATGCTATGAGAACTTGAACTTGAATTTAACATAAACAAGTAATTTTTTTTTTCTTTTTTTTTTCTTTCCCAAAAGCGTGATTTTCGTTGTTCACCTAATTTGGCAATGTCGGCTTAAAAGCTAAAACAAAGGTAGGGCTAGGGGGGTTGTACGCCAAAGGAGTGCTGCGTTCATGGTTGCTTACCTTAAATGATTAAGGAGGGATTTTTTATTTTTTTTAAAGCTTTGTTGTTGAAGTGTCCAATTCTTTATGGTAGCTTGATTCTTTGTAATCGGCATTTTTTATAATTTGCTTAGAAAGAAAAACGCTGCGCAGTTGTGAAAATGTAAACAATTGAAATCGGTACTGTTTGAGAAATCAATTCCAATTTTTTTGTAAAAAAAATTAAATTAAAAATATTCTAACTTTTATATCACATCATTAAAAAATATAATTTTTTTCATTTTTCCTTATAAAAATTTTAAATATTTTTTTTAATTTAAATAAACTCTAAAAATCAATATTACAATTATCTCTTATATCACTTCATACTACTAGTTTTTTAAACAAAAAAAAAAAAAAAATCTGTAGTGCACGGTTTACCAAACATCTCAGAACTATATGGGTGGGAGACAGCTGCCAACTAGAAAGTACTTTTGTCGCATTTTCAATTCCTTTTCCTTTTTCTTCTTCTTATTGATTTTTTTAAAAGAACAAATGATGGCCGAAAGAAAAGGTACGTTTAATGTATTTTATATTCTTTGACCAAAAAATAAAAAACAGAAGAAAAGAAAAGAAACCCACTGAACACCCATGAAAACTAGCCATCATCCAAAAGTGGACCAGAAGGGAATGGTTTAAGAGCATTCCCAGTAATTTGTTAACCATTTTCTCTATACTAGAAAACAAAATCACTTTTTTTTTCCTTAGAAAAAAATACTCTACAGCAGTTTTTATTTTTATTTTTTCTATATCATTAAAATATTATTTTTTACATTTACTTTAATTAAAAGTATCAAAGATAAAGTTAGTAAGAGAGAGATAATATATTTTGTAAATAAACAGTTGAATGGGAAGTGAATAGTGCTTCCCAATTTTCAGAAAAACGAAAATTTTATGAAAGCTGCTGTTGAGGGATTTTTGTAACATTTTTTAAATTTTCCTTAAAACTTTAGAAACAGACCTCCTTTAAAAAGGCTGTTGTAAATGCTCTAAGATAAAGTTCATTGGTCTTCACAAACTTTCCTTTCACATCTATTCCCTGCATGAAAAAGATCATGAAGACAAAAGGAAATTAAAAATAAAAAAATAAAACATAAATTATAGTGAATTATGACACCACCTTATCAAAACAAAAACACAATTTACTGGACCCTTTGATTTGCGACCATTACATATGTGGCAACATTCACCGCTTAAGAGAAATGAAGATAATTCTAGCTGCTTTAATTAGAACTATCAGTTTAATTAGTTAAATTAATAAATAATTATGTTAATTATCACATGATAAATATATGGTTTTAAAATTTTAGAATGATATGACACCAATCTTGGCAATCAAATAATTTATCTCCACTCTCATGCGACATAGTAAAACTTGTAAGCCGATAAGAATTTACTTGAAAGAAAAACAAAACAAGTGCTCTCTAGTGAAAGAATCTCTTCCTTCTCTCTAAAACAAAGATAGGTCTTTTTCATTCCTTTTGTCTTCTATCTCTATTCTCTTTGTTCCCTCTTCTGATAAACTTCAACTTTTTCTTTGCTTTGCTCAGCTCTATCATTTTCTTTCTTTCCAGTATGTCTACTCCTTCTCTGAATATTCAGGCTTTGATTGCTGGAACTGCAGCTCTCAATTGTGATGATCTTTCTACTTTGGAAACTGTTCCTTTAAATTATCCACAGCAAGATTCCTTTTGTCTTATTGGTCGACTTTTGTCTCCCAAACCTCCATCTGCCTACTGGGTGCATGAGATTTTGACGCAAGTTTGGAAATTTGTTTGTCCGTTTGAGGTTGTGGATTTGCCGGAGGAGAAATATCTCTTTAAGCTCTCTCAACATTCTCATATGGATAAGATTCTAGATCAAGGTCCCTGGAATGTTAAGGGCTCTCTACTTATTTTGAAAACTTGGTCTACTGAACTCTCCTTTGACGAAGTGGAACTCATTTTATGCCCTTTTTGGGTTCAAGTTCATGGGTTGCCTCGCCATAACATGACTGCCAGGAACGTTGCACAAATAGGTAGTCTTATTGGCTCTCTGTTGGATGTGAAACATGGGGATGTTGATGGTATTATCTGTACTCATCATCTCCGGGTCAAGGTTAAGGTTGACACTTCCAAACATTTGGCTCCTAGTTTTCTTCTACCACATCAGGGACGTTCTCCTGTTTGGGTTTGGTTCTTGTATGAATGTTTGGCTGATTATTGTGTGCTTTGTGGTCTCGTTGGTCATCGGAGGAATTTTTGCCCTGCCCCGCCTCCTCAAGGTCCTGAACACAAGTATGGTGTCTCTCTGTGGGCTTTTGTGCTCTTGGGTTCGCGCTCGTATTTTGCCCCACCCTTGGCTATTCAGGCTTCTCCGGTGATTTCTGCATCCTTGGTGATATCTATTCCCCAGTGGTTTCTGCTTCTCCAGTGGCTCTTGCTTCTCCGGTGGACTCCTTCACCTTTGTTGTGGTCAGTAGCTGTCCTTCCCAGAACATGCCTCCATCGCATGTTTCATACATAGATATTTCTGGACCCTCTGCTTCACCGATTAGAAATTGCCACGTGCCCCTCCTCAATCCTTATTTGTCTACTGTTGGTTCTGGCCGTGCCACGTCAGTTTCTGTCCTGTTTTCATCTCTTTTTGTGCCTGACAGAGGTAAGGGCTTACGTACTGACTTTGAATTTTCTAGTTGGGATAATTGCACCGTTGGTCCCTGTGGTATGTCATAATTATTTTTCACTCCCTATGGTTTAAAAAGTGCATGGGAGGTCCTTGTGGTATGCAATAATTACAAATCGATCCCTGGCATCAAATTCTGTTAAAATTTTTAACAGATTCCGTCAAATGCCACGTCAGCGACACGTGTCGCCAATAAGATGGCGACACGTGTTCATCTTAATAAAAAAATATAAATTTATTAAAAAATAAATAAAAATACTTATTTTATTTTTTTAAAAAAAAAAATTCAAAAAAGAAAACAAAAAAAAGAAGCTGAAAGGGTGGCCGCTTTGAATTTTAAATTTCTTTTTTTTTTTTAAAAAAAGTATTTTTATTTATTTTTTAATAAATTTATATTTTTTTATTAATATGGACACGTGTCGCCATCTTATTGGCGACACATGTCGCTGACATGGCATTTGACGGAATCTGTTAAAAATTTTAACAGAATTTGACGCCAGGGATCGATTTGTAATTATTGCATACCACAAGGACCTCCCATACATTTTTTAAACCATAGGGAGTGAAAAATAATTATGGCATACCACAGGGACCAATGGTGCAATTATCTCTTTCTAGTTTGACTTCCTTGGATCCTCGTTTTATCTCTTCCCCACGGGCCTTACCAAATAACCCAGCCTTTCCTTTTTCCCTTCCCACCCGATTTTTGGGCCAGTTTCCTTCTTATACTTTTAGCCCATCACATATCTCTGACAGCCCTCCTGTGGCCTTTCTCCCTACGCCTTTTCATCCCTTTCATAATTCTCCTCCCCTAGCCCAAGCCTTATCCCATACCTCTCCTGTTTATACACCTGTTCCTCGATCCAAACACAAATCTTCCGTGTCCTCATCGGTTCGATCCAAACACAAAATATGGCTCTGATCGTGGTTTAGTGCCATATTTTGTTTCTAGTGATGCTCCTGCCATCTCTAGCCATAAGAGGGTCTTTGTTAATGATTTACTGCCCCTCTCTCTGAGTTGTCCTGCTATTTATTTCGGTCAGAAATATGTTTCTGATCCTGAGGCTGCTAAGTTGCCTTCTCTTCCACTTGAGGCGTTTCTTTCCTCCAGCTTCTTCTCCACTGAGTCTTTAAGACCATATGGATTTAGCTGCCTCCTCTTTGACAGCACTTCGAAATTCTGCTCCAACTCCAACCTCTGTTGGCTTGCCTTCTGCCTTGGATGTTCCAATGGCTTGCTCTGTTGCAATTACATGCATGGTCAATAACCCCTCCACCCCCATGGTCAATAGGCCCCTGGCTCCGATATCTCTTCCCCCTGTTGGCATTGTATCTCCACCGACATCTTTGGCCACTCCTGTGGGGGTTATTTCTTCTACTGTGGTTTCTTCTATTGCTACTCGAAAAGTTCATAAGGTGGCTCGAAAGGCTAGTAGTGTTACTCAATTTGGGTCACTTGTTGATTCTAATCTTGGTGCAGGTTCTGATTCTGCTAGTACCACTTCAGAGGCAGCTGGTTCATCCATGCCCCCTCCGGTTACATGATTATTCTCTACTGGAATTGTAGGGGACTTGCTTGCTCCTCTACAATTCGTGCTCTGCGAGCTATTATCAAGTGTAATCTCCCTGATATCATCTTTTTGTCAGAGACAAAAACTCCTATGGCTAACTCTATTTTGTTTAAACTTGGTTACACTTTGTCTGTTTAGGCTTCCCCTCTGGTTCTAGAGGAGGACTTTTGCTTGCTTGGAAATCTGACATTAAACTTACTAGTTTGTATGTTTCTCCTAATCTAATATGTGTTCACTACTTCTCAACCTCTCTTGATGTGAAATGCTTGATTTCCTTTGTTTATGGACCTCCTTATCAGAAGTGTAGTTCTGATTTTTTGTCATAGCTTGCTAAATTTGGTTTTGATAATTTGCTTCCTTGGCTTTGTATTGTGGATTTTAATTCTATTACCTCTTCTATGGATAAATTGGGTGGCCGGCCTTTTAACTGTTTATCCCATAATGATTTTGGATACTTTATGAACGCTTTTGGTATGATTGATTTGGGATTCTCAGGTAATCCTTTTACTTGGTCTAACCATCGTCAAGGCCATGGGTTAATAAAGGAACGATTGGATTGTGGTGTTGTTTCTAGTCAATGGTTGCATAAATTCCCTGCCATCTCGGTTACTCATTTACCGACTTACTCTTCAGATCGTAATCCTTTAATTCTTAACATTGTTAGTCCTTCTCCTTCTCTCCCGAGACCTTTTAGGTTTGAAGAATTTTGGACACGTGATCCTATGTGTGGTATTGTGATCAATGAAGCTTGGTCTACTGCTGTCTCTAGTTCCTCTTGTTCTTGTTTGGCTCAAAAACTCAAACTTACTAAAAAGACTATTAAATATTGGAATAAGTATCATTTTGGTGATATTAAGAGTAAGTTGGATTCCACTCTTCTTTTACTTGATATTTTTTTTTTTTTTTGAGGGGAATAGAAATATTCCATTAAGATAAATCCGCAATTACAACGCTCAACAACCAACTGGGGCACAAATTAAACCACACGTGTTGGGACTGCTGAGAGATAGCAAATTTTGCCAGTACATGTGTAGCCCTATTCCCATCTCGCCTCACATGAGAGACTCTCCAAGAAGGGAAATTCTCAAGCATCCGCCTAGCTTCAAAGACCAAGTTCCAGACAGTGGAATCGATTTCCGCAGTACTCCCCAAAGCCAAAATGACCTCACGGGCATCACCCTCCAGCTCCATCGATTGGGCTCCAATGTTGTGGGCGAATTGCACGGCTCGGCAAGCCGCTAAGGCTTCTGCCACAGAAGGGTCTCTGATATAGGGGATCACGTCGCACATTGCCGCCTTCACCTCCCCCCTGTGATCCCTCGCGATAATACCCATGCCCATGATTTTCTTCCGGTTATCCAGCGTGGCATCCCAGTTGAGTTTGATGCTGTTTGCCGCCGGCCTCAACCATCTGGCATGCGAAACCTGCCCCCCAGGCCCTGCCGCCGAGTAGATATCTCGGGCCTTCCTGAAATCTTCAATTATGTCAGTGGCTTCTTTGATCAGGATGGGAGGGGGCAAAACTAAACCCCCAAAGACCACCCTATTGCGCCGGGCCCAGATTTTGTGAGCGATCGAGGCGAACAATTCCAGATCCTTGTCCTCCAGTCTTTCACAATGAGAAGCGAAGATGTCGAAGAACTCCTCCACCTCCACCGAGGTTTTTTGAATGGGACCCCTGCAACAACCCCACACCGCTTTGGCAGAATCGCACCTCCAGAGAACATGCCCATTGGATTCTGCATCGGAGTTACACATCGGACAAAGCTGGTCAGTAACAATCTTTCTTCTATGAAGGTTAATTTTTGTTGGAAGAATGTTGTTGCATGCTCTCCATAGGAAAATTAGGATGAAACGGGGTAGCTTTAGATTCCATAAACGTCTCCAAATAGGGATAGCAGATTGTATCGAGGAAGTGCTCCAATTTCCCCTCCTCCTTCTCTCCACTTCTAAATGGTAGGCACTACGAACCGAAAAGCTGCCATTCTTGGTCCCTACCCAAATTAATTTATCCTCCTGGAACCGGGGGTTGATAGGGATACTGCAAATCTGTTCCACAGTTTCCTCCGGGAAGATTTGTTTAATTAAGGGAATGTCCCACCAATTGACTTCCTGATTGATGATATTAGCAACCTTAGCATCCCTGGAAATGATCCGCACGGGATCGAGAATTTTGTGAGGGGAGATAGGAATCCATTTGTCTTTCCACAAGTTAATCCTCGAGCCATTCCCCACCCTCCATATGAGGCCCTCTTGAAGGAGGGCTTTTGCTTGCCAAATGCTCCTTCAGGCAAAGGAGGGCTTCTTCCCTAGATTGGATTCCAAAAAAGGCACACCCGGGTAATATTTCTCCTTCAGAACACGAGCAGCTAAGGAGTCCGGCCAGTTCAGCAGCCTCCAACATTGCTTTGCAAGCATGGCCCTATTGAAACATTCAAGGTCTCTGTAGCCTAGGCCCCCAGTGTCCTTGCTTCGACCCATACTCTTCCATGACATCCATGCTATTTTGTTAAAATTCTCCTTAAACTCCACCAGAATTTCCCCATAATGGAGTTGATCTCTTTGGTTAGGGTTTTAGGAAGGCTGAACACACTCATAGTGTACGTTGGGATCGCTTGAATTACTGCCTTTAGCAAGACCTCCTTCCCTGCTTGCGTGAGGAATTTTTCCTTCCAACCGTTCAGTTTAGCCCATATCCTTCCTTTGATATGATTGAAGGAAGATATCCTCGACCGACCAAATAAAGCCGGGAGCCCTAGATACCGCTCAAAGCTTTGCACTTGACTAGCACTAACCCTTGACAGAATCTCCTCTTTGACCCCTGGAGGAGTATTTTTACTGAAATAGATAGCTGTTTTCTCCCTGTTGATCTTCTGGCTTGAGGCCCTTTCATAACGGTCCAAAATTTCTTCAATATGTCCCCACTCGCTAGTGTTAGCTTTACAGAACAATAGGCTGTCATCGGCGAAGAAAAGGTGGTGTATACGAGTTCCACCCCTGGAGATGGGAACACCTGTGATTCCTCCTTCTCTTTCCGAATTTCGGATTAGGGAGCTAAGAGCCTCGGCGCAAAGGATAAAGAGATAAGGCGATAGAGGGTCGCCTTGTCTCAGACCCCTCGAGGGTACGATCCTCCCACAGGGCCTGCCGTTGATTAGGATGGAGTAGCTAACGGTCCGGACACACATCATCAGAAGGTTAACCCATCGGTCCGCAAATCCAAGCTTCCGGAGCATAGCCTCTAGGAAGTCCCACTCCAATCTGTCATAGGCTTTGCTCATGTCGAGTTTAAAAGCCATATGCCCCTCCTTCCCCGAAAGCCTGGTAGCCATAGTGTGGAGGGTCTCAAAGGCCACTAAGATATTGTCAGAGATCAAACGGCCCGAGACAAAAGCACTTTGCTCGGGGGAAATAATGTTAGGGAGGATAAGCTTCAACCGGTTAGCTAAAACTTTAGAGATTAATTTGTACAAAACATTGCATAAGCTGATTGGCCTATAGTCCGATAGTTTAGAGGGTGTGCTTACCCTAGGGATAAGAACAATGTTGGTCATGTTTATCTCTTCATCAAGCTGTCCCTCCCTGAGGTAAGACAAAACAACTTTGCACACGTCTCTGCCCACCGTAGACCAGTTTTTCTGGTAGAAAATTGCCGGGTAGCCGTCCGGGCCGGGGGACTTGAGGGGATGCATCTGGAAGAGCGCTTTCTGAACTTCCTCCTCAGAGAAACTGTGGAGAAGCCAGTTATTCATATCATTGGTGACCCGGGTACCAATCAGATTAGTGCTGTCCTCCACCGAACCAGTGCTCTGGGAAGTGAAGAGCCCCTCAAAATAACTAAGAAACGCCCTGCCAATGTCTTTGTTCTTCCTCCATACTCTGCCCTGCTTGTCAGCCACACTCCTAATGGAGTTGGTTTTCCTCCTATGTTGAACCCAAGAGTGGAAAAAGGCTGTGTTCCGGTCCTCTGACCGAAGCCAGTGCTATTTTGCCCTCTGCTTCCATTTCAGCTCCTGAAAGTCCAGAAGATCCTCAATCTCTTTTTGGAGTGATCTGATCTGAGCACCCAAAACAGGGGACTCAATTCGTTGGAGGGCTGCCAATTGTTCGGATTTCCTTTTGATATCCTCCTCCACCTTACCAAATTTCTGCCCACTCCAGCTTAGCAAAGCTCTTTGACAAGCACCCAGTCTCCTCTGGATCCCTTCTGAGGGGATTTCCCCAGTGTTGTCATTGCTCCAGGCTGTGCTTATAACCTCCCCGCATTCCACGTCGCTTGTCCAACTAGCTTCAAATTTAAAGCTCCTTCGTACCGGACCCTGGCCCTGCCTGTCCAACTGATGAGGATAAAATCTGATCAGGATAGGACTGTGATCAGAAGTTCTAGCCGCCATGGTCAAGATAGAAAAAGATGGGAATAAAGTACACCACTCCGGATTAGCCATAGCACGATCTAATCTTTCCCTAGTGAAGGATCCGTCTGCCCTCCTGTTGGACCATGTATACATAGATCCCAGATATCCCAAGTCGCCTAAGCGGCAGGATTCGATGGCTTCCCGAAACCCTTTCATCTGGGATTCCCTGCGAATGTTGTAGCCTTCCTTTTCCACCTGTTCTACAATTTCGTTAAAATCGCCCGCTCATAACCAAGGTATCGGATGGCAAGTGTTCAGAAATTGCAAAAGCTCCCACGACTCAGCTCTTCTAGCTGTATCAGGATTGCCATAGAAACCCCTGAGCTTCCATGAAGGGTTATTATCCCTGTCTTTAACAATAATGTTGATATGTCGTCTGGAGTAATTATACACTTCTAAGTTGGAGTCTGAATTCCACAAAAAAGCTAGACCCCCGCTCTTGCCAACCGGATCAACCACAAAAAAGCTATCGAAACCAAGCCTTCTTCTAATGTTATCCATGTGCTGTTTGGAACAGATAGTTTCCATAAGAAAAACAAAAGTGGGCCGTCTCTCCCTCACCATTTGGTGGAGATCCCGAACTTTCCGGGGGTGCCCAATTCCCCGGCAGTTCCAACTTAGGAGAATCATTGCGGCCGGCGGGGCTGGTGTCCAGTCTCCGCCCAAGCCAAGTTTGGTGCCTCCTCTGCATCTACCCTCCCCTTCTTCCCCTGCTCTGTGAATTCAGCTTCATCGGTTAATACTGCCTCTTCAAAATTTCTCTTGCCCGTCTTCTGCGGTTCCAGGGCCGTTGTAGGAGCTCGAGCCCTGCGTCTCCACTTACGGGTGGAGCCTTCTCCTGGCTGGTTCCTCTCGATTTTGTTTTCTTCCGAAGAAAAAGATGGGCAGTCCATCAGGGGCTCAGCCTGTGATTCGGGCCCAATGACGTGGAATGGAGCATCCAAGGCCTGTCCGCCCGGCCCAGTATCCAACCCGTCCTGCTCTGGACCTACCATGTGATCCTCCCCCTGGTTTTCCTCAGTTGCCTTGTCAATATCCCCCTCTGCTACCAATGGACAAACATCCTTAGCCACCTGACCCTCAGAGAGCATTAATTCCATGAAGTCACATCGCCGGTTTTGACCCTGCATCTGTCCTATCTCCACAGTCTTGGAATCCCCAATCTCTCTTCCCAGTATTGTCTGCAGGATTTCCTCTCATTTCTTTCCTCGAGGCTGTCAGCACATCTACCTATGTTAGTGTCCGTACCTTGGAAGTCTGAGGTGGCTTCCCTTCCTTCCTCTAACTGAGACTGTGTCCCTGGGTTGCCTCCGGCAGCCCCTTCCCTCCGGTTGGATGCTCCTGTATCAGTTGGGCTTCCCCCCGCCTCCATCCATACCTCGAGTGTCCTTGAGAGAAGCGCATGTCTTCTGCCCGGAGCCAAGTGCCCCATTGCTTTGGGGAGGGCTTTGTTCCCTGCTTGGGGTTCTTGTTATCGCTACACTGCGAGTGTTTGTGGAAAATGCGTCCACAGTTGAAGTAGAGGTGTGGAAGTTTTTCATATCTAAAATTAGCCCACACCATCTTTCCATTAAGCTCGAGGGCTCGACCTCTTTCGAGGGGCTTGGTGATGTCAACCTGAACCCGGATTCGAAGGCACCTCCCCCAACCTATCCCTTCTCCTGTAACGTCCACTTCCTCCACTCTTCCAATGGATTCTCCAATCTTGAGCCCCACATGTTTGTTCATGTATATAAGGGGAATATCGTGTACTTGAATCCAAAACGGTGACTTTGAGAAATCCATTTGGGCGGGCGGAATACTTTCCTCCACTTCTTTAAGAATCAGTACACTTCTATCGAACAGCCAAGGACAGCCCTCCAGTACTCTCCTTTTGTCAGCTTCTGAGGAGAACTCAATAAGCCAAATGTTGTCCTGTAACTCCTTAAAGACCACTTTTCCAGCCGTTTTCCACAGCCGGGCCATAAACGCCCTAAAAGCCTCCTTCTGAATCCTTCTTTCAGACATGAATCGGCCAATCAGACAACGCCCATTTGCCAGTCTCAGGTCTGCCGTCTCATCTTCTGTGATCTCAATGCTCATCCTTTCACCCTCCAGCAGTCTCATGCTACCACCTAGCTTCTCCACTAACTCCTCCATCTATGGTTTGAAACTAGAGAAGCCAGACAAACTGGACTCGTGCCCCAACTAGACTAACTATCAGACTCCTACCCGGCAGGGACTGGCTAGGGACTCCACCCACTCTCCTCTTGTGATTCCAGGAGAACGCACAAGAGAGAGGACTTCTCAACTTCTTTTACTTGATATTACTCAACAAGCATCTCCTTCTAATTATAATTTCGGTTTAAAGCTTCATCTCAAGTCTTTACTTAATGAATATTTTATTCAAGAAGAATCTCTTTGGAAATCTAAGTCTAGAGAACTTTGACTTACATGCAAGGATCTTAATACTAGGTTTTTTCATACTAGTACTTTAATTCGTCGTAGGAGAAATGTTATTGACCTTCTACAAACTTCAAATGATGGGTGGCTTTCTGATCGGTGTGATATTTTGGTGATTGCTTTGTTTCTCATTTCAAAGATATATTTACTTCTTCAAATCCTACTCCTTCTGATGAACTACTAGACTTATTTCAATGCTCTATTTCTGATGTTGATAATCTTATGCTTTGTTCTATTCCCTCTGAATCTGACATTTATGATTCTCTGGCTAGTCTTGGTTTACCTAAAGCTCCTGGTCCTGATGGTTTTACTGCTCTTTTCTACATGAATTATTGAGAGTGTATTAAAGTTACTGTTCTTCAGGCTATATGGAATTTTTTCAAGCATAATCAGCTTTTAAAGGAACAGAATCATACTTTTATAGCCCTTATCCTAAAAAGATTGGTGCTTCCTCTGTTCATCATTATCGTCCAATCAGCCTATGTAATATTATCTACTATTTCCAAACTGCTTGCTAATAGGCTCAAGCCTCTTCTGTCTAATATCACTTCTCCTTTTCAGACAGCTTTTGTTCTTGGCCGCCACATACAGGACAATTCTATCTTGGCTCATGAGATGCTCCATTCTCTTAAATCTAAGCGTGGTGATAAGTCTTGAATTATTCGATTCAAGACCCCTTAATTTACATTTGTTATACCTAGTTTGTGTTGTAAATATAATGTTTTGTTGTGTATTAGTGTTTTGTCTTATTTTCAGGTCTTAATTGAAATCTAGTTCAAAACACCTGAATTAAACCAGAAAATACATCAAGGGCGATTTGGTCATTTCCAGAGTTTAAAGTTGCTCCTGCCAAGTGAAGAATCGGCTAAGGAAAATCAGTCGATCGACTTTATAATCGATCAATCAAATCATCAGTCGAAGAAAAATCGATCGTGCGAAATGCGATTGATCGAGATAGGGCAACCACGAATGCGATGGAGCGAAATGCTATTGATCGACTTTATAATCGATCGATCGAATTTGAATATTATCGGAACAATCTAGAACAATGTTGACATGTCACTCTTCCTTGATATTTTAAATATCCTAGATATTTTCTAGATATTTTCTAGATATTTTCTTAGATATTTTTAGATATTTTCTTAGATATTTTTTAGATATTTTCAGATATTTCCAAAATATCTTAGATATTTCAAAAATATCTCTTATCTTATCTCTTTCTTAGATATTTGTAAATCTCTTCCTCTATATATATGAGGCATGGCTGAGAGAGAGATGTATGCTTTCCTGACTTTATTTTCCAGAGCATCAGTAGTTTATATGCATTTTTTAGGGGTTTCGGATTTTCTCAGGTGTATCACTTAATTTTTAGAGTTTTTCATTTCCTTTGATGCACGTTTTCTGGGCTTAGTTCCAGAGAACAATTTCCTTTGTTAAATTTCATGTTCTTAGCTTAGTTTGTTTTTCTCTTTTCCTTTCTTTTCTTGTAATCCTAATTTCTTAAGTTTTAATCTACTGTTTTAGTTCATTTTCTTCTAATTCCTTTACTGTTTTTCATAGATTTCATGCTTAGATTAGATTCAATTATGCATAGCTAAATTAGTTCTTAGGGTTTGACCAAAATCCTCTC
Source organism: Alnus glutinosa (assembly GCF_958979055.1). NCBI lineage: Eukaryota > Viridiplantae > Streptophyta > Magnoliopsida > Fagales > Betulaceae > Alnus > Alnus glutinosa. The sequence continues at coordinate 9,317,032 of NC_084887.1, forward strand.
CAAAAACCATGAAGTGTTCTTGAGGTTCTTAGGATTTTCTTGAGATGTTTGATGATTGTTAAGGGCTAGAGGATCTCAAAACCCATGCTAAAAGGTTTTGTTTTCAAGATTCCAATCTAATTATTTATGAAAAAGAGTTAAACTTGTCTATGAGTTTTCTTAGATTTCTTGAGTAAAACCAACGTCCTTGGAAACAAGAACGATGTCTTTTGCAATGGTTCTAATTTAACATGATTTATGTTTACCTATTAGAATCACCTTATAGGGTATACTAGGGAATACCGGTCGTTTCACACCTTTGGTAGTTTAAACCGTTTTTCAATTATAGTGTAACTTTTACGTGATGCGATCGGTGTGAAACTAGATACCTTATCATTGTGGCCTAATTAGAGTTTTCATATATTGTGTATGCTTATTAGGATGTGTTATAGAGTAGTAAGCTAGGGAGCATTAATCACTCCACACCTTTGGTAGAGTAAACTTTACGTGGAGTTGTTTAATGTAAAACTAGGTGCTTTATGATTACGTCTTAACTAAAGTATATTCACGTCGAGGTCGTTGTAATGGTTGACGCCCATTACGCGCTCATATCATGCATGTTAGGAAGATCCATATAGACTTTAAGCATTTTATCGGTTGAGGAGTGGATAAGATCAATACCCTAAGTTTTCTTTAGTTTGTTTTCATTTTCTGTTTTTCTTCACTTTACTTGTTTTAGCTTCAATTCTACAACCTTTTCTTTTATTTTTACTCTTAAGTTAAGTTAAATACGTTCCTTTGAATATCCCATTACGCAAAACAACCCATAATCTCTGTAGTTCGATTACCCTTATTATAGTATAATTGATTCGTACTATTGCGAAGTGGTAAAACTTATAAATTTAAAATCCACGTAGCTGGTTAGTCCGCTAACAATTTTTTGCGCCGTTGCCGGGGATTAAGGGTTGTTTATGGGATATTGAGGATTGTATTTAGTTTGATTTAGTACATATTGTAAATTCTGTTTATAAGCTGTTTTCCTTACTGCCTACTTTCTGTTTTTTTTTTTTTTTTTTTTTTTTTTTTTTTTTTTATGTTTTCTGTGCATAATTTGGTTCTGTCTGTTTTCTGCAGAATTCTGTTTTGTAGAAAATTCGATCGATCGATTTCAGTGAGCTAAAATTTTCGATCGATCGACATAAAATTGGAACGATCGAATTTTGTTTCTGAGCAGCACTGCTTTTCTGCCGACTCCAGACCGAATCTAAATTTAATTTCTTACTTTCCTTTGTAGATTTAACATTTACTCAACAACGTCTCTGTCTGAACTGTGGAATCCCTAAATCAAAACACACTAGAATAACTTCAAACACTGGATCTGCAGATCTACGTGTATTCAAAAATTCTGGTCTTCTTCAATCAGGTTCTCAAACCAATCAGGGAACTTCCAAAGACCAAACGATTCAATCCCAAACTATTTCTGGCGGAACCTTCCGAGTTTTTAGAGAAAAACCAAGCTGAATTTTTGCGATATTTTGAAATTTAGATTTATTTTTCTACATTTTTCTTGCATTTTCCTTTCTGCAGAGAATTGATCGATCTTAGTTTCAATCGATCTCTTTTAAAGTCGATCGAGCGACTTTTCCTGCAGTAGCACTCCAGCTGATGCTTCACTGCAGAACCGGTTAGTTTTCTTCCTTTTTCATTTTATTTCTTTTCTGTACCTTGTATATATAGATTAAATTTTGTTGGTGCATGTTTGGTCGTCGTTTATTATCATTGCCTATTTTTTCATAAGACCCAAACTTAGAGCGGATTTCTAGACGAAGTAGATCCAAATGGAACTCATGTCTAAGAGCCCATTCTAAATCACCAATGGCTGAAGAACAAAAGCCTGTGCTATTGAGGGATCACTATGTTCCCTCGACATACACACCTACTTCAAGCCTTCAGTTGCCGGACATTACAGCAGCTCATTTTGAAATTAAGTCCGGATTCATTCAAATGCTTCCATTATTTTACGGACTTAGTACCGAGGACCCTTATAAGCATTTAGATGAGTTTATTGAAATCTGCTCCACCATAAGGTTGCAGAATTTTTCAGAGGATGCTTTAAGGATGCGCCTGTTTCCGTTCTCTTTAAAGATAAGGTTAAATATTGGTTAAATTCCCTAGAGACTAATTCCATTACTTCTTGGGCTAAGATGCAACATGAGTTCCATAAGAAGTACTTTACTATAGGGAAAACAAATCAAATACGAAGAGACATTACTAGCTTTTCGCAAATACAGGGAGAACCTTTTCATGAGACTTGGGAGAGGATGAAAGACCTTTTATGAAGGTGTCCACATCATGCTGTTCCCAAGTGGCAGTTAGTACAATGCTTCTATGATGGCTTGACTGAGCCTCATAGACAGATGGTAGATGCCTCATGTGGGGGTACTTTTAAGTTAAAAAGTGAGGATGATGCATGGACACTTTTTGAAAATCTGTCTGAAAATTCTTTACACCATTCATCATCCGGTCGTAGGACAAATGCTAAGAGCCAAACTCTCTATGAGGTATCCCAACCTTTGGACTTGAATGCCAAAGTGGATGCCTTATCTAGAAAGTTAGATCAATTACTTGCATTTGGTTTTGTTCCTGCGAATGCATCTCATATACACACACCACATGATGCATGTTCATTTTGTTCCTATCCATCACATCAGGCCAGAAATTGTCCTATTATTGGACAGTCTTCTGAACCTCCTATTGAGCAGATGAACGCAGTTTACTCTAGACCGGTTAGTGATCATTTTAATAATTCTTATAACCCGTCCTTGAGAAACAATAGTAATATGTGGCGGCCTAATGTTCCATAGTACAATGGACTGCAAAACCAATCATATCGGCAATCCAACAATCAATTTTATCAGCCGCCACCTAATAGTCGTCCTCCCAACCCACAATAGCAATCAGCCCTTCCACCTCCTAGTAATTCTACATTTGAGGAAAAGGTGTTGACTAGTCTCAGTAAATTTGAGTCTCAGACTCAGATTCTGAATTCCCATTCTCAGTCTATAGCAAAGTTAGAAGTCCAACTTGGACAACTAGCTAAGTCCTTTAAAGAGAGAGAGATAGAGAAGTGTTCTAGTCCACCAGTTACTAATCCTAGGAGTGGAGGGGTAGTCATTAATCAAAAGGTGGGAGAGACAAAGACCGAACCAATAAGGCAGTGAGTTTTGAAGGGTCTGGCTGAAGACGTTAAACTTAGTGCTCCTGGGAGGCACCCCATTCATTTTGTTTGAGTGTTTATACTTCATACTTGTTATTTTTATGCTTTTTATTGATCTACTTCATTCAAAGGGGTTTCGATCGATCTATTTTTGTTTCGATCGATCGATCGATTATTAAGTCGATCGATCGACATTACCCAGTAGGCCACATGCTCAGTTTTTAAACACATGTGTGCCTCATTTTGTTGTTTCTTTTTATTATCTTGTATATTACTCTTTCTTTTTAGTTTTCTTTTTCAGGTTTAGTGTTCCTACCTCTAAGTTTGGGGGTATGCTTTGAGCCATACCTCCCTATTCAGGTTTTCCTTATCCTTAAACCATGCTATCATTTTCTACACATTGGGGATAATGTGTTATTTTAAGTTTGGGGGTATAGAAATACACTTAGTCTGAGTTTTGTACAAAATTTTTTCAAATTTTTCAAATTTCTTTGTGAATATCTATGTTGTTATGTAGAAATTAGTTGATTTATAATTGTGATTTGCTTTTCATTGACAATTTTTAAATTTTGAACACATAATCACACAATTAGAGAGTTTAAGTTTGCTTAATTACTTTTGGCTATGAGATTCACATGTAAAAATTTGAAAAATCATGACATACATTGGCATATTGTTTGTGGGGTATGTACTTAAGTTAATACCTTGCATATGGTTTTTAGTGTCTCGAAAAACCAAGATTACTTGTTAGATGGATGACGTGGGCATAAAAAAATAATAAAAAAAAAAAACTTCATTGAGTAACCGGACCTCTTGCCTCATTAAGCAGTGAGTGTTCGCATCAAAAGATGTAAGTAATAAAAAAATGGTTAGCTTGACTTCGTAGTTCTTCTTGACTTGAGTTATTAAGCCCTTAGGGATATTTTACATCTAGTGCCCTAAAGCCATCTGGTTTGGGAGTCACTGGCCTAACACTTGGTACATAAGTCATTTAGAAGCTTAAAGGAGTTGAGCATTGCACAACCCTAATAAATAATGTAAATAATATTAAAGTATGCCTATGCCTTAGTTATTCTATTTAGCGAGAGATATAAAGAATTTTGAGATACTGGAGCATGTATGTAGGTTATATTTTTTGAAAGCCTCATAACTGTATGTTAATATCAAACTGCATCATTTTAACATGTGAGATCTTAGCCGGCCATTTGTAAGTGAGTAGACTGTGATTTTCTTAAATTGTGAGAAGATGGAGTTTATTAGTTTAAAGTTGTTCATGAATTATGAACCATTGTTGTAATGATACTTCTTTTTATTAGGTAACATGTATATTTTGTAACGATAATGTTTGTAGGTAGCATTTCTGCTAAACCTTCACGAGACTTTACTCGTCCACTAGGGCAGCCTAGGGGTTTAAAAGGCTTATTGCATGTGCTAAGTGCAATCGCGTTTCCCACGAAAGAGGATGTAGATTAGTAATTATATTTTAATTTCTAGTTGTAATGCTAGAGATTAGCATTATGTAAGTTTGGGGGTGAGATAAGTCTTGAATTATTCGATTCAAGACCCCTTAATTTACATTTGTTATACCTAGTTTGTGTTGTAAATATAACGTTCTGTTGTGTATTAGTGTTTTGTCTTATTTTCAGGTCTTAATTGAAATCTAGTTCAAAACACCTGAATTAGACCGGAAAATACATCAAAGGCCATTTGGTCATTTCCAGAGTTCAAAGTTGCTCCTGCCAAGTGAAGAATCGGCTAAGGAAAATCGATCGATGGACTTTATAATCGATTGATCGAATCATCAGTCGAAGAAAAATCGATCGTGCGAAATGCGATCGATCGAGATAGGGCAACCATGAATTCGATTGAGCGAAATGTGATCCGAATTTGGATATTTTCGGAAAAATCTGGAGCAATATTGACATGTCACTCTTCCTTGATATTTTAAATATCCTAGATATTTTTAGATATTTTCTTATATATTTTTAGATATTTTCTTTGATATTTTAGATATTTTTTAGATATTTTCAGATATTTCTAAAATATCTTAGATATTTCAGAAATATCTCTTATCTTATCTCTTTCTTAGATATTTGTAAATATCTTCCTCTATATATATGAGGCATGGGTGAGAGAGAGATGTATGCTAACCTGACTATATTTTCCAGAGCATCAGTAGTTTATATGCATCTTTTAGGGGTTTCGGATTTTCTCAAGTGTATCACTTAATTTTTAGTGTTTTTCATTTCCTTTGATGCACGTTTTCTGGGCTTAGTTCCAGAGAACAATTTCCTTTGTTAAATTTCATGTTCTTAGCTTAGTTTGTTTTTCTTTTCCTTTCTTTTTCTTGTAATCCGAATTTCTTAAGTTTTAATTCTACTATTTTAGTTCATTTTCTTCTAGTTCCTTTACTGTTTTTCATAGATTTCATGCTTAGATTAGATTCAATTATGCATAGCTAAATTAGTTCTTAGGGTTTGATCAAAATCCTCTCCAAAATCCATGAAGTGTTTTGAGGTTCTTAGGATTTTCTTGAGATGTTTGATGATTGTTAAGGGTTAGAGGATCTCAAAACTCATGCTAAAAGGTTTTGTTTTCAAGATTCCAATCTAATTATTCATGAAAAAGAGTTAAACTTGTCTATGAGTTTTCTTAGATTTCTTGAGTAAAACCAACGTTCTTGGAAACAAGAACGATGTCTTTTGCAATGGTTCTAATTTGACATAATTTATGTTTACCTATTAGAGTCACCTTATAGGGTATACTAGGGAATACTGGTCGTTTCACACCTTTGGTAGTTTAAACAGTTTTTCAATTATAGTGTAACTTTTACGTGATGCGATCGGTGTGAAACTAGATACCTTATCATTGTGGCCTAATTAGGGTTTTCATATATTGTGTATGCTTATTAGGATGTGTTATAGAGTAGTAAGCTAGGGAGCATTAATCACTCCACGCCTTTGGTAGAGTAAACGTTTTTTAATTGTAGTTTAAATCTTTACGTGGAGTTGTTTAATGTAAAACTAGGTGCTTTATGATTACGTCTTAACTAAAGTATTTTCATGTCGAGGTCGTCGTAATGGTTGACACCCATTACGCACTCATATCATGCATGTTAGGAAGATCCATATAGACTTTAAGCATTTTATCGGTTGAGGAGTGGATAAGATCAATACCCTAAGTTTTCTTTAGTTTGTTTTCATTTTCTGTTTTTCTTCACTTTACTTGTTGTAGCTTCAATTCTACAACCTTTGCTTTTATTTTTACTCTTAAGTTAAGTTAAATACGTTCATTTGAATATCCCATTACGCAAAACAACCCATAATCTTTGTGGTTCGATAACCCTTACTATAGTACAATTGATTCATACTTTTGCGAAGTGGTAAAACTTATAAATTTAAAATCCACGTAGCCGGTTAGTCTGCTACCACGTGGCAGAAGGGGGTCTTATGGCTGTTAATATTGATATGGAAAAGGCTTTTGACAAAATGGAATGGAATTTTCTCTTGATTATTCTTCAGAAGCTTGGCTTTCATGCGAAATGGATTAACTGGATTCGGCTCTGTATTTCTACTTCTTCTTTTTCAATCTTGCTCAATGGTAGCCCCTTTGGCTTATTTTCCCCATCTCGGGGCTTGCGGCAAGGTGATCCTTTGTCTCCTTTTCTTTTTATTATTGGATCTGAAGTTATTTCCCGTCTGTTCTATAGCAGCCTTTGTGGTTTTCCAATTGCTCGGTCCTGTGCTCCGTTAAGCCATTTGCTGTTTGCAGATGATTTGGTTATCTTCACTACTGCCATTGCTACTGAAGCTAGTATTATTTAGACATTCTTGGACAAGTATAGTCAATGGTCTGGGCAAACTGTTAATGTCACAAAGTCTAATATTCTTTTTAGTAAGAATACTGCTCCATCTATGATCTCTACTATCCAGACTATTCTTCCTTATACTTGCACCCTTGCTACTGCTCGACATCTTGGTCTTCCTTTGTTATTTGGTAAGTCCAAAACGGCGGCTTTCTCGGATATTTTGGATAAAGTTCAGGCAAAAATTGAGGGCTGGAGCTCTAAAACTTTATCTCAAGCAGGGAAAACGGTTCTGGTTAAAATGGTGGCTTATGCTATTCCCTCTTATGCGATGAGTACTTTTTTGCTTCCAGATAGACTTTGCCATCAGTTGGATAGAGCTTTCAAAAAAATTTGGTAGGGCTTTCCAAAGGATAAAGCTCGAAATCTCTCTCTCAAATCCTGAGCGTCTTTGTGTCTGCCTAAGGATCAAGGTAGTTTGGGGTTCTGTCTTATGAAAGAGGTTAATTTGTCTCTCATCTCTAAACTAGGTTGGAAGTTATTATCCAATCATGATTGTCTCTGGGTTTCCCTTTTCAATGAGAAGTATTTCAAATATGGTAATATTTTATCTTCTCCTCTTTCTTCTGGCTCCTGGATTTGGAATGGTATTCGGTCCACGGTGCCTTTTCTCTCTTCTGGAGCTTGTTTTATTCCTCATTTTAATTCACAACTTTCTATTTGGTATTCTCCTTGGATTCCTACTTAAGTTTATACCTGAGCCTTGTTTACCATATTTTTGCCCTTTTTATCCTTCAGTAATTGCTCATCTTATCCACCCTTCCACCTTATCTTGGAGGCTGAACTTACTGCAATTCTTTTTCCTTCGTCTATTGTCTCTAAAATTATGAAAATTAGACTTCAACCTACGTCTGATTCTATTATTTGGACTCCATCTACTTCAGGTATTTTTTTCATCAAATCGGCTCATCACCATCTTTCTTCCTTTAAACCCTCTTCCCCTTCCCCTCTTTCCACTGTTTATTGGAAGGCTCTTTGGAAGCTTAATTTAAATCATCGCTTAAAGCTTTTTTTTTTTTCGTGGAAAATGGTATGGAATATTTTCCCTACTAAGGAGCGTATCTCCTTTTCCATACCAAATTCTCTCTGTGATACTTCATGTTCTTTGTGTTCCTATCCGGTGGATTCTCTATATCATATTTTCTTTATTTGTCCTATTGCTCATATTGTGTGGAGACATTCATTTTGGTCTTTGGATATTACTGCTTTACCTGTTGCTAATATGACGGATTGGATTCAGATTATTCTTAACCCTAGTACTATTGGTATTCTTGCTTCAGATACCAATCTATTTCAAATTTTTGCTGCTGTTGCTTGTGATAGTATATGGTTTGCTCGCAATAAAGCTCATCATGATAACATTATCCCAAATGCTCTTGATCTCTCTGCTACTAGTAATAGGACTGTGTTGGAACATCGCTCTGCTTAGGCTTCTCAACAATCTCAGCCATCTGCTAATTGGCTGAAACCTTGCTCTTTTTTTTTTTTAAGATTAATTATGACACTGCTATACGAGATTCATTTTCTGCACAAGCTGCTGTTTGTCGGGATTCTACTGGTTCTATTATACAGTGCTCTTCTCTTATAAGCCGTCCTTGCACAGCTATTTATGGGGAAGCTTCTGCGGCACTTTTGGCTGTTCAACTGACTTTATCATTACAGCTCTCTTCTTTTATCTTAGAAGGTGATTCCCTTACTGTAACTTTGGCCCTTCAAAAACCAGAACACACTCAAGATTGGCGTATTGCTTCCTTCATCTCTGAAGCTCTATCCATGATTCCTCCTACATCTAGCTGGATAGTTAGTCATGTCAACCGAACTGCTAACTTCTATGCCCATCATGTGGTAAATTAGGCAGCAACCAGACTCCATTCTAGTTGCATTCCCACTCTTCATTTCTTGTCAAGACCCTCTCCTACCTATTTTGGAAAGGCTTCCTCCTCTTCTTTTTTAGTTCCTTAATTTGTTCTATTTTCTTTCTACTTAAAAAATAAATAAAAAAATTATCTCCATATCACTTGAATTGAAAATCATATTCCCTAATTAAAGTCCCCAATCATTCTTAATTGCCATATAAAATTAATTGACTTCCGCTCAAATCGTGATTCTCCAAGATCCACCTTAGAATATGTCTTAATGTGTTGATCAGATTTGTCTCTTCAACGTGGGTCCCAGATATATTAGGGCCCAAAAAACATGCATGTGGCACATGTGCAATCAGTAGCACAATGATCCCATTTTCACCATCTTCTCCGATCATCTCCAACTCAATCTTCACAGCTAGATGAAAGAGTGGGCTTTAGCATAAAGCCATGTGGACGCACGTAGGCCTTCACCCCCTTTCAAATCCAATCATAGGGAAGAAGGGACTTCCCAAGGAAGCTGCTGTTTCACACGGCTGCCTCAACAGGTAATATTAAAAAAATTGCACCATTTTCACTCTCTTGCATCACTTTCCTCCCATTTCCTCCTCTCTTTGCTCCTCCCTTTCTATGTTTTTTTATTCTGCTTTTGATTTGTGCACACTCCCATTTTTCTCTGTTACATGCCCTCACATTAAAAGGTCCAAATTTATACCCATCTTTCTTTTTTTTCCTGGCAGTTTACTTTTTAAAAAAAAATTGAGTAGGAGAAAATTCCGCGAAACTAGTCTATTAAATTGATAGCTGTCCTTAGAATATATGATTCTTACGTGCATTTTAATAAGATTAACAGAACATGTGAAAATCGAAGCAAGATGAAACATTTTAAGGGTTTAGATTAGATTTTGTATAGGTTGATTACGTGGCTGCCACGTCATTTAAATTTTTTAAATGATATGGTAATATGTAGACTGTCAGATAATATTGTAAAATCTAATAAGAACTACGAAATCGTTTCTCTCCATTACACTTGAAATTGAGATAATCCTATTTTGTGAGAATCATGTGCTCTAAGAATAAATATTAATTTAATAGACCTAATTAAAAGAATTTTCTTTAAACCAACTTAGAGAAAACTATCTTTCTCTCTTCCTCTGAAATACTCATTTTGACATAGGACCACGAACAGTTTTATAATGTTCTAGATTATGGGTAAATGATTTTTTTTTTTTTTCCTGTTTGGATGAATGGAAATGTTTTATTCAATATGGAAAAGAAACCAAAGAAAAAAGAAAAGGAAAAAACAACTTGTTATATTAACATTTGATGTGGCCCATATCAATTCATCATTGACAAAGAGAAGAGTTTTGTTTTTGTTGTATGTCTGCTTCACCCTATACCATGGAAAGATTCATTTCTCTTAAATCTTAATCATAACTAATAACTAACCTGCTCGTTGAGCAATCAAGGCCAATTAACTATTAAGTTGTCATATCTATAATGAAAAGCTTTTAAAATTATTAAAATTTTATATATATTTTTTTATATTTGACAAAAAAAAATATAGAGTATAAAATTTAATATAGAGTATAATATTAATATCGAGTATAAAATTTGAAGCAACTTTTCAGAAAGTCCAAAGTTGGATATTAGCGTAGAAGGTAAGTAATTGCTCATGGATATTGACATACATGATTTGTCTTGAACATATTGCGTGTGCCCCTATATTTGAGAAATGATTGATTTAAAATGCATTGTTATTGATGAAATTAATTATGTTCTCATAACTAGAAAGGGATGAAGAAATCGAAACACATCGAAATGATACTAGCCATACTTTATAATAGAAGGATTTGACAAAAGTATGTAAAAAACTTGTCCCTCCTAAAAAAATTATTCCAAAATAAATGGGCAATAGTTAAAAGAAGTGTGCCAGCAGCGAGCATAAACAAGGTTATAAGATACATGTGCAAGTTTCCCTGCATGTGCCTCATTCGTGATAACTTCTTTGGATTTGTGTGAACTAGCGGACTGATCACTAAGTGGGAATGTTCTCTGGGGCATGTGCATACTATTTATACGGACTTGATCTTACGACCCATTTTGAGTAAATATTAAATAACCCAGGATCCGAGGGCTACTCGAAATGTGTTTTTTTTTTTAAAGAAAAAAGAATCAAATCTCCCTAGTGGTGGGACTAAGATAAATTCAAATTTAAATTTGTTAACCCTTCAAAATATGCAGCCAAAAAGAGAAGATTCAAAATTTAAATTTTCTAAAAGAAACCTTCTAATGCTCCCTTTGTTTCGGTGTAAAATGGTTTCCGTCGTAAAATAGTTTCAGGGAAGTCATTTTTCAAAAAAATATTTCCCGTCGAAATCATTTTCGGTGTTTGGAGTGGATGGAAAATTAAAAATATTTTTTATATTTTAATTTAATCATATTAATTTAAAAAAATTAAATTTTATTCACAAAATAAAAAATATTAATATAAAAATATTTTTTAATATTTGCAATATACAAATTCCGGAAAAAGTCACCGGAATCTGGCCATTTTTGCCAGGTTCCGGCGATCTTTGCCGGGATCCGGCAAAAACGGCCGGATTCCGGCCAGTTGACCGGATACCGACCGTCCTAGCCAGTTTCCGACCATATGGCCGGAGATTCGGCCAAAACGGCTGGATCCGGCCAGATGCCAGGGGTCCAGCCGTTCTGGCCAGATCCAGGCCGGATCCCGACCAGATGCCCGGTGATCCGGCGTTCTGGCCAGATCCGAGCAGGGATCCGGCCATATAGCTGGAGATCCAGCCGCTCCTGCCAGTATCCTGCCAGACGGCCGGATCCGAGCCGGGATCCGGCCAGATAGCTGGAGATCCGGCCGCTCCGGCCAATTTGGCCGGAATCTGGCACGTATCCCCAGAATCCGGCGATATTTGCCAGACGTCGCCGGATTCCGACCTAATTTGTCGGATCCCGGCACTGACCAGAGTCAGAATCTGACTTGTCGAAATCCGGTAATAGTCAACTGTTTGAACGTAAAAGTCGACTACCTTGTTTAAAAGAGAGTCGACTACATCTATCATCTACGGAAAATGATTTACGCTTTTAAAAAGCGTAAATCATTTTCCGAAATTTATTAAGCATTTTTTGTCAAACGGAAATCATTTTCCGGTTGACCATTATTTTCGCCCCTACCAAACACCAGAAAATACGGAAATCATTTTACGCCGAAACAAACGGAGCATAAATGACTAGCCAACTAGGGTATTTCAAACATTTCAAATTTTGAATTCTTTTTAAATTAAGTCGTCAGACTTTTGGGCTCAAAGCTCATTTAGTGTTATGTCTAACCCAATTAAGCCTAAAGCCTAAATATAACACACCTACTATACCTACGCATCCCAATAAAAATTTGTAACCCGGCCAATTAAAGCAATAATAAATTATTAAAAAGTAAATACAAGCTATATATATATATCCACCAATAAAATAGTAACATGTAAGCAAGTAAACTAAAGGAATATTATAGGGACGCTAAGTGATGTTTGTTTAAATGTATATTAGGCTGAAATCAAAGAAAAATTAAATAGAATTTTAAGCTTTTTCATGATTGGGCTTAAATAAGAGATTTGTTTCTTCTTAGGACTTGACGTGTGAATACCACCCCAATGCATTTTGAAATCGTGCACTAGTAGTTTTTTTAGTATTTTTTTACTTGTTAATATACATTAATTCATGGGGCAGTGATACATGCACTATAAGTGCACAACTTCAAAATACATTGAAATAGAACTCAAACAGTTAGAGTTGTGCACTTGTAATTTTAGCATTTTCCTAATTCATCTATCTCATTCCATTGTACTAGAATTCCTCCCCCAATATTATATAATTTATGGGAAACTCTTCCTGCACAACAGGTTGTGCACATGTTATGCACATCCTATTGTGCAGCTATCATTTCCCATAATTTACACGGAAATGAAATCTTCATAAGCGCGACTACCCTGCCAATTCGGAGCAGAGCCATCACTCATCAGCCATGTCCACCAATCTCCCTGAGGACGTGGTTCTCAATATCCTCTCCAGGCTGCCTCCAAAGTCTCTTCTCCGATTCAGATCCGTCTCCAAATCCTGGCTCTCCCTCATTGGCAACCCCAATTATCTATCCAAAAACCTCCTCAACCACTCCATTCTCACCGCCGCTGCCACCCATCAGCTCCTTCTCGTAAAACTCACCACCCCATCCATTCCCCAAAGGCAGACTTACTCTTTCCTCTCCTACCAAACCCTTGCCTTCGCCTCTCAAACTCCTCAAAATCTTCCCATACGAAGCCCACGTGGGCTTAGCATAGTGGGTTCCTGTAATGGCTTGCTCTGTCTCTTTGATTACTTCTCCGGCGGCCACATCTTTGTCTGGAACCCTGCCACTTCAGAGCTCAAGGCCTTGCCTTGCGCGTCCAACGTGGACACTGTATGCTTCGGCTTCGACCACAAACGAAATGAGTTTGTGGTTATGCGGACTCGTTATGTTCCGAAGCGTGATCCGTCGGTTTTCATTACGAACGGGGGAGTTCTTCATCTGAACCGGGTGGCGGAGGTGTATAGGCTAAGAAGCGGTGATTCTTGGAGAAAGCTTATCGTGGATGGAGACGTGCCCGATTGCAACAGACCCAATTCGCGGTCACATTGGGCATATGCAAATGGGGTATGTTACTGGTGGACATTACGCGGTGTTGAGGATGAAAAGATTGTTGCTTTCGATGTGAGCGAGGAGGTGTTCAGGACGACGCCGTTGCCGGATGCTAGTGTTCTTGGGAGGCGCAGTGATGTGAGGGCTCTGATGGTGCTAAACGAATCTTTGCGATGGTTGTTGTGCGTAATAAAAGCAAATGGGTGGGGAAATTGTTTGATATATGGGTGCTGCTTGAATTTGGTGTGAAGGAGTCGTGGACTCCGCTTCTGAGGATTGAAGCTTTTCCCAATCTGGAATGGCCGTTGGGTTTTTGGAAGAACGGCGAGTTGTTTATGGAGAACGGCGAAGGGGAGCTGGTGTTGTATGACCCTTTTACCCAAAAAGTAAGAAATGTTGATTAGGTTGATCATGGGGTAAAGGAATCGTTGCAAGTTTTAGCTTACACACCCACTTCGGTTTCGTTCGAAGGAGGGCTTTAAGCTTGCAATATAGCTAATAAGCTAATAATGCATGAGCTGAGGTGTGTTTGGATATTTTTCTTTGAATTTTACTTTTTGGAAAATGATTTGTGGGGGACGAAAACCGTCCCCATCACCCTCTTTTTGGTTTTTTAATCCAAAACAATCAAAATTTGTCCTTTGATGACCATTGAAGGACAAATTTTTATTTATTTATTTATTAAAAAAATAAAAAAGAGGGTGATGGGGGATGGTTTTCCGTCCCCATGTATCAGCTCTCTTACTTTTTAGATTGTTTGATATACACCATTAATGACTTTAATTTCACATGGCAATCGTTTTCGTCATTTAGGTGAGGGCCCTAATTCATGTACAACTCCAATCCATTTCAATTATTGCACAACCCCAATGTGCCTTGGGGCTGTGCAATAGTTGGGGTGGAGTTGTATTTTTAGCATTATCCTTAGGTCAGATAGGGGGAATGGGAACTCAACTTTAATGAATGAGAAGTTGGACTTGAAAAGTCATCATAACCAAAAGTCATTTTAGTTATTGTGAGCGTACGTAAACAGTTGAAAAAGTGAAGCCCATTCTCCTGCCCATCCACACATTCAGTCACATTCATGTGAGTTGTATAAATTTAATGGCTGACTTTTTCAAAATAAATAATTGCATGATTGGTCTTTGAGGTTAACATAAATTACGAATCACTTCTTGTGGTATAAAAAGTTCATGAAGGGTCTTTGTGGTAAACTATAATTACGAATCACTCCCTGAGCCCGTTTTCTGTCCACCAAGTTAACATAATTCGTTAGTTTGTCATGTCATACCCAATAGGAAATCGACACGTGTCCATTACAATAAAGAAATATAAATCTATTAAAAATATAAATAAATAAAGCTTAAAAATCATTTTTTTTTTATAAACTTTTTTAAAAAAATAGTGAACAGGTG
This sequence comes from Alnus glutinosa, assembly GCF_958979055.1. Lineage (NCBI taxonomy): Eukaryota > Viridiplantae > Streptophyta > Magnoliopsida > Fagales > Betulaceae > Alnus > Alnus glutinosa. Next base: position 9,332,060 of record NC_084887.1, read on the forward strand.
GCTGCTAGTTGGGCAGCCACCCCCAGCCCCTTAGGGTAGTGCGCAGCCACCCCCGACCACCTCTAGGGGTGGCGCGCAGCCTCCCCCAAGCCTGGTATGGCCTTCGAGCGAATCGGGCCACCCCTAGATGCATCTGAAGGTGGCCTGGAGGCTACCCCTTAACTATTTTCTTATTTCTTTTTTCTTTTTTTAAAAAAATAATTTTAAGGTTTATTTATTTATATTTTTAATATATTTATATTTTTTTTATTGTAATGGACACATGTTGATTTTCTATTGGGTATGACATGGCAGACTAACAAACCCTGTTAACTTGGTGGACGGAAAACGGGTTCAAGGAGTGATTTGTAATTATAGTTTACTACAAGGATCTCCCATGAACGTTTTGTACCACATGGAGTAATTCGTAATTTAGGCCAACCCCAAAGACCAGTGGTACAATTATCCCTTTTGAAAATTGTAAATTGTAAAAACGTTTAAACTTTGTGAGAAGTCACCAAAAAAAAAAAATGGAGAGTTGTAATTCTGTAGGCTCGGCTATAATAGGGCTACGAACAGGCTGACGTGGCACTCTTAAGTCAGCCTGCCACATCAGCTCAATTAAAAAAAATGAAAGAAATCGTAAAACCATTTATGAAAATCCCCAAAACATCCTGGGAACGCAAAAAACTTCTGGCCTAATTAAATTTCTTCCAAATCTCCCTCTCTCAAGCATCGCCCACTATAAATTGGCCATTATACGTAGCTCACCACCCACCGCCCACCGTACGCCACCGCTAGAGAGCACCACGCAAGCCAAAAACCATTGACAAAAAGGTAAGAAGAAGAAGAAAACCATGTAGAGGATGAACTCAATGATGTTAAAGGTCATTCTTTTTTCTTTTTCTTTTTTCGTTTTGTTTTGTTTTTTCTCTTTCTCAACGCTTCAAATATGGGATTATTTTTAAAATCTAATGAACTGAACGATGGGTTTGTTTCTTCTTCTTTTTCCTTTCTTTTCTTTTTTTCTATTTTTTTTTTCCAGATATGGGTTTGCTTTTTTAAATATAATGAATTGAAAGGTGGATTTTTGTGGTTTGTAGAGGGAGGAGGACGTAGGCGCCCTGGCCATCATCGATTGAAGTTGCTCGTTCTTTTTGATAAACTTTTTTTTTCTCAATTTTTTATTCCACTTTCGAATTTTTCGACTGTGAAAAAATAAATATAGAAATCAAATCTCAAAAATAAATAAATAAATAAATATTTTAATATTAACCTAAATGGAATCATATTCCAACAATTGGCTTGTGTCGGATGCACAGAAACAACCAGGCCTCTAGATGCCAAACTCGAGCCCCTCTCTGCAAATAATGCCATCATCTCTCCTTGGGTTCTGTCGTTGAACTTTAGCAATTCCTATAAATTCATAACAACTTGCCATGTTCTTATTTATTTATTAATTCTTTCTTTCATCTAATCAGCATTGAAGAAAAAGGTGCATGTGATGCAAGTGATAATTTATTTTTTAATTTTCAAAACATGACGTTTCACATTTGATGTTATACATTCCTCCTACTCAATTTGACCACCACCTTGCACAAATAAAAATAAAATAAAATAAAAATGTTGCTTATATTCATGAGGGGAACCAAAATCAAAAAATTCGAACTTGGAAAAATTGGGTCGCAAGATTAAGGGGGTTGAAGATTGAGAAAGGTTGGGAGGAGCAGTAGAATTGAGGTGTTATTTTAAGGGCATTTGAAAGTTTTTGAATCCTCAACTAAATTATGGCGAATATATATATATATATATATATATATTTAAAGAAATGTACGATCAGTCCCAACCGCATGATTCACCAATCCTAGGTGTTGAAAATGCAAAATACTGTGCATGCGAAACATTAAATAAATTTCAGTGTTAGTCGTGCCCTATAGCTGTAATGCACATTAGCCCATAGCCATCCAACGTTTTAAATTTATTCACATATTTAAATCTAACGGTCATTAATATGATGATTCAAGTTTCAAACAAAAAAAAAAAATGGATGATTCATAGATTTAAAAATTTGGATTTAAATCTAACATTTATCATTTATACACATCATGATTCAAGGCACATATTTTTTAGATATGTTGATAGATAATTTGGAAATTGGAACCTAGATGTTGATTAATTTTGACTTTGTGATTCATGTGTTAAATATGAAATAATATTTGTAAGGATGTCGTAATTAGACTTTAAATTTTCTATATCATGATATTACTATAAGTTAATTAAAAAATTATTTTTTATACTTAAAAATAATTAATTCTAACTTATAAGTTACATATTGTCATATTGATATAATTATATATTTATACTTAATTAGTTAATTAGTTAATACGTTAAATGTTAATCATAAATTCATAATTAGTAATTACACATTTACACAAATTACACTTAATCATAATTCATAGGCTCAAGAGTCAAAGTCAATGAATGATGAGATAGGACCACATGATTAATGCGTTATCCTAACTTTCTAATTAGTATGACAATATCTAATAATAACATTTATATGATATAATATAACTAGATAGGTATTAATGCATTATCATTACAATTCAAATACATAGGAGATAAGACCATAGAATTATTAGATTCTATAATAATTATACTTTCTTTTTTTTTTGACATGTCCACACAGGAGGGGGGAGAGGAGATTTGAACTAGTGGCCTCCACTTCATGAGGCGTGATCTACAGCCGATTGAGTTACCCCTTGGGGACATAATAATTATACATTGTGCCATAATGCATAAGATTTAATATCATATAAATTGTTAGATCATACTAAATTTAATCAAATGAATTGTTAGATCATATCACCTAGCTATTCTTGTTAGATTATAGTACATTGTTAGAACTTGGATCATACTTAATTATACAATGATACAAAATAAGTATTGTTGATATGATTATTACATTATACATTTGTGCCATATGACATGAGATTTAATATCATATAAATTGTTAGATTATACTTAAATTTAATAAAATGAATTGTTAGATCATATCACCTAGCTATTCTTGTTAGATCATAGTACATTGTTAGAACTTAAATCACACTTAATTATACAATGATACAAAATAAGTTTTGTTGATATGATTATTACATTATATTATAAAGATATAATGTGTCATATCACCTAAAATTTAATATCATATAAATTGTTAGATCATATACATTTCATATAAATTTTAGTGATAATATATATGATCATATAATCTAATGATATGAATTCTAATGATTATACTTAATTTGTGATTATAAGAAACATATTATTAATTTTAATGCTAATCAGTTGATTTATGATTATACCAACTACATTGTCATTGTATATGATATAATTATTTGAATAGTACGATTAAGTATCAAGATTTTCATTAAATCATATGATTAACAATTTATTGTTTATTCAACAATCATTAGATATTTAATTATTAGACTTAGAGTCTTAGTCTCTTAGATCATATAAGATATAATCATATTAATTATATTTTATCATTAAATTATATATTATATAGATAATTATAGATATAATTAATAATTATATATTGTATAACAATAATTAATTATTGTTAATTAATAAGTGATATGCTAAATAAGTTATTTTTATCAATATATTTGCATATATTTATTAATAAATATATACAAGTCGCGCTAATAAGCGAGCGCCGAGCCGAACCTTTTTATGAGTATGTTTGCGAACTTTAAATGAGCAAACCGAGTTTTATACGGGTATATATCGTTTAATAATCAAGTATAGTTTCGTGTCAACGAATGACTCATTTAATAACCGAGTCGCGCACGAGTTGAGCCTTATCGAGTCTAGCCCGAGCTAGCTCATAGAAAGCTTTGCTTCGTTTACATCCCTACTTGTGGCAAAAAAAATAAAAAAAAAGTGAGCAATTGTTTAGAACAAAATAAAAATAATATATAATTTTTTTTTTTAAGAAAAAATAATATATAAATTAGAACAGAAAATAAGGACAAAATATGAAAATGGACAATAAATAGAAGCTGGAAAAGTACTCCTATAATATAAAATAATTTTATTTTTTGTATATAAATTATAACATCAAATAAGGGGGAAAAAAATGAAAATGGACAACCAATGACAAACGAAATATACTCATAATAGAATTTATTTATTTATTTTTTTCACTTTCTTTGGTTCCAATGAAATTCATACACATAGGAATAAGTTCAATCAAATAGATATTTTTCTTACTATAATCCTTTGCATATATAATGTTAAAAAAAATAAAAATAAAAATATATATAAACTACTTTTAGAACATAAATAAAAATAATATATAAATTATAACAAAATAAAAAATAAAAATGATAACAAACTAACATGACCATAAAAAATAAAGACAGAAAAGAGACAAAAAAAAAAAAAAAAAAGAAGAAGAAGAAGAAGAGAAAATACTCAAATAATGGAAAATAATTATTTGCTGTATATTTTCCCGATTCCAATAAGGCAAACAAAAATTATGAAGTGTATGCGTATCCTAAATTTTTGCTATAGGCTAACTCAAAAACCACTTATATGAGAAAATAAGAAAGTAAGAGCATTATTTATTTTGACAAAAAATAAAGACAAATAACAAAGAATCAAACATACTAATATAACAGAAAATAAATGTATTTTATGTATAATTTTTCCCATTCTAATGAAACTTTGAAAGCAATGCCGTCCATTAATTAAGTACGTAAACAATGGACTTGTTTGGCAAGCAAGTGTAAAATTTCTAATACACTTTTCACTTCTTAAAAAAACAATCAAATAAAAAACATTTTAACTTTTTTACACTTTTTACATCACATCAATAACTTTTTATTACTATTCAAATAAAAAAACTCACTACAAAACAAAACTTTTACATTTTTCTATAAAACATTCTCAAATTTTATATCACATCAATTACTTCTTACTACTATTTAAACAAATATTCCCAATTACTTACCAAACATCTCCAATGTGTATTACACATTCCAAAAAAAATGGATTTGAAAAATTAATAAGTAGTAGTGTAAACTAAAAAATCGTCATACCTTGTGCAAAACACAGTGATGTGAATCTTTCTCTCTCACCATAATTTTACTAAATTTACTGTAAAATTTACGAAAGAAAAAATAATATATAAATTAGAAGGAAAATAAAAAAAACGAAAGGAAGAAGAAAATCACAGAAAATAAAAACAAAAAATAGAAAAATACTAATCATATATTGCATAAATGCATTCATTAACCTCTTTTTTTTACAAAAGAAATAAAATCTAGAAAGAAATCCTTACTGCGGCAGAATAAAGATTTGAAGAATCCTGTAAGCCTCTCGCTTCTGCCTTTTGAATAATGAGAGTGATAATAATACAATACCTGAGTTTTTACTGGAATTTGAGAGAGATTCATTTCCTACAAAATGGTGTCAAAGGTGATGAGTCAAACTAAATTATCCAGTAGCGTTTCTTTCTATTGAAACAAAAAAATTTTACAGTATTTTTTGTATAGAACGATTTTGTAAAGGTAAAAAGAAATGATCACACAATCATAATCTTTTTTTTCTTTTTCTTTTTTGAGAAACACAATCATAATCATTGTGCTTTAAGGTAAAGGGCTGAAATTGCAGTAAATATTTTTTATTTGCATAGTTTCATTTGAAGTTTGGACGCACATTTGACAGTTTAAAAGTTTAGATGTCTTCTTTTTCTTTCAAAGAAATAAGTGAATACTTCAAGAACTCTGCGCTCCACAAATTTTAAACAGTTCATAAATCATTGCTATGCAAAAGATCTATAATTATACATACATACATATATTAAAATAAATGGAAAAGTTGATGCATAATATTAAATACTACAAAGATCAAAAAGCATAACATCATTCGCAGGAACGCAACAAAACACAAATAAAAAAAATAAAAAAACATGAAATCATAAATCAAATATATATATATATATATATACACTCTAATAAAATACATATGTTCCCCACAAATCTACAGAGAGAGAACCTTTTGGTTGATTAGATTTGAAGACGAACTCCAATGGGCGGTAGATAGTTTTGAATTTTGTATAGAGAACAATTTTGTAAAGGGTTGTGATTTTAAGAGTGAAGTAAACAGTTATAGTTATTATGAAACACTACGTTTTAGTTTTAGTTAGTTACTTAGCTTGTAGGAAAAAATAATTGATGCATAATGAGTTGGCTACCCCATGTTTAACACTAAAATAGAGTTTAATTTTTTATTTTTTTTAGAGAGAAAAAATAGGGATTTAGTTTTTATTTAGCATGCAAATAGGAATTGAGTTTACTATCACATTTTAACACAAACTTAAACTCATCGTTTAACTTAAAATGAACACTTGAAAGCATTTTAAGATGCCACTTGTCACGATGTTATGCATTACTCTGAATGATTCAACTATTATATATATGATGATATGATTAGGCTGAAATCAAAGAGAAATTAAATAGGATTTTTAGCCTTTTCATGATGGGGCTTAAATAGGAGATTTGTTTCTTATTTAAGTATGCTACAGTCGTGCATTATTTGTTAATGTACATTAATTCATCTATCCCATTCCATTGTACCAGAACCACGTCATTATCAATACTAAATTCCTCCCCCAATATTATATAATATTATATATAATTTACACGGAAATGAAATCTTCATAAGCGCTACTACCTTGCCAATTCGGAGCAGAGCCATCACTCATCAGCCATGTACACTTCAGAGCTCAAGGCCTTGCCTTGCGCGTCCAAAGTGGACACTGTATGCTTCGGCTTCGACCACAAATGAAATGAGTTTGTGGTTATGCGGACTCGTTATGATCCGGAGCATGATTCGCCGGTTTTCATTACGAACCGGGAGTGAAGGTTCTTCGTCTGAACCGGGTGGCGAAGGTGTATAGGCTAAGAAGCGGTGATTCTTTGAGAAAGCTTGTCGTGGATGGAGACATGCCCGATTGCAATGGACCCAATTCGTGGTCACGGTGGGCATACGTAAATGGGGTATGTTACTGGTGGACGTTACACGGTGTTGAGGATGAAAAGATTGTTGCTTTCGATGTGAGCGAGGAGGTGTTCAGGACGACGACGTTGCCGGATGCTAGTGTTCTTGTGAGGGCTCTGACGGTGCTAAACGAATCGGTTGCGATGGTTGTTGTGCGTAATAAAAGCAAATGGGAGGGGAAATTGTTTGATATATGGGTGTTGCTTGAATTTGGTGTGAAGGAGTCGTGGACTCGGCTTCTGAGCATTGAAGCTTTTCCCGGTCCGGAATGGCCGTTGGGTTTTTGGAAGAATGGCGAGTTGTTTATGGAGAACGGTGAAGGGGAGCTGGTGTTGTATGACCCTTTTACCCAAACAGTGAGAAATGTTGATTAGGTTGATCATGGGGTAAAGGAATCGTTGCAAGTTTTAGCTTATTCACCCACTTCGGAATAAGAAAGATAAAACTTCATTGAATCAAAAGTGTAAAACTTGCTCGGCAAGTACAATAGACTGGATACATGAAGGACACTGTCCCATCCAAATAATATCTAGCCCCTGATTCACCGCCATTTTGGCCATCGAATGAGCAGCCATATTAGCTACTCTACTGATATGATTGATCTCTAAAGGGAAAACTCTTTGGAATAAAACTTTGACGTCATCTATCAAGTGACCATGCGGACTCCAACACTGCCCCCTCTTTCGTAAAGCCATCATTATGGACTGTGCATCCCCCTCAATAAGTATCCATTGCCACCCCTGAGAATCACAAAATTTAACTGCTTCCCACGCCGCCAAAGCTTCCGCAGTTGCCGGATTCGCCCGAGATGGAATACACTTAGCCATAGCTGCCACAACCACCCCCTATCATCCCGGACCACCACTCCAACCCCCAGCTGCCTGGTTGCTGTACAGAGAGCTGCGTCCCAATTCACTTTCAGCAACCCCACTGGTGGCCGGACCCATGTCGGATGGGAAGGATTAGATGCCATCGTAATTCCAGAACGTTCTCTCTGGGATTCATCCTCCAACTCCACCATCAACCCTTTTAATTTTTGAATCACCTGGCTCGAGGTCTCTAATCAGCGCCCAAAGACATAGGAGTTCCTTCAAAGCCAAATGAATCTCATAGTTATTAGCACCTCTCCAAAATACTTCTCCTCCAGTTTATCTTTTAATTCTCTGATGAAGCCCAAACTATCCTCTGCCTCTAGGAACATCTTTTGTACTTTTCGGGAGCTCTCCTGCCAAACAGCAACTGCTGAGGGGCACGACCACAGAATATGGAGGGGGGATTCCAGATTGGTCAGACAGAGCGGACAGTGAATATCCGTCACTACCCCTCTCCGATGTAGGTTGACCTTTGTTGGAAGGATAGCATTGCACACTTTCCACACAAAATTTTTCACCACCAGGGGAATTGACAAACTCCATATGTACTTCCAAAACCGTTAGAGATCCTGATGATGAGAACTCTCTCCTTTGTCCTGCCCTCTCCTTTCTACCTCAAGGAAGTAGGCACTGTGCACAGAGAAGTGACCGTGTTTTGTGCCCCTCCAAATCAGGTGGTCCTCCTGTAGCAAGGGACTAGGAACCAGATTGCTGATACGATCTGCCTCCACAGGATCAAAATAATCTCCAAGCACATTCTCCTTCCACTAGCCCGTTTGCTGGTCTAGAAGGGAGCAAATCGGTCGTCATTATTTAGACCATTAGGGAGGGAATGGATCAAAAAGTCAGGGGAATTTAGAACCCATTTATACCCCCAAATTTTGGTCTTTTCCCCGTTACCTATCCTCCAAAACAGGCCATTTTCAAGTGTCGGACGAGCCTTTAGGATACTTCGCCAGGCAAAAGATGGATTGTGACCCAATGTAGCCAACTGGAAAGTCTTCCCCAGATAGTACTTGTCTCTTAGAATTGTTCCCAGCAAGGAATTTGGGACTTGAATCAGCCTCCAACCTTGTTTCGCAAGGAGTGTAAGATTGAATACTTCCATATCTCTGTAGCCAAGTCCCCCATCAGATTTGGAGTTTCCTAGTCTAGACCAGCTCATCCAGTTGAGACCTTTAGACATCTCCTTGTGTCCCCACATAAATCGGTTCATCACTGTTTCCAGCTTGTTGCACAGGGACTTTGGGAGCATGAACACACTCATATGATAAGTAGGTATGGCCTGAATTACTGATTTTAAAAGCACCTCATTCCCGGCTTAAGAGAGAAGTCTCTTTTTCCACCCTTCGAGCCTTTTCCTTACTTGGTGCAGAATGCCCTCGAAAGTCCTTCTCTTTGATCAACCTACCATAGCAGGTAACCCCAGATACTTTTCGAAAGAATTAGAAGCTGGGATGCCACTAGAGGAGTTGATAAATTCTCTAAACTGAGCTTTGTGTTTCGGCTATAAAAGATGGAAGTTTTGGCGCTGTTTAGCTTCTGTCCTGAAGCTAACTCGTACTTTTGTAAAAGCTGTAGCAAATTGCCCCATTCGCTGAAAGTAGCTCTACAGAACAAAAGGCTATCGTCAGCGAAGAATAAGTGGCTAAGTTGATAGCCTCTATGAGATATTGGCACCCCAGAAATTCTCCCATCCAGGCTCGCTTTGGACAAGAGAGTACTTAGACCTTTAGCACACAGCAAGAACAGGTAGGGGGTTAAGGGATCCCCCTGCCTTAATCCCCTAGAAGGGGATATCAAAGCTTGAGGAACACCGTTAAGAAGAACTTGAAAGGACACAATGCTGACACATTGCATAATAATTTTGATACACTGGTCAACAAACCCCAACCTTCTCATCATCCCTTCTAAGAAAGCCCATTCCACCCGGTCGTAGGCTTTACTTATGTCCAGTTTGATCGCCATATACCCCTTCATACCCTCATGTTGTGCAAAGCCTCATAAGCAACTAGGACGTTGTCCGTAATGAGTCTCCCCAGTACAAATGCGCTTTGTTGTTTGGAGATTATCACGCCTAGGACTTGCTTTAATCTGTTCGCCAAAATTTTTGCAATGATCTTGTACAAGATTTTTACACAAGCTAATGGGCCGAAAATCATATACACTAGAGGCATTATGAGATCTAGGAATCAAGGCTATATAAGTAAGGTTAAGAGCAGGATCAAAATTACCCGTATTAAGAAAGTTCAGAACTGCCTTCCGGATGCCACCCCCCACTGTTGTCCAGTTCTTTTGGAAGAAGCAGACTCCAAACCCGTCTGGCCCTGGCACCTTCAATGGGTGCATTTGAGAGAGAGCAATGTCGGCCTCCTCGTTTGTAAAGCTTTTAGTCAGCAATTCATTCATCTCAGGTGTAACCCTGGGTGAGACCAGCTCCACCAGGTCCTCAACCCCCCTAGTACCCTCAGTTGAGTAAAGACCCTGGAAAAAACGAGTAAAAGCAGCCCCTACCTCCTCCGGAGACGACCATTTATTCCCAAATCTCAGCAATTAAGTTATTACGTTGTCTCTGATTTGCACATGCATGACAGAACTTGGTGTTTCTGTCCCCATTTTGTAGCCAATGTCTTTTCGCTCTCTGTTTCCAACGAATATCTTCCATCTCCAAGAGCTGGTCGATCTCACGTTGGACACTCTAAATGCTTTCTTGATTACAGGAACATTCAGCCCTCTGATGGAGATCAAGACGTCTAGTGAGAATCCGTACTTTCCTGGCCACGTTACCTGCACTCCTGGAGTTTCCTTTGAACGTCCGCCAGAGTAGGACCACCCATCATATCCCTTTCCCAAACTGATTGGATTAATGGCATGCACTTACTGTCCTCATTCCGCTAGCCTCATATTTGAAAGAGTGATGCCGTCTCCTGAGCTCTATTTGGGGAAGCATTTGAATCCACAGTGGTTTATGATCTGAACACCGAGCTGTCAAAACATGCACTACCACATAAGGAAATTTTGCACACCATCCAACCGTGGCCAAAGCACGGTCCAGTCTTTCTTTAACAAATTCCTCAGTTCCCCTCTTATTACTCCATGTGAATTTCGACCCCCTGAACCTGAGATCACTCAACTGACACTCCAAGAGGGTGTTTCAGAATTGTTCCATTTGCCCTGTACAGCGAAGGAGGCCTCCAGATTTTTTTGTTGCATCCAAAATTTCATTAAAGTCGCCCACGCAAAGCCAGTCTCCGGGCAAATAGGAACTGAGGTGAGAGAGTAACTTCCAAGACATCTCCCGCTTTCCCCTATCCGGGTCTCCATAAAACCAGTAAATTTCCACTGATAATCTGAACCAACCAGAGACACACCGGCACTGATATGCCTTACGGAGTAGTTCAGAATATTCACCACTACAGAGTGGTTCCATAACAAAGCTAAACCTCCACTTTTGCCCACCGGTTCAACAGTGAGCAAACCTGTAAATCCTAAAGAACTTCGAATTTTTTGTAACCTAGCATTCCTCATTTTGGTCTCCATGAGAAAAACTAGGGCGGGCTTCGTCTCCTTCACCAACAGACGAAGTTCTCGAACTGTTCAAGGGTGCCTAATCCCTCGACAGTTCCAACTTAGTCAATTCATTGGCTCTGGCGGGGCTGTTCAATAGCCTCCGCCAATAACAAAATATCCCCATCACAGGGAACAACTGACCTCTTCTCCTTCTTTGGTTGTGGAGCTGCTATCCCCAATGGAAAGGCCGCTTCTAACCCACGTTTCTCCGGTAGGGATACAGGACAATTCAGTAAGGGAAGACCCGGAGAATCTCTAGAACCTCCACTGGCCAACTGTTTCCACGTTCAAATTCCTCCCCCACTAGCCTGAGCCCCACTTGTCTTCTGGTTGGAACTCCCCTCGCCAGTGGCCCCAATGGTGTCTTCTTTGTGACCGCCATTGCCCCCTTCCACGTCCTTGCGTTCTTTTCCAGGTACACTTGCAGCCTTAGCCAACTGGGCCTTACTTTCTAGCTCGGGCTTGGATCCCGCCTTAGCTTGTTTGTTCCTTACTTTGGACCCCCCCTTGTGAGTCTTAGGGCCTTTCGGCCCAGATTTTGAATAATAAGTGTCCACGCTGGCAGATCCCGCACCTCCATTTCTCCCCTTACAGCTGCCCCTATTAAAAGAGGAGCGATCTTCTTTCCTATAATGTATGTTTTGAGCTTCCTTTTTTGTCCATTCCCGCGAAGGAAATTTTCCTACTTTTGAAAAAGAGCCATTACCCGTGAACTTCGCCCGAAAATCCCCAATCGTTTCCTTTTTTCCTTTTGGATCCCCCCTTTCCTTTTTTGGCTCCTGTCCCTCTAGATTTCCAACGTCGGCCGGAGAAAAATCGAAGTCCATCAGAGTTGAGGACCTAGAACGGCCCCTATGGTATTTCGACAACCCCGAACCTCGGGATAAATCTTCGGCACGCAGCCAGGATCCCCACGCGAACGTGTTCTCAAAATGGCTGGATTTGTGGTGGACTTTTCCTGGGCAACCCTTAGGACCGTGAAGGATACACCCGCACCGATAACAAAAGTCTGGTACCTTCTCGTAGTCGAAAGAAACCCAACTTCAATGCTCGTAAAGGAGAAGTTCCCGTCCACGGTCAAGGGGTTTATATAGGTCAATTGCAACCCTTATCCGCAAGAATTTTCCCCATCCCACATCATCCTCTGCCACTGCCACTTCCTCCACCTCTCCCAACAAGTCACCTGTCTTCCATCCCACACCACTGGTCATACATCCCAGAGGCATGTCGTGGATCTGGATCCAAATTGGGGTATGGGTGGACATCATTTTCGAAGGGGGAGTCTTCGCATCAAACTCCTTCAGAATCAGAAGAGTCTGATCGAACGTCCACGGGCGTCCATCAAGCACTCGCTTTCTATTCTCTTCGTCATAAAACTCAAAAAGCCACAGATTTTATTGAATCTCTTTGAAGAAGATTCTACCTTCTGTACGCCAAATGCGATTTAGGATGGATTTGAATACCTCCTTGTTGAGTTTCTTGACCGCACCAAGTCTTCCTATCAGACACTTTGATCCTTTTACCCTCAGCTCCTTCGTTTCTTCATCGCCAACAGATTCCCCTTTTTTCACCATCAGTTAGGGGAAATCTGTGGTGTGCCCCTATAAACTCTCCAGTCATCGTTACACTGCTGCTTGGGAACAAACAATCACGAAGAGACTTGAAAACTCCTACACCAACGAATGGGAGGAGACAATAAAACCCAGTATCTCAGAATTTCACAAGAGAGAAAACCCTAAGAGCGGGACATGCTTGCAGTATAGCTAATAAGCTAATAATCCATGAGCTGAGGTGTGTTTGGATATTTTTCTTTGAATTTTACTTTTTAGTTGAGTTTTTAAAAATCACTTTTTCAAATCGCACATTTTAAAATCATTATTTTTAAATTGCACTTTTTGAAATCGTAAATTCAAATGGATCCTAAATGAAAAGAAAATGCCATCAATGCACCCTTTTGACCATTTAATCAAATATAAATTTTTTTTTGCTACATTTTTTCTTGATAATTTAATTATATACATGACTTTATTTATAAAAAAAGAGTCTAAACATTATACGTTTTTTCTATTTTTATATTAACAATAATAAATGATAGGTCTTGAATGTTACACATTCAAGCCCTTTAATTTGCTATTGTTAAACCATTAACCTCATTGTAATTTAACATTTTATCTTGTTTTAGTGTTTATCTTATTTTTAGGTATTAAAGAAAAATGCACACAAATGCATCAAGGAAACCGAACATTAAATTGAAGAAGAAGTCAGCACTGAATTGAAGAAAAAAATTGAGTGTGCAACTCAATCTAAATCATGATGAGGCTAGGAGCTTTAGATGATGTGCTGGACGTTGGAAATTGAAGTCATTATTGCAGGATTTTGTTGAAAGCATGAGGTGGTGCAGGTTTTGTTGAAGGCAAGACACGTGAGGCACCAAACCTGCAGCAAAAGCTGCTGGACAGCAACTCCAAAGCTGCTGAACAGCAGCTTGCAAAGTTGATGGGCAGCACCTCTCCCTCTTGTCTCCCCTTGCGTGTCCCCCCTTTCAAAGCTAGCAAAAGTAGGCTTGCAGCAAAAGCTGCTGAACAGCAGCTTGCAAAGTGTTGTGAGTTTTAATGAGTACTTGCAAGCGCACAAATCGTTTACAATATAGTGTGTGCAAGTGCGAGGTCGAATCCACAGGAAAATAGTCAAATGTTGGTGTCTTATTTAATCAACCTCATTTTAACCTAGTTCCAAAGGTTTGAGGATTGATTCAAGAACAAAAGACTAAATAAAATAGATGAAATGAAATATGCAAATTAAAAAGAATTAAGGCTAATGAATCTACCAAACCAAATCCAACAACTCACACTCTTGGTTCCCACTTGAACACCCAAAGAACATTAAGCTTTGGATGTCATTCAAATTTCTTAACCACAAACTCTAGAACCATTAAATGAATCCAACTCAAAGATAAATAACAAAGAGTACCCATTTCAAATCAAATCATCCAATGTATCCATTCAGTGAACAAATCACAATGGATATCATCATTCAAACCAATAAAACAATATATCCATCGGTTGAAACACATTAAATATCCTATATCTACCACCAACCACATTCATTGCAAAAGATAAAGCATTAAATGAATGGAACTTGAACAACAAATATGATATATCATTAAATGTGCAAGTAGTATAATAAGAGCGTGAGTGTCATCAATAGAAAGGTTTCATCCTCAACCTTAGTTGAGGTTACTAGCCTTCCATGACTAAGAACACCACAAGAGCTTGAAGAACAAACATGAAAATTGAACAAAAGCTTTACAAAGACAAATGTCTGAAGAAAAGAGCTACTGAAATAAACTACAAAATGCATGAAATTAAACCTATCTACTGCTCTTTGAACTCTCTCAACAAGGAGGCATAGCTATGGCTTTTATAGAAGGAAATTAAGGCTAAAAACCCATGTAAAATGACTCCTCTAACCCCCTTTAGGGTTCCTCTCTTGCTAGAGACAACCAAGGTCACGAAACCAGCGTGTTTTGCTGCGAAAATCAGAGGGAGAACTGTTTTTTGTCATGGAGACGCTCCTGATTGGGTGTTCTGGCGCGCTTCTGCTGCTATTGCACACACTTGTTAAAATTAGAAGTCTATTTAATTTTCAAAAGAGAAAAGTTTTAGGAAAACAAAGCAAAAGTGAAACTTTGCTTGAAATTAGATACATTTTGATATTTTGTTGCACATTATTGCACACACTTGTTAAAATTAGAAGTCTATTTAATTTTCAAAAGAGAAAAGTTTTAGGAAAACTAAGCAAAAGTGAAACTTTGCTTGAAATTAGATACGTTGTTGATAGTGAAAAGTTACTTTATTCATAAAAAGTAAAAAAATAAAAAACTACTTGAAATGGCATGAAGAAAGCTTAGCATGCTATTCATATGAAAAAAAAAAAAAAAAAAAAAAAAAAGAAAAGAAAGAAAAAGAAAAGCCCAGAACACAAGGGGTGGTTGGTTGGTCCAAGGGTAAAATGGAAACAAAGATAAACTTGTTTGATAAGTTGTTTACTTTAGGTCCAAAGTCAAAACTCTCATGTTCACACATTTTTTTTCTTCTCTTTCTTTCTTTTCTTCATGGCTTTGATTACACTTGACAAATTAAATTTCTTGGCCAGCCAATGCATGGGTTTTTAGATGGTTTTTAACTTTTTTGGACAATCAGAAGACTTACGACACTGCTTTTTGGGCAAAAAGTCAACTTTTACCAAATTGGATTTTGACTTCCCCAAACTTAATTGGTAATCCTCTATTGACTAAATTTGGTCCATAAATGTTAAGAAACATACTTGTCAACCCCCAAGTTTAGAGATAAAGTGATAGTAAAAAAGTGTCATTTTGGAGGATTAATCACTTAACTGCCAGAAAAATCAAAGAATGGACTTTTATCAAAATTCTACCAAAAGATCGAGAATTCTGATATAAGCACAATGAACTTTAGCTTGTCTCAATTTGAGTCCATTTGACTCAGTTTTGATCCTGTTAATTTTTTAAGTTAAAAAAGTCAATATAGACTTTAAAAGAGTTGAAACTTGATTATAAAGTTCCTAAGTTTTTGGGAAATCTCTAAAACATTATAAAAGCTTAATGATAATGTTTTCTAAACATTATCACTGAGTTGTATAAATGAATTTAAGAGATTTAATGTAATGACCCACCCCCCAACAACACAATATTGTCTGCTTTTGGCTCCATTGAACTAGACTTCCCAAAAAGTCACCCATCCTGGTACTACTTTCGTAGAAGCACGCTTAACTGCGGAGTTTTGATAGATTCAAAGTCATCACGGCTTTAAAACACATTGTGTCAAGAAGGGTACGTTTATACATATAAGCGCATCCTCATTCCCAAGCGATGTAGGACGTTACAATCACCCTGTATTGGGACCCAACGTCCACGCTTGCGACCCTCATGGGATCACCCCATTCTTGGATTCCTAACGAGTGCTCGCTAGCAACCCTCATTGGCTTGTGCACGCTCCCCCCATCTCAGGTTGGGCAATGGCTCTGATACCATTTGTAACGACCCACCTCCAACGACAAAATATTATCCGCTTTTGGCTCTCCCGAACTAGACTTCCTAGGAGGTCACCCATCTTGGTACTACTCTTGCAGAAGCAAGCTTAACTGCAAAGTTCTGATAGGTTCATGGTTATCACGGCTTTAAAACGCGTTATGTCAAGAAGGGTACATTTACACATATAAGCACATCCCCATTCCCAAGCGATGTGGGGCGTCACATTTAAATTCCCGGGTATTACAGCAATGGATGTGATCGTGGCTCATATTTTCCTCATAATTCTTCTCAAGAGTCTTGGACTTTCTACCAAATTTGTGGAAAGCTCGAACATACTACCCTACATTGCTACCAACACTTTGATCAAGCATCTTAGATTGAGTCTAATGGCCATGCTCAAGGTTTTTATTCATCTGCAAAGCTGCCCAACAATGAGAATTGATTCCCAAATACTGGGTTCAATCACCATCTCATGAATGAGCTCAACAACCTCAATCTTTGCTCAGATGAATACATTGGACATGATCAGATTCGTGTAGGAAATGGAACATGATTGTCTATCAATCACATTGGTTCTACCACTCTTCCTGTTTCTTGTCGTCAATTTCTGTCAAAACAACTTCATGTTCCTTTAATTTGCGAAAATCTTCTTGCAATCCGTCAATTTGCTCATGATAACAAGGGTTTCTTTGAATTCCAATCATCTCATTTTGTGATTGAGGACTACAAAATTGGGTGTCCACTCCATCAAGGACAGCTTAAGAATGGTCTACATCAACTCTATCCTTCGTCTACTACCTCTTATTGGTGAGAAGGCCTCCATAAATCACTAGCACACGCACTTAGGAGATCTGTCTCTCTAAACTCTCAAACATGTCTTAGCTAAGTTTGTTCTTCCTGTCTCCAATCATAAGGCACCTGCTTCTTGCTGCGCCTATCCACGGGCCAAAAGATATTAGCTGCAATTATCTTATTCTACTACCAATATTTGTAATCCTTTAGAGTGGATTTATTTTTATGTATGGGGTCCCTCCCTAGTTGTTTCTATTAATGGAAATCGATTTTATGTTTCATTCCTTGATGCCTTTAGCTGATTCACTTCAGTTTTGCCTATTCAATCAAAATTTTATGCCATGCTTGTGTTTATTAAATTCCAAGCTATGTTAGAACATTTGTTGAATTCTAAAATAAAGAGTGTTCAAACCGAGTGGTGAGGGGAATACCATAGCCTAAACAATTTTTATTTTACTTTTTTATTTTATTTTTTATTTTTTCAGTCCATTGGCATCCTCCACCGAGTTTCATGTTCACACACTCATCAACAACAAAGGTGTGTTGAGAGGAAACATTGGCACCTTATGACACTACCTTAGCTCTTCTTGTCGATAGTAGTTGTTAGTTTTTAATTGGTTGCATTCTGTTGACAAAATCACTATTATGTATGTCTGCTGCCTTAAAAGGGATGCCGTATTTTTATCAGAGTCTTCAAAATTTTCAGGAGTTATTTTCCTTCACATGGAAAGCCTTGATATGACAAGTATCAGTGTCATTAGCTCAATAAGGGCAATTTCAAAGGCATTAGGAAGATTCTACACAGTTTACAGCTCAGAAAAAGTCAGTTCCCTACTTACCATCCGGACACCCATCAGTGTTTGAAGAATGTCCGAACACCTCAGCAGACATTAACCACAAGGAACTCATGTTCGCACTAATGTCCAAACAGCTCAGCGAACAGCAACTCTCAAGAGCACATGTTTGCACAGGTGTCCGAACTGCAAATTGGAGGCTACGAACAGTGAACATTGCAAGCAACCGTCTGGACACTTGGGCTATACCGTCTGGACTCGATGAATGAAGATTAATGAAGAATCGCGTATTTTGAAGTCAGTTACTACTTGTCGTGCGGACAATCATTGTCTAAATTCGGACGCTGCCCAGACAACTCCGAATCAGACTTGTATTAGGTTTTCTATAGCCTATAAATAGAGGTATCTAGGCATGTATTATTTAAGAATTCGATACTGAATTCCATTGTACTAAGAGAGGGTGTTTAGGAAAAAATAGAGATATTTGCTAGCTCTCTTAGGGTTTTTATTGTGTGATTTGATCAACCTATTGAAGTCTAGTTTAGGGAGGAGTCCTAAGTTAAAAGCATCCATTGAAAACCCCTTCAGGTAGGAGACCTGGTCGGAAAGCATTCGTGTGTAGGTACACGTCAGAGTGCATGGTATGACCACTACATAAGGTATGTAAGTGTGAGCGTTTTGTTACTAGCTTTGTTTTCTGAATAGTGAAAATTCTGGGTTTGGCTGCCCTAGAATGATTTTTCTCTTAATTGATTTTCCCCTTCGTTAACAAAATGCATGTTTTCTTTAAATTTCACATTTAGATATTTTGTTACACAGTTGATTGCACACATATGATAAATTAGAAGTCTATTATATTTTTCAATTGGTATCAGAGTTTGTTAGACTCTTTCTAGATTAATTTCTTGAGTGTGATCTTTGACTTCTAATTATTTTATCATGTCTCGAACTCTTAATTTCGTTCCTGCCTTTGATGGCACGAATTATGGCTATTGGAAAGCTCGTATGAGCTTCTTTTTAAAATTCATTGATGTTTGGTAGATTGTAGAATCTGGTTGGACTAAGCCAGAGTCTACAACTGTCGAACCAACTGCTCAAAAAAGTACACGACTTTCCAAAGTTAAATTTCTCCATGCTCTATTGCTTGCTCTTTTACCGTCTGAATTCGCAAGAATTTCAAACTGTGAATTCGCTCAAGAAGCATGGCAAATTTTAGAAACAATATACAAGGGCACAAAAATTGTTAAATCCGCTAAGCTTCAAATGTTGAATTCAAAATTTGAAGAAATTAAGATGTTGAAAGATGAGACATTCAATGAGTTTTACACCTAGATCAGCGACCTAAGAAACTTGATGGTGAGTCTAGGGAAGAACGTCTCAGATGTAAAATTTATTAAAAAGATATTAAGATCTTTTCCTGAGCATTTCAAAATAAAAGTAACTACCATTGAAAAAAGAAAAGATCTTGATAAGATGAAGATTGAAGAGTTGGTGGGATATCTTCAAACTTATGAGTATTCCCTGCCCGTAGTCAGAAAGGCAAAGACAATTGCCCTCAAGGCATCTATGAAGAAAAGCAGAGTCTCCTCTAATGAAGACTTTGACAATGAAGAAGAGGATCGAGTTGTTATGCTCGCAAAGAACTTCGGAAGATTGACGAAAAATCCAGTAGTGTTCCCAAAACCTTTTAGGATGAAGCCTACCACACATCATGTTTTCTCATCACTAGACTACCTACCCAATTATTGCAAAATTTGTCTCCCTTTGCAAAGTTATTTTCTCAATCACTATATTATAATTTCTTGAAAATTTTCGGGTGCTTGTTTTCCTAACCTCAAACCTTACAATTCTCAGAAGTTTGAGTTTTAGTCAAAAGAATGTATGATTTTTAGTATAGTTCACAAGATTAAAGTTATAAATGTTATCATGTTCAGTCTAGAAGATTTTACATTACTGGCGATGTGCTATTTCACGAAACAGTCTTCCTTTTTGCTGCCAAGAATCCCATAACTCAACTCTCATTTGCCCCTCAATCTGCTTCTCCTCCTGTCGTTACTTCCACTCAGTGCTATAACGCTTCCAAAATTAAAGAATCAAATTTACTAAACTTGGAATGTTACTCGTAGGGCCTTCAAACTAATTTAACTAGAAATTAGCTTAATTCATTACACAAAACTAATATATCAGAGTATAGGAAAGGGGAAATCAATGATCTAAGACAAACTATCATATAAGCTTTAAACGACATCATGTATCATTAATATAGAATCAAAGGTTCCAAACAAGCATTATTATAACGTTAACAACTAACATCTAACTAAGCAAACCCGATCATGCGATCCATTCGCTCGACATCTTCATCCCAGCAAATTTATTACTATATAGCATGGCAACCTACTAAACTGCAAAACATCGAGGTGTTCCACAAGTGAAAAAAAGTAATTGCGTAAGTTCATGACGTTCATGACTTAGTAAATTGTTATGGAACTTGTCTATGTAAAGAGCTTTTAGTAATGTTTTGCATTCTAAAAAATGGTAACTCAAAAACGTCATGATATTTCAAAAAATATTATGCATTGCCTCCGTTATTATGGCAGTATGAAGAAATTGATTTATTTTGAAGTATGGCAGGCATAATCCAAGCTACAATTCACTCCTTTTAATGTAGAGAAATTTATACAATATTAAAATATAAGTACTCATAGCTTTTCTCCATATAATCTACTCAGGACCTTAACCTATTTCCCCTCAGGTTGGCACTTTCTCGAAGGACCTGTAGTATAATACCGATGGCCTTGATATTGCTGCATACCGTCATGTACTAGCAACCCGACCGAGTCCAACTTAGGGTGGCCTACGCTTCTAGTAAAGCGATAATAGTGACCCATCCGTACACGTTGTGCTCGTCACAAATAACCATTGGATCCAAGGCCAAATAATAAAAGTAAATCTCTTTGACTATAGGGTCAAGGCCATAAAATGGTAAGGTCATGGCCGTTATATCGTACGTATCGGTGTACCATATCATATGATGCAACTATTATTCATTTATTATAAATCGTATATAAGCAAATATTTGTTTGAAACAGTTGTAAACATGTTATAAAAAATAGTAGGCTCAGCACATATTCTTTTTAAAAGTAAAGCATGCTCAGTTCATTAACTTATCGCATGTTGAGAAAATACAGTTTCGTAAGCATTTACTTACCTTAGGCGATTCTCCTCACTCTTGGACATCTTATGGCTCATTTGGGTGTGCGATTTTTTTTGTATTGTATTTTACTATTCTTTACTATATTCAAAATTGCGAATACCGAGAAAAATTGTTTTTTAAAATTATGTTTGAATGGTTTAGAGAACTTGAGACAAAATTAAAAAAAGGTTGGATAAAACTTTAGTAGAATTTGGATTTTAAAAATCAACCCAGAAATATTTTTCAAAAATAATAAAATATAATGAAAAACACATGATTTACCCAAACATGTCCTTAATCACCAAGTCACTGCAATTTATACTCGAATATTAGGCACAACCCAAATTGGAACCTTAATATAGGACGTAGAACCTCAATTACGTAGTAAAACCCTGATCACGCAGATTGCTGCTTTCATCGAACGTTCCATGTCGAGGTCAATCATTCGGCCAACAAGGGTCGAATATTCAATCATGAGCAATGAAACGTTCAGTGATTGTCGAAATGCATGGAAGACTCGAAACTTCTACTTTAACCTAATATACAACTCAACTAAGACTCATAATAATCCTAAGAAGGCATGTCAAACCATAAATAATGTGATAACTAGGATGAAGTTCATATCTTTTTGAAAATATAGTTAACCCATGCATGATTATTATAAAATCCTAATATAACATGCTTAGATGTGTTTGTTAAACAACAAAATCAGTAGATTAAAACCAGTAAAAATATGTTAATATATATTAAAACGAGATTAAGGTTTATGGATTACCTTCCCCTGAGGAAGAAGCCTCACCAAGAGTCAAATTTTCTCCCTCTAGGATCTCTCTCTCCTCTAGGATTGTTGGTGTAAAGGAATGATGAAATTGGTGATTTCTAGGCATAAAGATGGCTTTATACGGTTTCTGGGCGCTCAAAAGGTTGAGGTGGCTAAAAAGATAAAAACATTCTCAAACAAGTTCGCATGTTCAGGATAGGGAAATCTTGATAGTTTAAATGGGAATGTCGAACAATCGAAAATGAAGATTCTGTTTAAAGGTAAACAATTGTTAAAAGGCCAAGAGAGTTTCAATTTAAAGAGTTGCTACACTTTATTGAAAACATTTGTATGTGAATTAAAATTAAGAGTCTTTTGGTTTTGTAAATTATCATTGCCATTCAAATAAATGTATTTATTTTCAGGGTATTACAGTATTTTATTCCATTAGTTCCACTCACTTTCCAACCTACTGATTCATTTTTATCCCATTCACAAAATCATTCTCATACTGATCTGGATGTGATTGATGCTCAAGCCTTGACCAATGGTCCAGCTTGAACTCATCCTATTCGAACTCAAGCTAAAAATAACATCAGTAGGCCAAGGCATTTCACAGATGGCGTAATGCAATGTAAGTAGAGTTTAATGCCTTCCTAAAAAATCAGACATGGTCTCTTGTTCCACTCACCACAGCCAAGAATGTTGTGGGCTGTAAGTGGGTGTTCAAATTCAAAAGAAAGGAAAATGGGACTATAGAAAGACACAAGGCACGACTTGTTGCAAAAGGATTCCATCAACAAGTTAGTCTCGATTATGGTGAATCCTATAGTCCTGTAGTGAAACCCATTTCTATGCAAACTATGATGTCTATTGCCTACTTAGCTGGTTGGGATCTTAAACAAATTAACGTTTAAAATACGTCTATGCATGGCGTTATTTTAGAGGAAGTCTATATGAGTTAGCCACTTGGATTTGAACATCACTCATTGCCTCATCATATTTGCAAGATCAACAAAGTTCTATACGGTTTGAACCAGGCCATTAAAGCATGGTTTTCTCTACTAAGTGGCAAATTAATTGAACTTGGGTTTGTTGGCTCAAAAGTTGATTCATCTTTGCTCACATATCGATTAGATTCTGTCACTTTGTTCATCTTAATTTATGTTGATGACATTATTATTATTGCCTTTATATCTTTTGCCATTGATGAACTTCTGTAGCTCCTTCACATCAACTTCGGGGTTAAGGATCTAGATGATCTCAACTTCTTCCTTAGAGTTGAAGTATGTTGGTAAAATTTGGCACTGTTTGTGGGAACGATTATTCGTTTCTCATAAAAAAAAAAAAAAAAAAAAGTATGGTGATCAACACATGTTCTGGAAGCCAAGCCAGTCGGCAGAAGAGATTCCAACTGGAGTCGATTGTTCAGCCCAACCCAACTACAGAAGTTTAGAACAATCCACAGCCTCCACTGTTCCTTCCCCTGGGCGGTGGAGACTAGGATCACATAGTAGCGTTGGAAGCTTAGATTGAAGCCTTAACACAGTAGAATGGAGAGTTACTGCTCAGAATTCTGGGACAATCCCATCCAAAGGTGAACTAAGATGAGCATGAAGAAGAAGAGCACACCGGCCATACCAAATCGTCGGGAGGACGATCACCAATGAAGATAACTTTCGGGAGGATAATCACCGAGAGCAACGGAATAGTAGGGCCAACTGTCATGGAGACCGATGGGAAGATGTAGGAGATCTGAGCAGAATTGTCGCTAAGTTGGAGAGAAGGTGCATGTTCATGGAGATGAAAAGGAAGGACAAAAGCAAATCCATAGTGGTGGAGAAGCTCTTATTGGGTACTAGTTCACTTTTCACCAGACAGGTAGCAAACTTTCGGCTACCCGAGAAGTTCAAAGTCCCTTAGATCCGGAGTTATGCTTGAGATAGGGATCCTTTTGATTACTTGGAGAATTTTTGAGGTCGTAAAAAATGGCAAGCTGGTTTGGTTTTCGGGAAAGCAAAGGAATCAGCCAAGGAATAACAGGCCCTAAACTCGTTGGGACCAACAACCTCGGGTTTATTGTCCACATGAACGTCCTCAACTAGATGAGAGGGATCAGGAGAATGATCCTCAGGAGGATATAAAGAGAAGAGAGGATCGAAGAAGCAGGAGTCCATGGCGTAGAGAATTAAGGCAACAAGAGATTATAGCAGAGATTAGGAAGTGAGGACCGTCGGGAGTCTCGGGCGAGACTTTTATTTTCCGCATTTATGTTTTCAAAGAACTAGGTTATTATTATTATTATTTTAACTCAAACTTACTATAATGAAGACAGAAGATTCCCCAGATTTTGGGAGTTTATAAATTTTGAATAAAAGAATAGAGTTGACTTAAGCATCGAACCATTCCCGGTCTAGATACAGGGAACTCGTTGATGTCACTTGTTTTACAGGAAGGAGGCGGGGAGAAAACCCTATTCAAAACGAGATTATAGAGCCCAACCCAGAGATAGGGAAAAAACCCCCCAAGACAAATCCAGGGAGACAATCCTGTAGAGAAAACAAGGATAGGAGAAAACCCTAAGGCAAATCCAGGGATACAACCTTGCAGAGAAAAGAAGGATGGGAGAAAACCCTAAGGCAAATCTAGGGAGACAACCTTGCAAAGAAAACAAGGATGGGAGAAATCCTTAAGGCAAATCCAAGGAAACAACCCTGTAAAGAAAACAAGAAATGGAGAAAACCCTAAGGCAAATCCAGGGAGAGAACCTTGCAGAGAAAACAAGGAAGGGAGACAACCCTTGGTTGTCAAGTAACTCCCAATTTGCAGTTAGCAAGTTTTCAAGACGCATAGAGCTAGCCCTGGATCAAGGGAGACTACCCTCGGTTTTCAGGTAACTCACGGTTCCCTGATTAGCAGGTTTTCAGAAGGCATGAGCCATCCCTGGAGATAGGGAGAAAACCTTAAGAAAAAAAGAAAAGAAAAGAAGGCACAGAGCTACACTGGAGAGAGGGAAAAAACCCTAAGGAAACCTAATTCAGGTTTGACTCCACCTCTTTGCCTATAAATAGACCCATACTCTAGGTATAAACTAAAGACTAAATATTTTATACGTAGAGCATACTTTTCTCTCAGAACTAATTTAGGCATCGGAGTGAGACCCTCGGAAGGGTCTCTCAATTTTAGTTGTTTTGCAGTGATTGTGGGAGCGGGAATAACATCAAAGAACGTGTAGTTCACATTGTATCGAAAACTATACCAACAAAATACTTCCCTTAAAGTCAGGTATACTACTTTCTCAACAGCATATTCTGGACTAGTTGAAGAAGACAAATATGCTAGAAGCCAAGCCAATCATGTCTCCCATGTCTTCCTCAAATGCTTTATGTACTTATGAGGGTGATCCTATGGAAGATCCATTACTTTATCGCAACACTATAGGTTCATTAAAGTACCTATCACTTAGCATTTGCTGTCAATCGTGTCTGCCAATTCATGCACCGACCAACAAAGCTTCATTGGCAGGCGGTAAAGAGGATCCTTTGTTACCTCAAACACACGGTGTCTCATGGGCTGCTACTTGCTCTAACTAAATCATATTCACTTGAAGCATTTTAAACGTAGATTGGGCTGGCTTCTCTAATGGAAGACGTTATGTTGGTGGCTATTGTGTATTCCTTGGCTCAAACCTTATTTCTTGGAGTTCTAGAAAACAACCCAATATCTCTAGATTATCCTTAGAAGTAGAATATAAAACTGAATCAAACATTACTGCCGAGCTTCTTTGGATACAAGCTCTCCTACGTGATCTTGGTGTGACAATATTGGCGCAACATACCTCTCCATCAATCCCGTCTTTCATGCAAGAACAAAGCATGTGGAGATAGGTTTCCACTTTGTTCACGACTGTGTCGCTAGCAAGTCATTACAAAAGATCCTCTTCAATATTCCAAGCAAGGACTAGCTAGCAGATGTTCTTTCCAAAGTAATTGTGTCAACTAGATTTCAGGAGTACAAGTTCAACACTCGCTCTCCCCCTCTGATCTTGCATTTTTTTTTTGGGGAGGGGGGGGGGGGGGGGGTAATTGAAGCACATGACATATCATCCAACAATTTGAATATTCAAACCAGTTCTGATCCTACACACAAACCAAATGATAAGCGATAAGATTGTAATCATATCTAGGATGCTTCAAATGTATAAATATCAATACACGCTCACTAAGATGAGAATGGGTGCAGAGATTATTCACCCCACATACTATGTTCTTATAACCCCAAACCCCAAATCTCAAAAAAAAAAAAAAAAAAAAAAAAAAGGAAGAAGAAAGAAGGAGCTCAGTTGTGAAGGAAGAAGCTGCATCTTTTTCGCACTCCTTGTGATTGAAAGGAGCTTTCTTTGTTTGGTTAAAAAAAAAATGAGAAAAAAAAGAGAAAAAAAAGGAGCCTATTTGTGGTTGATGCATGGAAATTTTTTCAGAGATGTGAAATGAAAAAAAATAAAAATAAAGAATGATGGGAAAGAAGGTCACATGAGCTCAACAACTATACAACCAATGTCATGCAAGTTTTGGAAAAAAAAGAAGAAGTTTGGTTTTGATAAAGTCAAAGTTTGAAGGTAAACCGTGAAAGCAACGTGAGAAATTCATTCAATTTCCAGAAATTGTCATTGGAAACAAGAGAATCATTAGATGTTATCAAGGTAGTAATATTAGTAGAATAAAAGGACTCTCCGAGTGGGAGATTGAGTAGCAGTTTAATCTCAATAAACTACTCTCATGAGTAAAATTAGTCAAGTAGTAGTCAGGGGCGGAGCCAGCTTTTTGGTTTTGGGGGGGGCCAAAACTATAAATTTTTTTAAAAATAAGGGTAAAAATTAATTTTATTTTATTTTATTTTAGATTTTTTTTTTTTGGGGGGGAGACCTTTGGCTTGGGGGGGCCCAGTCCACCCAAGCCAAAGTGTGGCTCCGGCCCTGTTAGTAGTTATATGTAAATGAAAGTTATGTATTATTTAAAGAATAGTCACTGATGAAATAAAGTAAGTTCCTCTACGATCCCCAAGTACGTGGAAACCATGCATGAAGGTTGGAGAAAAAGTGGTAAGACATGAATCACGAGTGGGCGCCGTGTTGTGAATTTTAAATGTACTCGCAAGTGCACGAATCGTTTGCAATATAATGTTATGCAAGTGCAAGGTCGATTCCACAGGGAATTGTGTTTTGAAAACGAATTTAAGACTAAATTAATCAAATCTTAACCTAGTTCCAAAAATTAAGAGATTGTTTTTGCGAATAAAAGAAAAATAAAATAAAATAAAGGGTTCTAAGGTTTGGAATGCACACCCACCAAATCACAGCAACATATTCTCATGTTCGTTAATACATATCCGAAGTTCTCACTGTAAAAATCTTATGTATATTCTACTATGCTTCAAAAATTAATTAAATCATTCAATGAATCCGTTCTTTGCACAAATAACAAAAGATATCCGGTTTAAACCCAATCATCAAATGTATCCGTAGAACGAAACATAATGAATATCTAATATTTTGATAAATGAAAAATTCAAGCAATCAATTAAATGAGACTATCTCAAATCATCACATGTATCTGTAAATCACAATAAATATCCAAGAATCATTTCAAAAATTGACTTGAAGTAGAACAATTAGAAATCAAAATGCATAAAATTGGATAGCTTAAATTAGCATGAAAACATTGTTGTTCTTCAATTGTGAGGTTTCATCCTCAACCGTAGTGGAGAGATTAGCTACACATGATTAAAAAAAAAAAAAATCTAAAACATTAAAATAGAAGCATAGAAGTTAAAGACTTACAAAGGAAAAGAAATGCTAAAATGACAATAGTGAAAGAAGACGAACAGGGGCTGCGCCCCGTTCTCCCCTGGCTCTTCTCTCATGGTTGATCTCCCCCCTATTTATGGCATGCTGCTGCCCTTGTATATGAAAATGCATGCTGCAGGTCTGCAGCATTTTTCTTGTCTTGATTCGGTGCTCCAGCTTTTGGGTATGGAAGGCGAGCATGCGTGTCCCTCTTTCTTGGTTGCTGCCCTTCCACAAGTCCTTCCTTAGTTCTAGTGCTTGCTGCCAGTTATGGGGAGAAACAATTATGGAGAGGCCATGAAGATTCGGTGCTGGCCATGCTGCCTGGTTTGGTGCTTTTGGTCTTCACGTGCTTGGCTTGGAGAAAACGTGCATGCTGGTTATGGAGAGGAAGATTCGGTGTTGGCCCATGGAGAGACAAGAATGGAGTTTCTTGCACTGCCAGGTCTGCGTGTTAGTGCTGCCAAGCCTTGGGGTGCTGAATATCTGCATGGGTTATTCTTTTCTGTCTCTTGCTTGCGTGATGACATGTGCTGCCAGCTTGTCCTATGTCTGGGATCTTTCCAATTCTAGAGAGAAAAACACAGCTTATTCTGTGCTGCCCTTGCTTTCTTGACTTGCTGGAGAGTTGGTGCTTGATTTCCAAGAGATCCACGTGATTTCGTGGGAGCAAAACATAGCAAGCCGTGTGCAGGTCCTGGAAGGAAAGGAAAAAGAAAAGGTTGTGCCCTTTCCTCAAGACTTCTCACGTGATGCCAAATCTTCATTTATTAGCTTGCTGGAAATTGTCTCTAAAGGTTGTGGTCTTCTTGGTCACTTTACAGTCAAGATGGTCTAACTCACCTTTTGTCTTTTATTATATATATATACACTTTTCCACTTCTTTGCAATTTTAATTAAAATACCGTCATTTTATCTCCAGGTCCTGTAAAAATGCAAAAACACAAAAATTAACCAAACATCAAATAATAACAAAGCTAAAGGTATAAATAATGTGAATTAAGGGGTCCAAATATACACTTTTTGGCACTCATCACGCTGCTTTACATTAACATTTGGGGTTGAGTACACTACAAGAAATCTGGTCTTTAGCAATGACAATTTGTCGTTGCTAATAGTGTATAAGTCATCGCTAATTACTTTTAGCGATGACATATCGTTGGGGATAAGTCCTTGCAAAAAGATGGTCCTTGTTGCTCATCAGCAACGACTTTTCGTTGTCGCTAATAACTCTTTATCAGCAACGACTTTTTGTCATTGCTGATAAGCTTGGTATCATCGCAATCAGTGTCGTCACTGATATTGTCTGATATTGTATACTTATCAGCAACGACTCAAATATCGTTGTTGATAGTGGGTTATCAGCAACAACACTTATGTGTTGTTGATAATCCACATTGATTACAACTTATTAGCAACAATCTCATGTCGTTGCTAATAATATTTATTTATTTATTTTTGTTAATTTTATAATTTTATTTATATTATTATTAATGCTAAATTTTGCCATTAATTTTTTTTTTTTTTTTTATGAATAAAGAATTGTGATCGTATAAAAAATTATTTCGCCATTGCCATTAAATTTCTACACCATACAAAATATTCCACTCTCTTTGTGTAAAATATGATTTACATTTAATTAAAAATATGAATTACAAGAAAAAAGTGACGGAACAGAGATGGCCGGCTCCTTTCGGTGTACCTAAAAACCAAAAAAAAAAAAGTGATGCCGGCTACTTCCGGTATACCTGAAAACCAACAAAAAAAAAAAAAACAGAAGAAGAAGAAAGTGACGCACAACTATAGAAGAAGAACATTCTATCACCAGTTCATGCCCAAATACAAAGTGACGCACACATATTTGAAATCAGATCAAAAAATGTATTTGCTTCAAAAAAAAAGGAAAAAAAAAGAAAAGAAATGAACTTACTCAAAGGTAGAAGAAGGTTTCTCATTCTGCTCATACAATACAACCTTCATAACTGAAAAAAAAAAAAAAAAAAAAAAACAAAAAAAATAGATAAATATTAAATATTTATTAATTAGCAAACAAAACAAAGCCAAACAAAAATTAAATACGTAACTCAACTAAAAAATCATAAGAAAGTATTCTGGGAGAGACCTTTGGTGAGAGCATGAAGAACCCCATTTGAGGCTTCTTGGAAAGCAGAAGAGATTTTAGATCTGAGGAAAAGAGATCAGAGAGAGTGAGAGAGCTAGAGAGAGAGATAGAGAGAGGACCTACCGGTGACAAAGAGCGGTGGTCGACGGTGTCTGTAATAGAGCAAGAGAGAGAGGAGAGATTTGAGAATGGAGATGAGAGGGAGAGAGTAACGAAAGAGAGAAAGAGAAATAGGTTCTGTACACAGAAGAAAAAAAACAAAAAAAAAATGAGAGAAAGGGATAGAAAGGAGAGACAGGAAGACATGTTTTCTAGAAAGAAACAAAAATTAATAAAACAAAGAGTTTGTAACTCTTGGTATGTGGCGCACGCGGACTTTCGTGTCCCGCGGCTCCCGCCCAGCCCCCATGGCTCATTCATGAGCCTTTTTATTTTGAATATATATTTGTTTTTTTTTTTTTTTTTCTTAATTTTCAGTTTTTTTTTTTTTTTTTTTTTTCATTTGCTTTTTTTAAAAGAAAAAAAAAATCGTGATAGATCAATTGGATCGATAGATAATCTAATCGATCAATTGGATCGTTAGATCATCCGATCGATCGTGATAGATCAATATGATTGATAGATCATTCGATCGATCGTAATCGATCCATAGGATAGATAGATCATCCCATCGATCAATATGATCGATAGATCATTCGATCAATGTGATCGATAGATCATCTGATCGATCGTAATAGATCAATAGGATCGATAAATCATCCGATCGATCGTGATTGATCAATAGGATCGTTAGATCATCCGATCGATCATGATTGATCAATAGGATCGTTAGATCGTCTGATCGATCAATAAGATCATCTGATCGATCGTGATAGTATCGATCCTATCCTATCGATCGTGATAGATCAATATGATCGATAGATAATCTGATCGATCAATAAGATCGATAGATCATCTGATCGATCAATAGGATCGATAGATCATCCGATCGGTTGTGATAGATCAATATGATTGATAAATCATCCGATCGATCGTAATCGATCCATAGGATAGATAGATCGTAAAAGAGTTTGTACGATTATTCAATCTTACCACGATCAATGAAACTAGAGTATCAAGATGATAAAAAATTCAAAGCATATTATATCATGGTTGATTACAAAAAAGGAGTTGGACCTTGTTAATTATTTCCTTCAAATTGTACTTTGACCTGCCATCAATTAATTAGTGACTTCCGTAATTTCAGTATTGAGCACACTTGCAAGATAAAGTTTGAGTCACTGGAGATGGGAAAATCCTTAATATTTTGCAACTTATGGTTGTATCTAGACTTTGTGAGAAAGAATGAGAATAACCTTCCATGGATAAGGGAGAAAATGACAAAACCCTTTGATTGCATAACAAATGATCGTCTAAAATTAATTGTTCAACAATCAATTAATTTAGATTTAAAATATTGATTTTTTTTACATTATAAAAAAAAAATAGAAAAAAAAACTTTACTAAAAATTGAATAGAATGGTGCATATATAATAATAATAAATAAAACTCTTACAAAAAATACACTACAAGAAATATTTTTTATATATATAAATGTGGGTTTTAATTTTAATTTTTATGTTTAGATGTAATAGATTATCAGCAACGACCCTTAAAATCGTTGTTGATAACGGCTATCAGCAATGACTTTTACGATCGTTGCTAATGACTGAGTATCAGCGACGGCAATAAGTCGTTGCTGATGTGTTTTTATTTTTATAATCAGTAGAGCAATAGCAACGACTATGTTGTCGTTGCTGATAATAAATTATTAGCAATGACTTTGAAAGTCGTTGGTAATGACTTGGTATCAGCGACGACAATATGTCGTTGCTGATATGTTTTTATTTTTATTAATTTCAATAATATGCAGAGCAATAGCAATGACCTTATAGTCGTTGCTGATTAGCCACTCATTAGCAACTACTCTGAAATGTCGTTGCTAATGAGTGAATATCAGCAACGACATTTATATCGTCGCTAGTGATCTATATATTAGCGGCGATAATTTTCGTTGCTGATATTAATTACTATTTGCAACAATTATTGTCGTTGCAAATGGTATATTATCGTCGTTGATACTTTCCCGCCACGCAATGCACGCCTTGAGAAAATTACCGCAAAGGTATTTATGACGACTTATTAGCGACGACATGTTTGTTGTCGCAGATATAATTTTTTTTTACATTAGCAACGATTTTCAGCAACGACATAGAAGTCGTTGATATAGATTGATTATCAAAAACGACTTTGAAAAGTCGTTGCTAATAAGTGATATTTAGCATCGACTTTTATGTCGTTGCTACAAGTCAAATTTCTTGTAGTGATGTAGCTGAGAATTAATTAAGTCGGAATTGAAAGAAATTGAAGTTAGGTTAGCTTTTGGTGTACCCACCTTACATTTCTTGGAAGAAAAGTCGCTCGTTTTAAAATATTGCTGCTGCCCCACATTTTCTTTCTACAAAGGAAACTTATGAATGCAATATGAAAACGACTTTTTTTCAATTATTTTGATAATTATAAATTTTTAAAAAGGACAAATGGTAAAAAAATAATGCCGCCAATATTAATGAGAAACGGATGGTGCAAGGAGGCCCATAATTGCATTCATTGATGACCATTCATTCATCATTGATCACCCATATTACCAACTCTTGAGGCTCGTAAATATATGGTCTTTTTTTCTCTTTTTCTTTTTTCTTTAATACATATTTATTCCCGTACTCTTTTATCATTTTTTTTAAAAAAAACTTTTATATATATATATATAAAATATGCTGATGTGGCAATAATGGACATATGACAATGTTTTTAGATGGTTTTTTTTAATAAAAAAAACAAAAATGTGCTTATAATTTTAAATAATGCGGCACTATGTACACAAAGGTAGCAACATGCAACAAAACAAATACGATCAGGATCCTCTATAATTATTTGTCTGAATTAAATACAAAATGGGTAGGTGATTGTGAGAGACCACTTATGGAATCTACTTGACCGGATAAGTGATTGGACAACCCAATTTTTCTTTGGTAAGATGAGTCTTATAAGTGGTTTCACACAATCACATGTCCAAATTCTCTCAAATTCAAATAAATAATTGTAGAGTCTTAATCCAAACAAAATCACGACCAATTTCACTTTTTAGACTGGGGCCACGTTTATTATGTTGTTATTTGCTTTACTTAATATATATACATTTGAAAAAGAAGCCTCTTTAAAGCCTTTTTAAAGCATTCACTTAATATACACATAAGGAAGCTCTAATAAGTCTTTTTTTTTTTTTTCTGTTTTTTTTTTTAACTGTTTTTTCTATTTAGCTCTAATAAGACTTAGTTTTACGGTGGAACTTCTAATGTTGGAGGAGTTACCCGTGAGCCCGTTTTGGATTTCTATCCCCTACAAATATTTAACGCAAGTTCATACCATTACCCACAGTCTACCATCAATAAAATTTAAGAAATCTATCCGTTCTCTCCATTAATTCTGGTGAATTTCAGGTGTAAATAATGTTAGTCTTGTATTTGTCTTTCCTCTTTTATCACAATGTTTGGGGTAAATTTGAAAAGATTTAGAAATAAAGAATATAGATTAATATTGTTTTATATTTCTAAGTTGGCATTTAAGAGAGACTCAAACATCCACATGAAAACACCTTATACATACGCTTTCTCGCCAACTTGAATTGGGAATAGCATATTGAATAAGTGGACCACATCCTTGCTTAAAGAATAAATAAATAAAAAAGAAGTGAACTATGTTATCGAGGGGCGGGACCAAAATTTCATATCGAGGGAGACCAAACTATGAATACGGCCTTCTAGATGTTACTTAGTTGATGAGATTTCTTTACATCCCTCATGTTCAGATCCATGGAAATTGAGAAATAGGGTTAAATATTATTTATCCCCTTCAACTAACAGTTTTTTTTTTTTTTTTAAAAAAAAAAAAAAAAAAATCACAAATTGACAAGTGTCTTGATTTGGCCATTCAAACTGCCAATTTGTTACAATTTAGCCACATTCGTCCGTATTGACCGTTAGGTTGAATGAAAAATCAAATTTGACTAAAATGTTCTGAAAATACCCTTATTTTGACTATTGAAAAATCAAAATTACCATTTGTTTTTATTAGTTAGTACCAAAAGACTTTTTTTTTTAAAAAAAAAAAAACAAGTCTAGGGATAAACACAAAATTAGTCTATGTGGTTTACCTAAATTTCAAATCGCTCGATCATTATGGTGTAAAAATAGGGATAAATGCAAAATTAGTCCTTGTGGTTGGCCTACAAATTATAAATCGCTCCCTACAGTATAAAAAATAATTCAAAGGTACTCAGGATAGACCAAAATAACAATTTAGTCTCCATAGTCAAATTCCGTTAAAACATTTGACGAATTATGTGCCACATTAGTACCAATAGAATACTGACACGAGTCACTCTTAATTATAAAAAAATATATTAATATATTAAACATATAAATATATAGAATTTTAAAATTAAAGATTTTAAAATTTAATATTTTTTTTTTAAAAGAAAAAAAAAAAAAAAAAAAAGAGAAAGGGGGTGGCTGCCACCGAGGGGAGTGGTTTGTGTGACGTCCCACATCGCCTGGGAATGAGGATATGCTTATATGTATAAATGCACCCTATATGACACAACGCGTTTTAAAGCCGTGATGGCAATGAACCTATCAGAACTCCGCAGTTAAGCGAGTCGCTGCGAGAACAATTCCAGGATGGGTGACCTCCTGGGAAGTCTAATATGGGGAGCCAAAAGCGGACAATATTGTGTCATTGGGGGTGGATCGTTACAAATGGTATCAGAGCCATTGCCCAGCCTGAGATGGTGGGAGCGTGCACAAGCCCAAGAGGGTTGCCGGCGGGCACTCGCTGGGATGCCAAGAATGGGGTGATCCCATGAGGGTCGCCAGCGAGGACGCTGGGTCCCAAAGGGGGGGTGATTGTGACGTCCCACATCACCTGGGAATGAGGATATGCTTATAAGTATAAATGCACCCTATATGATACAACGCGTTTTAAAGCCGTGATGGCAATGAACCTATCAGACCTCCGCAGTTAAGCGAGCCGCTGCGAGGTCAATCCCAGGATGGGTGACCTCCTGGGAAGTCTGATATGGGGAGCCAAAAGCGGACAATATTGTGTCATTGGGGGTGGATCGTTACAGTCTGCAAGCCTCCCTATGGGCCGGGGGTGGCAATACGGCACCCCCGGTCCCATCTAGGGTGGCTAGTGAGCCACCCAAGAGCAGGCTGGGGGTGGCCTATCACGAACTACCTCAAAGATGGTTAGCGCTACCTCTAGGGGTGGCTTGAAGGCCACCTCTTGGTCTAGGGTCGCCCATGAGCCACCCCAGAGGTGGCCGACGTGACCTCTGGGGGTGGCTCGAGAGCCACCTCATTTATTTTTTTCTTTTTTAAATAATAATTTTTTAAGTTTTTAATTTTTAGGTTTCATATATTTGTACTTTAAAGATATTAATATATATTTTCAAGAGTAACATGTGTAATCATTATGTTGGTTGTGTGATGCAACACCAATTAGAACTCTCTTGGACAGAGGACAACAAACACAAACCAAGCTATGGAGTCTCACCAAAGCTTTAGAGAAGTCTCATATCAGAATTTATCATAAAACTTGAATTCTTTTCATTGCTTTTTAAAAAAATTGATACATCACCTTGTATAATGCTCTACCGACTTATTACAAAGTAAAACCCATATAGGACATAACTACTAATCAAAGTAGGACTTGGAATCCTTATAAGGCAAAGAAATAAAACAAGCAAAAGACTTTATTTAAAAATAAAAAAGACACATGTAGCAAGGGTTTCATAAAGTAAAGACACGTGCTACAATTTATTTATGGTAGATGGTGATGTCTTTAATTCCAACTCCGTCAATTCCCCCCTATTGGAAAAGAACTTGACTTTGATGAGTTATGAGTAATGTAGTCATCATAAAGATCAGGGTGAAGGCGTTGTACTTCTTCTGTTTGTAGCAACAACAGTTTGAAAGAGACGATTCTTCCATTTAACTAAAAATTTCTGATTGCCACCTTGTCGGGTAGAAACAATCTGATACTCCAAACTAGCTTTGATCTCATCACGAGGCTTGATAGAAGGAGGAAGACTAACTAAAGGATGTGGAATTGGATCTGAAGTATCATCATGATGACCCACATATTTGGTAAGATATTTGACGTTGAAGACTGGACTTAGATGTAAAGGATATGGTACTTCAATATGATATGCATTGGAACCCAACCGGTTGAGGATTTTGAAAGGACTAGCTGATCTATGGTGCAACTTGTGATATGTTCCCTTAGCAAACCTCTCTGGCCGTATCCGGATCATAACAAGATCCCCTTTTTGGAACTCTACTTGACATTTGCGAATACTAGCAACCCTTTTGTAGGATTCGGCACTCAATGTTAATTTTCGACACATTTGCATATGACTATCTTGTAGATGGGTGAGGAAATCAACAGCAACTTCACTTGACCATGGAGGAATAAGTAGTGGAATAAGATCAATGGGGACCTTTAGTTTAATGGCTGTCAGTACTTCGAAAGGTGAAAGACTAGTGCTTCTATTGAATGAACTGTCAAAAGCAAATTCTGCGTGGGGAAGAAGCAAATCCCGTGAAGTGGAATGATCTGTCATTATACAACGTAGCAGATTGCCAAGACTTCGGTTGACAGCTTCGCTTTGGCCATCCGTTTGTGGATGAAATGCACTAGAGAATTTGAGTTTAGTTCCCATCTTTGCCCATCAAGTCTTCCAAAAATAGCTAACAAGTTTAAGATCGCGATCAGAAATGATGGTTTTGCGCAACCCATGTAGGCGAACAACTTCAACGAAAAAGAGAGTAACTACCTAAGACGCATCATATGTCTTAGAGCATGGTAAAAAACGGGCCATTTTGAAAAACTTGTCAACAAAGGAAAAGATTGAATCATGGCCATGTATAGTTCGGGGAAGACTAAGCACAAAGTCTATGCTAAGATCAATCCACGGTTGCTTCGGTATCGGTAAAGGACAATAGAGACCAGCATTGGTGCAGGTACCTTTGGAGAGTTGGCAAGTGCAGCATCTCTTGATAGTTGTGAACACGTCCCTTCTAAGATGGGGCCAGTGAAAACGGTCTTCTACGAGAGTGATGGTTTTGTCTCGCCCAAAATGTCCAGCTAAACCCCTTGCATGTAATTCTCGAACTATGAACTCTCATAGGGATATTTGAGGGATGCATGACTGTGACCCTTTAAAAAGGTGATCATCCATAATGGTGAAGGTGCCATCCGATTTATTGGGTAGGGATTGAATTTTGCAATAGGCGACACCAAAATCCGGATTATAATTGTATGAACCTTTTAGAACTTCAAAGAAGGTGAAATCATGGGTAAGAGTGTGCAACAAGAATGACTTTTGGCTGAGGGCATTTGCTACTTTATTGTCTACACCAGATATATGTCGTAAAACAAATGTAAATTGTTGAAGATAACTTACTCATCTAACATGCTGTGCATTAAACTTCTTTTGTGAATTTAAATGCTGAAGGGAACCATGATTAGTGAAGAGAAGAAATGCCCAGTGGATCAAATAATGATGCCAATACTTAAGGGACTGCACAAGAGCATAAAGCTCTAAATCATAGGTTGAATACCGCTTCCATGTATCATTCAACTTTTGTCTAAAATAATATGCCGGTGTGTAGCGCATCACATTCTATTTCAAAAGGCAACTTAAAATTAGGGAGTTGTAAAATAGGAGCTTCTGTTAGTAGGCGTTGGACAATCTCAAACACCTTTTGAGCTGATGTGGTCCACAAGAATGGGCCTTTCTTTGTGCACTTAGTAATGGGAGCCATAACTGAGCTGAAACCGTGCACAAATCGCCTATAAAATGAGGCTAGATCATGAAAACTACGGACTTCATGAATGTTATTATGATATGGCCAATCGGCAATATCACGTATTTTATCAGGGTTTCCTGCCACGCCTTTTGATGATACAATAAAACCCTATATTCTAGTTCTTGTGCAAAAGCACACTTTTTGAGATTAACAAAAAAGTCTCGAAACGGAGGGTTCACAATACTTGACGTAGGTGGGGAAGATGTTCTGACAAATTGTGGCTAACAATGAGAATGTGGTCCAAGTAAATGACAAAAAAACTTGTCAATAAAAGGCTTGAGAACTTGATTCATGACACACATGATTGTGCTAGGGGTGTTTGTTAGCCCGAAAGGCATGACAAGCCACTCAAAAAGACCATATCGTGTCTTGAAAGTAGTTTTCCGTCACCTAGATGGACATGTATTTGGTGGTACCCGCTATGGAGATCAATTTTGGAGAAAATCGTGGACCCATGTAATACATCAAGTATATCATCGAGACGCGGTATTGCTCGACTGTCGATGCACATTCGCCAAGTTCCATCTTTCTTTGGAGTCAACAATGCTGGGACGGCACATGGGCTCAAACTCTCTAAAATAAAATACGATCAAGTAAGTCTTGAACTTGGTGTTGTAGTTCTTGATGTTCAGTTGGGCTCATTTTGTATACGGGCAGATTTGGAAGAGCAGAGCTGGGTACCAAATCAATTGCATGTTGAATAGTCCTCATAGGAGGTAATGCGTGAGGTAGCTCTTCCGGGTTAATATCCTTGAATTCTTGCAACAAAGTGTGGACTTTGCTTGGCAAGGAGTATCAACTTCCATTGGGTTGTTGGGCAAGCTACCAATGCAAGTACAAAACCACGTTCATGACACGCGACAATAAACTTCCTCGTGTACCTTCATGGGCTTAAGCACAAGTTTCTTTCCCTCGTACAAGAATGAGTATGTGTTATTGAACCCAACATATTGTACTCATCTATCGTATAACCATGGCCTTCCTAAGAGAATATGACAAACTCTCGTAGGACTTATGTCACACCACAAAACCTCCTTATAACGTTGCCCAAAGGAAAAAATCACTAAACATCGGTGCCTGACAAGAATGGAGGTATCATCTACCCAATTGATCTTGTACAGTTTGGGCTGCTTCTCGATGGGGATTTTGAGATTTTGCACAGCTTCTTGGGAAATTACATTCATCTCACTCCCGTTGTCGATGATTAAGTTTAAGGACTTGCCATTGTGCTCCACTCGAGTATGAAAAATATTAGTTCGTAGCCAATCATCGTCTAGGGCATCTTCAGCTCACTGTCCAGTGAGTATTCTTCATATAACACATATGGGAAGGGTGGACCCTTCTAAATTCTCCTCCACTTCCTCTTCGTGATAAAAAGGCAGTTCACAGTGAGTTATTGTTTCTTCCTCTATAGTATTCTCTTCACACAAGAGTGTTGGTCGTTGTTCTCGGGTTGGGCATGTGATTGAAAAGTGACCATGCCCTCCGCATTTGTAACACTCATCATTGCTCTTGTCACCCTTATTCCCTGGTGCCATCCATCCACGACTATCAACATGGTTGGGGACAACTTTATTGGATTGGAGGGGAAACTTCAAATTCGACTTATCTCCCTTTAGGCCTGTTGTTTTGTTGGCACTCATATAATTACATGGAATTGCGTTACCCCATCCAGCTATGGGTCGATGCATGCTAACAGTGTTGAGTTGTTACTCCAAGCGTAGTGCCAATTAATATGCCTCATTAATAATGACCAAGCGTACAATAATCAATTCCCTCCGAATGTCTTCACAAAGGCCCGCCTTATCGAGTGAGGGATTGTCGTTCTGTTTCAGCTACAAGGCTACGTATGC
Organism: Alnus glutinosa; assembly: GCF_958979055.1. NCBI lineage: Eukaryota > Viridiplantae > Streptophyta > Magnoliopsida > Fagales > Betulaceae > Alnus > Alnus glutinosa. The sequence continues at coordinate 9,371,934 of NC_084887.1, forward strand.
TTAATTCAAGAAAATGGTGTGTGCATTCATCCACAATTGAGCTTCGTTGCCTTAGTGAGAGGAGTTCTTCAACACAGAATTCTCATAGTCAAGGGGTAGATATTTTTCCTGCAACTTCATCTTCATCTCCCCCCAATCAAAGATAGGTTGTTGCCTGAGGCGGTGAAGACGTTCTTCAACGCTGTGCCACCAAACTCTTGCTTGTACCTTTAATTTACTCTTCACAAAATGAATGTGTCGGTCAAAAGATAGGTCGAAACATTCGAAATAGTCCTTTACCGAGGTGACCCAGTCCTGAAAAGAATAAGGATCTAATGTGCCATGAAAATCAGAGACATCTACTCGTACCCCTTTTGGAAAGTGATCTCTACAAGGTTCAAAGATTAGTGCTTGTTCCATAAACGGTTGCAACTCCAATCTGGGATTAGGAGTGTAATCCTGCATGTGAGTTTGAAGCATATGTTTTGCTTCTTGGTGGGGAGTTGTATTGCGTGGTCATTCGTCCTCGAGTGTTAGCGTCCACATTGCCATTCTTCTCCTTTGTTTCATGCCCACCTTCTTTAGTTCCATAACTAGAACTTTCAGGCTTATTAAATAGATATGTCAACATCACATCAACTCGTTTAGTTTACTCTCCAACGTGGCTGACCAGATCTAGCAAAGTTTCCTCAATGAGAAAACCTACAATCCAGACCTACTACTAAACACCACTTTTATAGCCTCCAATAAAACACTAACATGTTGGATAAAAATACCAAATAGAATGGTGAGGTTAACATAGGATCTTTAAGCTTAAAAACTCTCTCTCTCTCTCTCTCTCCCCCTCATTCTTCTCTCTAGGTGCCATCTCTTTGACTCTTTCTTGTCAGATCTCTCTTTCTCTGTCGTCGGTCTCTTTTTCCCTCACCAGATGGGTATCAATAGTGGCTATGATTTGTGGTTTGGGTATCAACGGTTTGTGGGTTTTGTGGTTTGGGAATCAAGGGTGGCTGTGATTTGGGTATTGGCAGTAGTTGTGGAACAAGTGTTGGTTGTTTGAGATTTTCTGATGGGGTTTCTTTTGGGGTTTGGGTATTTGTTTGGATTGGGGGTGGTGGAATGATTGGCAGATTGGAGGCTTGGTTGTTCTTCGGTAATGGCTTGGATGGGTCGTATGGTCTTATTGGTAGGGGTTGGGTGTTGATTTCCTTTGATTGTTAAATGGCAGTGGTTGTTGGATGGGTTATATGGGGTTGGGTATCACAGTGATGGCAGCCAGGCAGGGTGGTTCGGTGGACTAGCGCGACTGAGTGTGGCTATTGACAGCGCAAATCGCCGAAGGACTAGTTGGGGCGGAGTGGGGATGAAAAAAGTGATCGATGGGTTGGTTTGACAGAAAGATATGGTGTTTTCATTCTATTATTCTGTATAGTGTCTTTTTTCTGATGTGTCGAATTTCTATTGAAGGCTGTGAAAGTGGTGTATAGTAGGGGTTGTCTTTTGTGTAATCAATCCTCAATCTCCACCTTCAAGAAGCCTCCCAATTACACAACAGATCTGTGTTTCTTACAAGTCTGCATCTACCCATAGCAACACAAGACAACCCATTCTTCCAGAGGACAAACCCCACACAACACCTTCGAGAAAACACCTGGAATCCATAATTCTTTGTCAACAATGTTTACCCGTAGTGGAAAAAAAAAAAATCGATTGGGCTTTCATACCACTTTGACGCAGCACCAATTGGAACTCTCCTGAACAGAGGACAACAATCACACACCAAGCTGTGGAGTCTCACCAAAGCTTTAGAGAAGTCTCATCTAAGAATTTATCAAAAAACTTGAATTCTTTTCATTGCATTTTAAAGAAATCGATACATCAACTTTTATAAGGCTCTACCGACTTATTACAAATTAAAACTCATATAGGACATAACTACTAATCAAAGCAGGACTTGGAATCCTTATAAGGCAAAGAAATAAAACAAACAAAATACTTCATTAAAAAAAAATACACATGTAGCAAGGATTTCATAAAGTAAAGACACGTGCTACAACTTATTTATGGTAGATGGTGATGTCTTTAATTCTAACTCGTCATAGTGACATGATATACTAACAAAATTAGTTAAGTGTTCGAAAAGAATTTGACTGCATAGACTAAATTGTTATTTTGGCCTACCCTCCTAACCTCAGAATTATTTTGTGTAGGGAGCAATTTGTAATTCAGGCCAACCACAATGACTAGTACTACATTTATCCTTATTTTTTATACGCGATTTAAAATTTAGGCCTATTATAAACTGATTTTGCATTTACCCCTAGATACTTTTAACAAAAAAATAGATTTTTTTATTTTATTTTATTTTTATTTTTTTAAATAGATTTGTTTTTTCTTTTATTTTTCTTGAAAAAGAAAATATTATTTTTTTTACAAATTAATAAATACAAATGGTAATTTTTGTTTTTTCAATGGTCAAAATAAGCGCATTTTCAGAACATTTTGATCAAATTTGATTTTTCATCATACTTAATGGTTAACATTGACAGATGTGACTAAATTGTAATAAATTGACAGTTTGAAAAGTCAAATCATGACATTTGTTAATAGTGGTGCTTTATAGTTGAGGAGGCAAAATAATATTTAACCTTGAGAAATATGTTAATCGATATATTTCTAAGCAAAAACATACACCCAACAATTGAGGGATTGCCCCAACATAAAAGTAGATATTGTTAAAGTATATTGTTTACTCTTCCTATTGACATAAATTTTTAGAATAAGTAGTGATTTAACAAATATATCGTCTTCTCTGTTATTGTTTACTTCATTTAGCTAAACATGAAATGGTCATTAACAAAATAAATAAATAAAAAGAAGCCAACTATGCACATCATCGCAGCAAGATATACATCTCAAAGTACTTAACAGTTTCTTTTTATTTGATTTTATTATTATTATTATTATTTTTGGTTTGAAACGTTGATTATTTGGTTGAGTGATCCGCCCCCACTCTCTCATAACTCTGTTTGCTTTGTTATGCCTATAAAAGAGGTATGCATAGGTTGTGTGAGGCTTGTTCTATGTCCAATATTAGCTCTGTTTTCTGTTGTCCTCGAAAGTAACTAAAACCAAACATCATAGAATAGTGGCCTAATGGGGTGGTTGTTCAAGGAGGAAGGACTGGTGTACAAGCCGGTGGAGGAGGTTGATCTTGGTCCTACTAGTCACGAACACTATCTCCGAGCCCATGTTAAAGGTTCAACTTTCTTCTTCTTCTTCTTCTTCTTCTGTCACAGAATTCTTACCTTTAATTTTCTTCTTCTTCTCCTTCTTCTTCTTCTTCTTCTTCTTTGTCACAGAATTCTTTCCTTTAATTTTCAGCGTTATGTTCATCCATCTACAAGAATAAAGTTTCTTGAGGATTGCCTGCCAAATTTCTTTCCCTCGATCTCTTTCATCTAAAACTATATATAATTCTGGTTAAGATAAGCTTATTGTCCTCAACCCATTAAACTAGTGAGAGAGAGAGAGAGAGAGAGAGAGAAATATATATATGTATTTTGGTAATTAATTTATTGATGACTTCTGCAAAATTTTAGCTTAAGGCTTGTATTACTGACACGTATTTGGTGCACATACAAAAAATACTGAAGTGTGTTTTTGTGGCATATGTAGCTCCTAGAATGGCTGGACTTATGGTCAAAATTTTCGCCTGGTTTCTGGAGTCACGGATCTTCGGGACATTGCTGTTGTACATCCTGAAGAGAGACAATCTAATTCACAAGGTACACACGGTTTTTCTTGGTCTCTTATTTCATTTATTATTATTTTTATTATTTATGAATAAGAATCATTTAATACAAAGGCATAGCATAACTGATCAAAACAAGACAACAAGGTACAAGGAATCAGGATCCTCTCCAGTTGAGTGGATCGAGCTGGCCGGAGAGGAGTTGGTCATTTACGATTAGAAATATTTTTGTAATTTTACACTATGCAAAATTACAAAAACATCCTTAAATATAAAAAACCGACTCTTCTCTAATTGAAAATTAACCGGAGAGTATCCTGATGTCAAGAAAGTACGTATACTAAGAAAATCCTGATAAGATTATTGCTTGCTCAAGAGTCAAGAACCAATCACCAACCTGTTGGAAAAGGATAAAAGTCCACTCTAGTTCCTACCAATAAGAAAATATTACTATAATATTAAAGACAACATTTTCTTTCCCCTGCCTCCAAAAATTATAGAGCTATATGACAAGAGTTTTAGTTTTGAGATAATTACACTTAACCCCCCTGATTTATCCACAGTGTGGCGATTTACCCCCAATGTACCAAAATTGGTACATAACCCCCCGAACTTGCCAACGTGTGACAAAATCGACCTTCCGTCCAGGCGCCCGTTCATTTGGACGGAAAGTCGGTCATGTGCAAGTTACGTGACTTGGGGAGGGTCTTTGTCTTAAACGGTCACATGACTTGTACGTGAGTGACTTTCAGTCCAAACGAACGGGCGACTGGACGGAAGGTCGATTTTGTCACACGTTGGCAAGTTTGGGGGGGGTCATGTACCAATTTTGGTACATTGGGGGGTAAATCGCCACAGCGTGGATAAATCAGGGGGGTTAAGTGTAATTATCCCTTTTTATTAAGTTGAAGGAGAGAGAAATGAAAAAAAAAATAAAAAAAAATAAAAATTAGGAGATAAAGTTGGTACGCTAACCCTTGATCAGTGTAGCTGTAGCATCTCATTTAAAACCCGGATGGAAGAATATTAGAGCATGGGATCGCATATTGTCATCCATAATTTTACCAACTTTGAAGACAAACGTGGTTGCCAATAATTTTACCAACTTTGAAGACAAACGTGGTCGCTTAGTTTATATTCGCGACGACACCTCCAATTGTCGCGATTATACTCTTATTCCCAATTGCAAGGGTGTTCGCCAGTATTCATATATGAGCGTTCAGTATTTATTAATACATTTATGGTTGCTAATAATTTTTATTAGTAACTGTGCGTCCCGTTTAATTATCACAAATAATATTCAATTATTATTATTATTATTATTTAACGTCAGGCCCAATAAATAACATGACACCTCTTACTCTTTAAAAAAATAATATAAATATATTAAAAATATAAATATATAAAACTAAAAATATGTATATTTTTTGTTTTTTTTTTTTTTTTTTTTTTGTAAAAAAAAAAAAGAAAGAAAAAAAGGAAAAAGGAACCCTTGTTGGCAGCCACCCCTAGAGTTGGCAGGCGGTGGCTCGCCACCACCCTCGGCCCACGTTTGGCTGGCTGCGGACCACCCAGGAGGTTGGGGTGGCACGTGAGCCATCTGTAGGTGGCCGAAGATGTCGCGCGGCCACCTCCCACAACCGCAAGCCACCCCCGCCACCTTTGGGATCTAAGCCATAGGTACAACACAACTTCTCTTTCGAGATGGGGTGGTGGTAGCATGAAAAATAATAAAGACTTCTAGTTTACCATCTGTGTGTGCGAAAAATGTGTAACAAAATATCAAAATGCGGAATTTAAATGAGACATATATTTTATTAACGAAGTGAAAACTCAATTAAGAAAAAAACCACTCTGGGACAGCCAAACTCAGAAATTTCACTATTCAGAAGACAAAACTAGTAACAAAGCAGTAACACTCACATATCCCGATGCAGCGATCATACCTTGCACTCTGACGTGTACCTATACACAAACACTTCCCAACAGGTCTCTTCCCATAAGGGGTCTTTAATGGATTCCTTTAGCCTAGGGCTCATCCCTAAGCTAGACTTGATACAAACAAGAACCACACACCAGCAACTCTTAGAGAGCTAACATATTTAAACAATTTCTACCTAAACACCCTCTCAAAGCTTTAGAGAATTAAATACCAAATTCTATAAATAATACATGCATAGTTGCCTCTATTTATAAGCTTTAGAAGACCTAAATCGACACTAATTCGGTTTTTTCTAGGCGGCATCCGAACGAGGCAAAGAGCGTTCGGGCGGTGAACTGTGCAACTGCTTTTCCATAACGTACTTCACCCGTTTTTATATTAAAACCGCATCCAAACGATGTTGCTCTAGTGTTCGGACGGTTGCAAGTTGTCTTCCCAATCCAAGTCTACAAAGGAGTCTGGATTCTTCTCGAACATTGAAGAGCGTCCAGACGGTGTTACCCTGACATTCGAACGGATGCACGCTGGGCTGTCAGAACATTCTCGACACAGAAGGGCACCCGGACGTTTCACTGGACCGTCCGAATGGGAACAAGGAATTCGACTTTTGTTGAGTTGTAAACTGTGTAGAATCTTCCTTGAACTCTGAAATAGCCTTCTTGAAGCTTGTAACACTGAAACTTGTCATATTAAGACTTTTTCCATATTAGAGAAATAAAATCTAAATATTTGAAGACTCTAAAATAATACGGCATCCCCGTTAAAGCAGCAACCTACAATATAGTGTTTTTGTCAAAGGAATGTAGCCAATAAACTAACAAGACGGAATTGTGACTTCCGCTTGGACTAGTTTGGTGATTCGGGCTGATCGGCAAGGGATTTAAAGCTAGGGTGCGCGGTGCGAGGTTGTGGGTATTGCAGCACGATGGTTGGGCTTGTGGTTCAATAACTGCATGGACGGTGGCGTGGGTTGCTCGTGGGGGCACGATGCTTCTTTAAACTACGGCTTGGAAACGATGGAGATTTTTTCCCACATCTTCTCAAACCCAGATGATGGGTTTGTGTAATTTGGGGGTGTTGGGGATCATGTAGCATCCATGATCATTACGGCATCTCATTTGAAAACCGGATGGAAGATTAGATGTGGTTCTTTAAATTTTGAAGGAATATGGTTGTTTAAAGCACCCAATGTGGATGCTCTAAGAGAAGAGTGATCGCATATTGTTATCCATGAATACAAAAGTGGTAGCCAATAATTTAACTAACTTTGGAGGCAAATGTCGTCGCTAATACTATTATATTCGCAACCACACCTCCAATCGTCGCATATTGCCAGTATTCACATACAAACGTTTAGTATTTGTGATGACATTTATGGTTGCTAATAATTTTTATTAGTGACTGTGCACCCCGTTGTCACAAATAATATTCAATTATTATATCAACGACGACAATATCATTATTCCTAATGTTTTATATCAGCAACGACACGACCACTACCAACAAAAATAAAATAAAAAAAGTTCATCAACATCCTTTTTTCTTTAGCGTCCTTCCAGAAAAATGATGGTAACATCTTCATTTGGTATTGTTTTTGTCAAATTTCATAAAATTATCATTCTTTTTATGTAAAACTAAAAAAAAAAAAATAATAAAAATAAAAAAATAAAAAATAAAAAAAATAAAAATAAAAAAGAAAAAAAGCAAGGGGTGGTTGCCAGCCACCCCTGGTTGGCACCGGTCACCCCTTTGGGGTATTACATTCTTCTTTCCTTGTAAAAGTTTCATCCTAGAAATTTCGGTTTCCCAAAAATTCTGTAAAAGAAAATGTCAGAACCAGATTAAAATCATCCAAAAAGCAAAACAACAACAAAGGATTAAATGTTAAATATCATAAAGTTGCCACCCCATTATGGAAGTAAAACCTAATAAAACAAAATAAACTATTGTTTCATGCACTAAAAAAGAAGTAAATCATCTACGGGGCTGCTCCATTGCCTTGGAACAAGCTGGGGTCGATCGAAAAATCATTCACGTCCGGAGGCGGGGTAATCCTGTCCCGAATGATGGCCTGGTGAATGTCGAGAATCCATTCAGTGGTATTTCTCTGACCCTGTAGCTCAGCAGTCCAATTCCCCTACTCATCAACAAATGTTGCAGACAACCGATTGACCTCTGAGTGTAAGGTTGTCGCCTCTTAGCGTAGGTCCACCAATTCCTACTCTTGTTGGGTCATTACCTCCAAAACTCGAGTGAGCATCACTGAGTCACTCAGACCCTCAGGGGCAGCCCGGGATGATGTGGCACCGTCTAACAAGTGGGCTTCTGCTACCTGCTGACTAGCTAGTAGGGGTGCTTAAGTTGGCACAGTCGCTACTAGGTGTCGGAGGTGCACGCCAGTGACGGTAAAGTATCGGCTGGTGAAAGGCTCATCGGGGGGTGTAGTGATCTCTGTCTATGGGCCCCTCGGCATGCCTAGCTATGTGGGTGATCAATGCCCCTAATGGTAGAGTTGTGCTGATGTCAGTATCATCGGCCTACCTCATGACGGTGTCAACTGCGTATAAGCACAGGACCCACTCAAAGGTAATGGGGTCAGTATTCTTAACTGGGTGCACTCAGTTGGAAATAATGCAATAGACTAGTAGAGCCTCAGCCGACAGGTGGTTGAAGGCAAACCCTCCAGTCCCTACTGTAGCCATGACGTGGGGTTGTCCCTCTGCGAAATACTCTCCGAGCCATGGGTACTCTTGGTCAGGCACCTTTGACAAGTGGGTGATGGTGCTAATCAGGTTGGGGTCCACTTAGATATACTTCCCGCAGAGCCATGTCATGAAGTATCCCTCACTATGCCCATGGATGTTCGCATAGAACTTGTGAACCAAGTTAGTCGTCGGAAGGATGGACTTTGAGATCATATGTCCCCATCCCTGGAACTCAAGAAGCTTTGGGACTCTCTGAGAGCGTCTTTGGATGTTTGTCAAATCGACCCTACGCTCCACGAGAAGGCCTTAGGCATAGTAACTGGTGGTGAATCGACGGGCCACATCGACGTCCATTAACAGTGTGGCATCAAAGCTCTAAAGCTGTGGAGTCTTGGGGGCTGGCTCAGTGGCCTTGATTGTCTGGGTCAGGGTAGAGCCCTTAGCTGACATTGAGACATTTGTCTCCTCTGCCTCAGCCTCAACCCTACGCCAGGTACAAGAGGATGAGTCCTTGGCATCTGCTCTCTGTCGTCTCTTGTCTCTCGTAGTACGTGCCATTGTCTTGTTACAATCAAAAATATTAATCAATTCCTATTTATGTATGACCTTAACTTAGTACTGTGACCTACAAATTCCAACACAGTGAATAGGTTAGGCTTTAACGAGGTAACCTGTGTCAAATACCGGGTTAAGCCATAAAGAGTGGTGTAAGGTTCAAGACATAGGTTACAACACTTATGTGAGGAAAAATTCACACAAGGCATGGTTGGCCCTAATGAGAAAATCTCGTTGGGTAGTCATAAAATGATGGAATTGCCCTTGTAGGCTTCTCCTTGGGTTTCACATTCGGTGTGAGCCCTAAAGGTGTCAAAATATGTGGTTTTTTTTTTTTTTTCAAGTGGTTTTCGTTGGGGCATTTCATTGAACACTTGGATTTCTGTGAACGTTTTGGGCATGACGAGGTCACGGTCCAAACCACAAATTTACCTATAATGGGTATTTAATCCAATACAATAATTACAAGAAATCAATAATTCCTAGGAGATCTAAGGCATTTTCGAATTTGGGGTTAAAACCCCCAAATCCGAATGGGTTTCGCTCAAAAGTGTGGAATCGATCCCACCCACACTCCCAAATAATTCTACAACATCTATATGCTAAGATTAAAAAAAGAAATCAATAATCCTTTTGGAAAATCCAAATCTAAAATTTGAAAACCCTAAAAATCAATATTTCCAAAATTTAATTGGTTAAAAGCATGCTTACTTTATTAAATAATTGCAAATAGGCTTGGATCTTTGAAAAATTGGAAGATTTGAGGGAGAGATGTGGCCAAAATATCGTTTCGGAGAGAGATTTTGTGAAAAAAAGTGAGTTTTGAAATTCAAACTTAACGTATTCTGGGCAAGATCGAACATTCAAAGGTTGAGCTCGATCGTTCGAACACGATATCAAACGTTCCCTGCCAAATCTATAGAACATTCGTTTTTTAAATTTTAAATTTTTTTTTTTTTAGAAACTTAGCTTAAGGAACAATGCTTGAAGTTAGGATTAGAAGCAATTAAATTTTTTTGCTTACTTTGGAAATTCCTTCAAAACAAAAGAGTGTGTGCTACTACCTAAAGGTGTAACCCAACCTATCTATTCAGTGCACCTATGTGGCCTAGTCAACCTAACTACTAAACGTCAGATCCTAAATTTAGTTATGATAGATGGCATTGTCCTCAACCGTGTCCTCTTCCTCCTTAATTATTGTTGTGTTATCCTCATTGATGCTTAGAAGAAATGCTATCCTCACGGGATGTGTTCCCCCTTGAAGTGGCCTTCAGTAGTTGTATCTCGTTCCATTTCAGCTCTGCATACTCATTAGCCACATAAGACATGTGGGCTTCTGTCTTGCAATTCCTCTTTGCCTTACGATGTTTCCACTTTACTGGAGTGTGGTTCATTGTCAAGCTCGTCTTATCACCCGAATATTCTTCATGGGTTGATTTATACTTTGTGGGAACGTTGTGATTATTCATCATGAGCTTCGGCTTGCGTACCGCAAAAAGGGCCTTATATCCTAGCACATAAGGTCCTTACTCCACCGACAATTACATAACACCAACTTGTGCTTATGCCGGTCACGCATCTGCTCATGTAGCATAATCAAACGGCTGCAATAGGGTGACTGAAGTTCGTTCCTAAACCCTTACCAATCAATTATTAACACTATCAAATATAGGCCGTCACTTAGCCTAAACCTCAACTTTAAAGTTATAATACCCAAAAGTCCTAATTCCATCATATGTTTTGGTCTTTGTATATTTCAAAGCCAACCTAATAAGCTCATCTTTTGTGGTCAACAGAGCCGAACGCTCTGATATCATACTGTAACGCCTCCAAAATTAGGTAATTGTATTTACTTAACTTGAAGAGTTACTGGCAATTCCTCGAGCTCAATTAATTGGTAACTGACATGTGGAATTTCCCATAAACTTATTATAGTAAAAAGTATGTGGAAAGCGGAAATCATGATCTGAGACTTTTAGCCATAAAATTTTAGGACTTAATTATGCATCATCAATCACAGACTTAGAGCCTCCAAACAGATATTACCATAACAATTAACCACTAATTACCACCATGATAATATGAGCCATCCGATTGACATGTTCATCTCAACAAATTTCTCACTCTACTGCTTGGTAACCTGCTAATCTGCAAAACACTGATGTGTTTTACAATGGAAAAGAAGTAAATGTGTAAGTCCATACCTTAGTAAATGAATTTTTACAAAAGCGGTTATACAATGAGCCTTAGGTAACATTTTATATCTCTGGAATTATAAACGTGAGTTTTTCACGGAAATTATGTGTGTTGCCTCCTTTATTATGTCTAATAAAAAGTAGTTTATTTTAAAGAATTGATGATGCATAATTCCAGTAAGAAACAATAACTTTTAATAAAGAGAAACCATGCTATACATATATATGAATTAGGTCTTAGCTATTCTCTATATGGTAAACCCATGACATTAATTCCTTCCAGACAGGATTAACACTGTCCCTAGAGACATTAAATACAACACTGGTACCTCGAATATTGTACGCATACCGTCATATACTAACAGCCCGACCAAATCCGACCTCAAGTGGCCCCACATGTAGGCTCTACAGATTGCATAGTAGATTTAAAAAATGTATGAATAAAGTTGGATGAGAGAAGGAAAAATAACATTTATCTTCATTTTAAATATCTATTAGAGATGACAAATAAATATGCATGTGATCGTCACTAGCTAATGTATTGGCATTAGAGTAATGTAAACAATTAGTGATTGCAATAATTGGAAAATCAGGGCGCATATCATACCGCATACACCAGTTTCACAGAATTTTAAACAAAGGGTGGGCCAATTTGTTCTGAAATGCTTAAAAAGTGTATTCGACTTTTGCAGCTCATAACGAATGCGGAGCTAGAGACGCTTCCTCTCTTCGTTCCCCTACATCCTTTTGAAGGTACGGTCTGTTTTATCCTTCACTTTCGCTGCATTAATTTCAGCTCTTTTTTGCACTATAACAGCTTTCCAAATTATAAAATTAATTTACAACGTTCGTACCACAAATCGTGACTGAAACTGACTTTTCATAATTCAAGCAATAATCTAATTAAGACAACTGATAATGGAGTAGTGCTTTAATTAAGGAGGACTAGAATCTTCCTTGTGTACTCTTAAATATTATGTATGTGGCTTTTAAATTATAATTGGATAAAAATTCAATAATGGACTGTAAGAACTAATAAAAATTCAATAATGGAGTAACTGTAAATTTCTTGATTTACAACTGTAAACTGCTGAAGGGGGGAAGGGAATTATGGCCAATTAAGGTACTACACCTAATTTCCCTACATTTTAGATAGTTATTACTTATTAATTTCTAGAACACAAGCTGTATATATATAATTTATCTATTGTCTCAAGGTTGACATTAATATATAAACAATACACATTTGCTATTATTAACTGATCGATCGACAATAAATCTACGTATATAGGATATCTTTCTGTTAATATATATGCATGTGTTTATGATTGCAGATCTCAAAGAAGAAGAAGTGAAATGCATAGATTCAGATTTATCTCCACCTGAACAAGTTCAACAGGCAGTGAACTGTTTGCCTATTTCTGCAGAAGATATATTTGGTGGTATAAAACCTTATTTTCGTTGGTGGACAATATTGGACTATTCAAGAGCTTACACTTGCCGAAAAATAACTCCTCGATTGGTAGGCCAACTTTGTTACGTATAATATTCAAGAGCTTAATGTAGTCATTATTTGTGATTGAAATCCTTTAAAATGCTTTTATAAATCTTTTATGCGAGCCATCGCCGCCATGTGTATGTCCTTGTTGTAGCTACTATACATATATATACTCACTGTACGTAGTTGACTTTTTCCATTTGTACAGGTTGCCGAGCGATTTATAGCGGCTGTGCATGAATGTTGTAATCCTCCTTTGCAGATGTCATTCTTTATTAACTATAATGTTGAAGATATTCTAAAGCAAGCAACTGAATCCACACTTCGGTATGAACGAGGTACGTACGTACACTAGCTAGTAGTACTCTAACATATATATATATATATATCGGTCGGTTGAGCAAAGCACGACGTCGTGCACGTGTCTTTCTAATTGTGAATGCCCCAACAGTACTGGATTAATCATGCATTAATCTCATTCTATCGATCTCCAGGACAACCAATATCAGTCCTAGATGGAATCCCAATTGCTATCAAGGATGAAATAGACTGCTGCCCTTATCCAACTACAGGTACATTAATTCAAGATTCTATATATATATATATATCCCGGCCCCATTGTTACTATCAGACCAATAATCCTAACTTTCTTTATTCTCAAAACTAATTAAGGAGGAACGAAGTGGCTGCACAAAGTAAGACCTTGTACGGATGATGCATGCTGTGTTAAGCGCCTCAGATTATGTGGCGCCATACTTGTTGGGAAGACCAATATGCATGAACTTGGGGCTGGAACAAGTGGGATCAATCCTCACTACGGGTAACAAACTCCACTCTGCTTTTTTATTATATATATATATATATATATATATATATATATATATATATATATATATATATATATATATTATTGTATTCGTTCATCTCGAAACAATTAACATATGACGTACACTACTGTAGGGTTACTAGAAATCCATATGATATCACCAAGATCTCCGGAGGTTCTTCTAGTGGATCTGCCGCAGTGGTCGCTGCAGGGTTGTGCCCTGTCGCCCTTGGTGTTGATGGGGGAGGTAAATTATATTATTTCAAAATATTTTCCACCAAATAAATCTATGCAGCGCATGCTTTGTTTGTTGGTTAAATATTACTAAACTTAATTTAGTAATTTTCATTTCTAATTATTTAATCTAGCTAGGTTCACGAAGTTAAGGGCCTTTCATGTATTTGACGACCCATTTTTTATTTTTTATTTTTATACAAAACGGAATCATCATAGTAGCATGGCGATTAGTCATTAAGCCAACATCAACTTAATACATCTCATAACATATGCACAATATATCATAGATAAATCTGTAGCACCGGAACTAAAGTCATTAACTCAAAAGTAGAAATACAACATCAGAGCCATACATTTGTCTATCTATTTAAGGCTTAAATCAAGTATTATTTACATCATAAATGGCTATACAAAATAAGTGTTCCATGCGACACAAGCCATATACAAAATGTCTGTACAAAAATACAGACTATCCGAGTCCGACCCACATATGACTAAATGCGAAGAGCCTCAATCGTAGTATCCCAAATACAATGCCACTGGGTCATCGTCGACATCAGTGGTACCTGCAGCCAAAGTATCAACATCTACACGGTCATTGTGATAACCACGCGCGTCCACATAGGTGGAACTGTGAGTTCACAAAAACTTAGCAGTATAAAACTAAGTTTTCACAATGTGCTAACTCTTTTGTTTTCTACCTTACGTTTACTATAATAGCTACTATTAGTGAGAATTATTCTTTAAAAGTTTTGTAGCTAATATGGTAATTAAATACGTACAGGCACTTCGTATCCATGAGGAATCTTACTACTTATACACTCATTTCTACATATATCATATGACTAAGCCATACTCGTATACAAGTTTTCCAAACCTTCGAGAATAACAAGCATACGGTAACATCTAAGCAGAAAATGAGTAGCATCATAACCCAACTATAGTTGAGTTAGCTATGTCGGAAATTAACCCTTAAGGTATTTCCAAATTAGGAGAGTCGAAGTCATGTAATGAATTGTGAGAGATTCCCATATAAGGAGCTTCATGTATCCTAGTCCAAGTCAAGGTGGGATTACAATTCCTAACTCTAATTTTGAGTTAGTAGTAACCTTCATTTAAGGAGCAGTATAACAATAAAAAAAGGCAGAGAATTATTTAGCAAAAGCCAACATTTACGTTGTGAGGTCTTGAGGTTCATTTGAAACCTCTAAAACCTAATCATAAGGAAGCCACACAAGACTCATCCTGCCAACCTTTTTGTCCAAGGCCCTATTACACAGTCTGTTTCTCAAGCTCGTAATAACTTGATATCATAGCCAGCCATGGCTTCATCGTCTCCAACAACGACTGAGCATTAGCTGGAACACCTAGAGGCTAAACTTGAGGCTAATAGGCAGAAGATACAGAAGCGTTTCACAGCCATGAACTCAAGGTTTGATCAGATGGAGGAACGACGTACAAACACTGGGGATGAATCTATATGTAAATGTTGAAGACATTATAGAGTTGGTTGGAATTCTTGCCTTCCTGAGTGAAAATTAAAAGACTTCTAATTTGCCGTGTGTGTGTGCACAATGTGTAACAAAATATTGTAAATACGAAATTTAAAGAACACAGATATTTTGTTAACAAAGTGAAAACTCAATTAAGAAAAAAAACCACTCCGGGGTAGCCAAACCCAAAAAATTCACTATCAGAAGACAAAGCTAGTACATAGGCAGTAACACTCACATATCCGATGCAGCAATCGTATCTAGTACTCTAACACGTAACCCAACGTGAACACCTCCCAACCAAGTCTCCTACTTGAAGAAGTCTTCAATGGATTTCTTTACCTTATGGTTCCTCCTTAAGATAGACTTCAGTTATGAGCAGCAACAGTACTATAGCAACGGCTAGAGAGTTAGCGAATTTTCACAATTTCTCCCTAAAATATACTCTCTATGCTCTAAAGAATTCAATATCGAATTCTGTAAATAATATATGCCTAGAAGCTTCTATATATAGGCTAAAGAAGACCTAAATTGACACTGATTTTATTTTCGTTAGGAGGCGTCCAAATGCAAGCTGAGGCCGTCTAGACGGACAACTGTGCAATCGACTTTCCATAACGTGCTCCATGCAATACCATATTAGGGCCGCGTCCAGATGATGTTGCCCTAGCATCTGGATGGTTGCACTTTTGCTGCATGCAATTTTCATAATTCTTCTCCATGTCTTGCCTTATCAAGGATAGCATCCGGATGGTGTTATCCTGTCGTCCGGACGAATGCAGCTGTCTTCCCATATCTGCATCTTCTCCCCCAATTTTTTTTTTTTTATTTTTTATGAAAAACAACAAAAACAATAAAAACATGCTTCAATGGTAAAGAAACACAAATAAACCTAGTATGTATGGTAAAATAAAATCTGTCATCAAGGAAAGAGGTTCAAAAATACCAGGATAGAAAGATAGCCGCCTAACATGCCTTTTCTACCATCCCCAAAAAGTACCTACAAAAGTTTCTCAAGAACAACAAGAGAAATATGGGGATAAAACAATAATGGTTCCTAGATTGCAAGGCAAAAAAAAAAATGTCATGGAGAAAATAATGCAATGCAATCAAACCTGATGCTCTAGGATTAGGAACCAAATTCTAGGCATATGTACTATCACCATCTAGGTGAGTCCACTCCCCCTCAAGGGGTGAACATCTTCATTATTTCTAACCCATGCCTGCCTTCCTGATGGTGGTTGTTGACAGGCCTTCATCTAGTGGTCCATCCATTTTATCATGCTCTGCATCCATAAGGGCATTCCTTTATAAAATTGGTCATTCTCAAGCTTCTGTGGCTTCTTCATGTAGTGCTTGATTTGTTTGACTTGGACTTGCCATTCTGATTAGCAAGAACAAACCACTGCTATTGTCGCTGATGCGGTGGAGCCTGATGCCATGGAGCCTGATGCTGTGGAGCCTAATGACGGGCCAGAGGTCTAGTGTCGAATGTAACTTGTCTTGGCACCTCTTTCTTGACCTTTGATTTCTGAGCTTTAAGAAGGGAGCACTAGGGTCGGATGTGCCCACTCAAACCACAATGGTGGCATATAGGAGGCCTTCTAATGATAGGAGGCTTCTGAGTAGCCTTAGCACTAATCGGCACATCCCCATCGATTACTTCATTTCCTTTATCTAGGCCTGCGGATGGAGGCTCGGGGACTGTGGGCTTAACAAATACATTCTTAGAAGTAGAGGGGATATCAGAGGACAAAGCTACATACTCGAGTCCGATCTTGTCTGTTGGGCTCTTCTGGATTGACAACATATGAGTCAGCTTCTTATCAGTGACCCTATCCAACTATCATGTATCTTGAGCAGCAAAAAACTCTTCTCTGTCTGTAAACTGTTCAACTCATGGATGTGCTGCTTACGAGTCTCCCTCAACTTTAAGAACTCTACACAGAAGACTTTATAGGCCTCTTTAAGTTCTTCCCCGTCTTCATCACTGTGCTCAGAGTAGTAGGATTGAGAATCCTCCTGATCTTCATGTGGAGCCACAAAGACTAGAAATTTCTAATCTTAAGCATGAGTTTCTTCTTCTTCTGACTCATCACTGAGAGTCGCATTGTAGGCCTTCCCTTTACCCTGCTTGAGATTCCCACAGTCAGCCCGAATATGCCCAACGCTTGAGCATTAAAAAGATCTGGGACCTCTTGGGTCCTTCTTCTCTGCTTCTTCAGGCTCAGATTCTCTTGGGGCCTTTTTTAGTCTTTCGGAGAATTTCTTCTTTTTGAATTTATCATTCTTCATTAGTCTTATGAAATTCTTAGCCAACATTGCTACTACATCTTCTTCAATATCAGAGTCTTCCTCAAATGAGACTCTGGCCTTCTTCTTAGATGCTTTGAGCGCAATAGTCTTTACCTTCTTGATTGGAGGCAGGGAAAGCTCATATGTTTGAAGAGATCCTACCAACTCTTCAATCTTCATCTCTTCTAGATCCTTGCTTTCTTCAATAGTAGTCACCTTAATTTTGAAATGCTCAGGCAAAGATCTTAGAATTTTTCAGATGAGCTCGAGTTTCTCAAGTCGCTCATCTTAGTGTAAAACTCTCTGAACTCATCTTCAAGCATCTTAATCTCTTCAAATCTAGAAATCAACATTTGGAGCTTGACAGATTTAACAAGTTTAGTGCCCTCATATATTATTTCTAAGATTTGCCATGTTTCTTAAGTGGTTTCACAGTTTGAAATTTTTGCAAATTCAGACGGTGAAAGAGCATAGAGGGCTTTATTGTTAGCAAGTCGTGCGTTTTTTTTTCAAAAACTAGTTTGAGATTTGTATTATCTAGCTTAGTCGAACCAGTTTCAACACTTTACCAACAATCAATGAATTTTAAAAAGAAACGCATACGAGCTTTCTAATAGTCATAGCTCGTGCCATCAAAAAGCAGAAACATTATTAAGATTTTGAAACATAGCAAAAAAAAAAAAAAAAAAAAAAAAAAAAAAAAAAAAAAGAGAAAAAAAAAAAAGAATAGAAGTCAAAAAGATTACACTCAAGAAATAAATCTAAACAGAGTGTATCAAGCTTTGATACCAATTGAAAATTAAAAGACTTCTAATTTGCTCTGTGTGTGCGTGCACAATGTGTAACAAAATATTGTTAATGCAGAATTTAAAGAATACAAATATTTTGTTAACGAAGTGGAAACTCAATTAAGAGAAAAATCACTCGAGAGCAACCAAGCCCAGGAAATCCACTATCAGAAGACAAAGGTAGTATATAGACAGTAACACTCACATACCCGATGCAGTGATCGTATCTAGCACTCTGACACTTAACACAACGTGAACGCCTCCTAACCAAGTCTCTTACTTGAAGAGGTCTTCAATGGATTCCTTTACCTTAGGGCTCCTTCTTAAGATTAACTTCAGTTATGAGTACAGCAACAGCACCACGGCAACGGCTAGAGAGTTAGCGGATCTTCACAATTTCTCCCTAAAATATACTCTCTAAGCACTAAAGAATTCAATACCAAATTTTGTAAATAATACATGTCTAGAGGCCTCTATATATAGGCTACAGAAGACCTAAATCGACACTGATTTGGTTTTCTTTAGGCGGCGTCTGGACGCAAGCTGAAGTCATCCGGACGGACAGCTGTGCAACCGACCTTCCATACCGCACTCCACACAATACCATATCAGGGCCGCATCCGGATGGTGTTGCCCTAGCGTCCGGACGGTTGTACTTCTTCTGCACACAACTTTCATAATAAAGACTACGTCCAGACAGTGTTGCCCTGTCATTCGGACGGTTGCAATTCTTCTCCACGTCTTGCCTTATCAAGGATAGCTTCCGGACGTTGTTGCCCTGTTGTCTGGACGGATGGAGCTGTCTTCTTATATCTGTGTCTGTGAAGGAAATCCAATTTCTTGTCGATCTCTAATGAGCGTCCGGACATGTTTCCATGACATCCGGACGGATGCTACCTTGAACTCTTTGAAACTTCTAGACACTGATGGGCGTCCGAACGCATGACTAGGTCGTCTAGACGAAATCTTGAGATCTGACTTCTTTGACTTTGAATCTGCATAGAATCTTCTTTTGAGCATCTTGAACCACTTTTCTAAAATGAAAACTCTGAAATAAACGGCATCCCTGAATATGTAGCAACATTACATAATAGTAATTTTGTCAAACAGAATGTAGTTAATCACAAGCTAACACTTAGTATTCAACTCAGTTCACTATTTATAAAGTTTGTACAGTATAAAGAGCAACAGGAAAGTCTAATGAAGTCTAGTGCTATCAATAGTTTACAAATGACAGACACGTTATCTACAAAGTAATATAATATCCAAAAGTATAGACTTTATATCTGGAGCAAGGTTGAGCCATATGTTTCCTGCTAACGGTAGTCGTGGATGCTTGTGAAGTCAGTTAGTCTCCTAACTTTTGTAGACTTGATGGTTCTTGTCTCTTGGAGGTTTTCTAGGAGATAGAGTTGCTTGAGAGTTAGCTACGTTGGGGTAAGTGAGGACATCGTTGACACGCCCCCTCAAGGTCAACGGGAGAGGCATGCCGTTGAGCTTGCTCCGAAAGAAGGAAAAATGAACAGTGGAGAGGGGTTTGGTGAAGATGTCGACAAGTTGGTCATGACTGGACAAGAAGTGGATATCAAGTGTTTTGGAGGCAACCACACCACGAAGAAAGTGAAAGTCAATTTCCACGTGTTTTGTACGAGCGTGGAACACAGGATTGGAAGATAAATAAGAAGCACCTATGTTATCGCACCAAAGTACGGGAGGTTGGTGTGCGGGAATGCCAAGTTTATGAAGAAGAGACTTAAGCTAGGAAATCTCAGCTGCAGCATTAGCAAGTACTTTGTACTCAGCTTCAGTGCTGGATCGAGCTACGGTAGCTTGTTTGCGAGAGCTTCAAGAAACCATATTTGGACCAAGAAAAATGCAATACCCGACTGTTGATCTCCTTTCATCACGACTGCCTGACTAGTTCGCATCGGTGTGAAGGCCTGAAGGGTAATAGAGGAGGATTTCTAAATTTGAAGTCCGAAGTGGATAGTCTGCTTGAGATAGCGTAGGAGACGCTTGACTGATTGCGAATGGAGAATAGTGGGTTTCTACAGGAACTGAGACAGTTTGTTGATTGTGAAGGAGATATCAGGGCGTGTAATGCACAAGTACTGGAGAGCACCAATAGTGCTCCGACACAAAGTTGGGTCATCAAAGGAAGCACCCTCAAAGGCAGAGAGACTTGTGGTTGTGGACATGGGAGAGGAAACTGGTTTGGCAGCAGCCATGTTAGTGTGTCAAAGTATGTCCAAAATGTATCGTTTTTGCGATAAGAGAGAACCACTAGGGGTGCCGATCACTTCGATGCCCAAAAAAAAGTGAAGAAGCTCAAGGTCTTTGATAGAGAAATCATATGCAAGCAAAGATAGCAACTCATCAATGGTAGAAGCCTTAGAGTAGGTGATGATGATATCATCCACATAAATCATAATAAATATGGTAAATGTGAACATGAACAATGAGTTGTCTAACTTACCTCCATAAAAGCCGATGGCAAGCAACTTGTTACTCAATCCGGAGAACCAAGCTCGAGAAGCTTGTTTAAGCACATAAAAGAGTTTTATGTAATTTGCCAATTTGTTGGGGAAATTGGGGGTGGGAGAACCCAGGGGATTGGGACATGAACACATCTTCCGATAAAGTGCTATGTAAGAAGGCATTATTCACATCAATTTGCCTTAGAGTCCAACTAGAAAAAATTGCAAGTGACAGAGTGCGTACTGTGGTGGGCTTTACGACGGGGCTATAGGTTTCGCCGTAGTTAAGAAGTGGTTTCTGATAAAAACCTTTTGCATCTAAGCGGGATTTATAACGATCAACTGTTCCGTTGGCCTTCCGTTTGATCTAAAAAATCTATTTGCAGCTAATGATATTTCCAACAGTGGATGAAGGAATAAGTTGCCAAGTCTGATTTTTTAGTAGAGCATCAAACTCAACATTCATCGCCTCACACCATTTGGGGTGCCTGATTGCTGTAGAATAACAATCCAAGTTAGTAGAGGTGAGCAACGCATGAGGGAGTGGGAACTTTAGAGTGCCATCTAGAAGAAGCATTGGTATAGAAATGTGGTGCTTTGACCGTGTGGTCATAGGATGCTGGGTGGTAGTTGTGACGGAGATAGGTGGGAGTGGGCTAGTGCAGGAAGTTGGTGGGTTAGGACAGGATAGGTCTGCAAAAGGGAAATAAGGGGAGGGAGAAGGATTGTCATGTGTAGAGGCTGAAGAGATGTAGTCTGAGTTGGAACATGTAGGGGGAACTCGTGATGCAGTAACTGGGACACTACTTCACGTGGGTGAGAGAAAGTAGGTGACACAACTGGACAGATGTGGGAAAGAGGCAAATGAATAGGAGATGCGGATGGCTTGGAAGCAAGAGATTTGGACGAGGCATGAGCCTTATCAGCAAAAGGAAAAAGATCTTGAAAGATGACATCACGTGAAAAACAAATGCGCTCAGTAGGGATAAGAAGGCATTTGTAACATTTGTGGCGTAAGCTATATCCCATGAAAACACATAGAGAGGAGCGAGGTTGTCATTTGTTGGAGTCGTAAGGTCAAAGATGAGGCCAACAAGCACAGCCAAAATGCGTAACAATTTATAATTGGGTGGGGTTTTAAAAAGAACCTCAAAAGGAGATTAATTTTTAAGGAGAGTGAGGTGTGGAGACTCGAGAATGGCCAATGTGCTATATAGAGAGGCCCAACACTGAGTTGATCCGAACCACCATATTCTTTAGCCTTCAGATTGAGGTTGGCTAAATCAGAAGTGATGTGATGAGAGGCCCCACAGTCAGGATACCAATGCTAGTCAGCAGTGGGCTGTGGAGAAGCTATTAGTGCTTGCATGCTGGGATGGGAATCCCTTTGAAGGTTGTTGTTGAAACGTTGGTAGTAGTCCATCGCAATGTGTCCAGATTTGTTGCAAACCACAGGGCGCGGAGGAGTTTCTCTTTTTCAAAGTGGCAAGGTGTGAATGGACTTGCATGGTGCGTGCTCGAGAATGAGATTTGAACAAACGTTCAAGAGTGAGCCAAATATCTCTGGACATTGTGCATCTGACAACGTGAGATAGGATAGATTCAGTTAAGCAGGAGGTGATTCACCAAGAATGAGTTGATCCTGCATAGTCCATGCTGTGAAGGCAGGATTGGGAGCAATGACAGTCCCAGTTTCAGACTGGGTGGTAACTGTTGGAGAAGGGCAGATTGACGTGCTATCAACAAAGCCAAATAGAGAGTGTCCCTTTAAGATAGGAACAACGGTAGTCTTCCATAAGCTATAGTTATCTCATGTGAGTTTGTGGGTAAGGGAAGTGAGGAGAGAAGTGGGACCAGTGGCAATGGGGGGGGGGGTTGTAGGGAGGTGCATTGAGAGCAGATGTGGAAGAAATAGGGGAGGTTGGTGGAGTTGAAGTGGCCATTGAAAAGGATCCTGAAAAAGGACGGTGGCGAGTGTAGCTCTAATACCACGTAAATGTTATACAGTATGAAGAGCAACAGGAAAGTCTAATGAAGTATAATGCTATTAGTAGCTTACAAATAACAAACACGTTATCTACAAAGTAATATAATATGCAAGAGTGTAGACTTAATATCTGGAGGAAGGTTGAGCCCCAACAGAATGGGTCAGTGAGGGACTACCAAGCACAATTTGAAAGGTTGTTAAGTCGTGTTGGACGACTCTCCACAGAACACCAACTGGGGTGTTTCATCAGTGGGCTGAAGGACACCATTCAGCCAGATGTGCAAGCAGGCCGCCCCACGGGCTGCCAAGCACAATTTGAAAGGCTGTTAAGTCGTGTTGGACGACTCTCCACAGAACACCAACTGGGTTGTTTAATCAGTGGGCTGAAGGACACCATTCGGCCAGAGGTGCAAGCAGGCCACCCCACGAGCCTTATCGCCGCAATAGGCTTGGCGCAGCTGTACGATGCCAAACATCAAGCCGAACGACGCAATAATGCGCCAGAGACCAAAATACCCTTAATTTGCCACCCATGTCATCGCCGACACTAACCTGACAAAAGAATCCCCAAATTCGGAAGCTCACTACAGAGGAATTGCGAGACAAGAGGGAAAGGGAATTGTGCTTCAATTGTGATGAGACATTCATACCTGGCCATAGATGTGCCAAATTGTTTTGGCTGGAACTGGAGGATGGTGAAGGAAGAACCTCCGTTGAGGAGGGCGGCAATGATGACCCTGAATTTCATGAAGGGGCGCAAGCTGCAATTTCTCTACATGCCATCACTGGAACCCGAGGGCCTCGCACGATGCGGTTGAAGGGAGACTTGGGGTGCGGCAAGATCGTGTTTCTCGTTGACAGTGGGAGCACGCACAATTTCATTAGCTCTGCCGCAGCCCGATGGGTGGGCGTCGCACCGGCTCCGACTGAGAAGATGAAGATGCTCGTGGCCAATGGGGAGACTCTTCTCAGTGGAGGGTTCTGTCGAGCAGTCACCATCTTTGGTGCTATTTGGCTGTAAACACTCAAAACTTATTTTGAGGGATTTCTCTAGCTTGGTGATGAGCTTCACATGGCATTGAGAGAGGGTCACTTTGCAGGGGATGTCAGCACCAAAGGATTAGATGTTGGATGGGACCAAGGTTTAAGTTGCTATGTGGCTTTTTTTTTTTTTTTTTTTTTTTTTTTTAATTGAATATGGGAAAAGGGTTACAAGGTTAGATCTAATTCTTAATAATGTTGTTCAGCCTATCAAGCACTCCATCTATTTTTTAGGCCTTAATGAATGATATCTTTCGTAAGGTACTCCGAAAACTTTTTCTGGTTTTCTTTGATGACATTTTGATTTATAGCATAAATTGGGCAAACACTTACAACACATGGCTTATGTTTTCAACATTTTGCTAACCCATCAGTTGCTTGTAAGAAGGCACAAATGCCAATTTGGCAAGGCGGAGGTAAGTTATTTGGGCCACATCGATCATCTCCCCTCGTGGGGTAGTAATGGATCCCGAAAAAATTGAATCAATCATGGAATGGCCCAAGCCCACTACCCTCAAGGAACTGAGAGGGTTTTTAGGTCTCACAGGATACTATTGAAAATTCTTTCGAGGCTATGGAGCAATTACTAAACCTTTGATAGAATTACTTAAAAAGAATGCCTTTGGGTGGTCAACTCAAGCTGAAAAATATTTTACCGAGTTGAAGCTGGCTATGACTCAAGCTACAGTCCTGGCTCTACCTGATTTTTCCAAACCCTTTGTAGTCTAATGTGATGCCTTGGAGTCTGGCATTGGGGTAGTATTATTGCAAGAAAGTAGGCCCATAGCTTATTTTAACAAGGCTATCAAGGGTGAGAGTTAGGCCTCTCTACCTATGGGAAAGAAATAATGGCCCTAGTTGCGGCTCTCAAAAGGTAGAGATTTTATTTATTGGGCTCAAGGTTCCGTGCTGATAAAAAAAGCCTGAAGTTCCTACTGGATCAAACTATATCAATCACCACTCAGTAAAGATGGTGGCTGAAGCTATTGGGGTATGAGTATGAAATTGAGTACAAGTGGGGAAAAGAAAATTCAGCTACAGATGCTTTGTCCAGAGTAGAAGGACCAAAAACCCTAATGGCTATCTCTCTTCCAGTGCCTCACTGGCTAGAATCCATCCAAAGTGAAATACGAACTAATTCAGACCTACAAGCTCTGGTTTCAAGAATACAAGAAGGGGAGGCGGAAGGTCCATGGGAATTCAAGGAGAGTCTAATTTTCTTTAAAGAGCGGGTAGTATCTGTCTAGCACTTCTCCTCTCATCCAGCTTACTATTATTGAACATGAAGGTTATTTTTTTAAAACCATGCATAGGCTTAAAAGCAGTTTTTTACTGGCCCAAAATGAAGGAGAGGGTCAATGATACGGAATAAATTGGACCTTTAGTTTATTTAAAGTATTAGTTTTATTTTTATTTAATTTAATTGATGTGTAATCCAATAATGGGCTTGGCCCTTAGTCATATTAGGATTATGGTTTAGTCTATGAGTCTGTTTAAGCATAATGTTCACTTGTAATAGGCAATTGATGATGAATGAAAAATTGAGCTTACGCCGCTATCGTCTTCTCCCTATTTTCCGTCTCTCTCGACTTTCTTCTTCCTTCCTTTTCCGAGCTTCTTCTCCTCTATTTTTGTGTCTTCTTCCTCTTAAATTCTTGTTTTATTTATTCTATTAATCTGTCCTACATTAGTCAAGGCTTTTACTAGGCAGTGCGACATGTGTCAAAGGCATAAAACTGAAACCACCATGCCTTCAGGGCTCTTGAAGCCGCTACCCAACCCCACAAAAGTTTGGGCTAAGGTCTCTATGGATTTCGTGGATGCCTTACCCAAGTCCCATGGGAAATCTACAATTTTGGTGGTCATTGGTCAATTGACAAAATATGGCCACTTCATTCCCATAAGTCACCCTTATACTGCTTCCCAAGTTCCTCGGGTCTATTTTGACAACATCTTCAAACTACATAGAATGCCAGAGTCCATTGTCTGTGACCGGGACCCAACATTTACAAAGCCATTTTTGGACAGAGTTGTTTTCCCTTCATGGAACTAAATTCAATTTTAGTTCCACTTATCACCCACAGACATATGGGTAGATGGAAGTCTTCACTTGCACGGTGGAAATATACTTAAGATGCCTAACTAGTTCCAGGACTAAGGAATGGGTTAAATGGCTATCGTGGGTTGAGTATTGCTATAATACTAGTACTCATTTTCTCTCATAACCTCACTCTTTTTGCACTCATGTATGGTAGATCTCCGTCCACCTTGTTATCTAATGTTAAGGGCATCGCTCAGGTGGAAGCAGTTGAGAAGACCTTGGTGAATGTGATCAATTGCTCCAGAAGGCTAGGGATCGGTTACTTAAGTCTCAACATCAAATGACACAAATTTACAACAAGCACCATAAGGAGAAGCAATTTTGCATAGGAGACTCGGTTTTTTTGAAGTTGCAACCATACCGACAATCTTTTGTCGAGTTGCGCAGCAATGCCAAATTGGCAGCTAAATATAGTCCATTCAAGATTTTGAAAAAAATTGAGCCCGTGGCTTATCTGCTCGACTTGCCCAAGGAGTCTAAGTTGCATCCGGTTTTTCATATTTCAGTCTTTAAGCAATACATGGGAACCGGAGAACCTATACCAACCCAGCTTTCGAAAGTTCCCAATTTGTCTATCCAGCCGCAAGCTGTGTTGGAACAAAGTACGAATACGTAAGGGGCTGGCCGAAGTACTAGTGCATTGGGTGGTTTATTCTCCAGCGGATGCCTATTGGGAGAAGAAGCTTGATTTCCTTTCTCGCTATAATACAAAAAATTTTCACTTTTTCATATAATTTTTTTTTTCACTTTATATCACATCAATCACTTTTTACTTTTACTCAACAAAAAAATTCATCCCATAAGAGGAAGGGAGGGGAGGGGGTTACTAAACAGGCCCTAGGACATTTTTAAGGGGGGAGAAATGTTACGATCCTCACTCAGTTACTCTTTAAGTCTTGCTCTTTGCCTACCTTTCTGAATACTGAGAGTATGTGCATTAACTATGGTTGAGTCAGCTATGTAGTAAATTAACCCTTAAGGTATTTCCATATTAGGAGAGTCCAAGTCATGTAATAAATTGTGAGAGATTCCCATATAAGGAGCTTTACATATCCTAGTCCAAGTCAGGGTGGGATTACAATTCCTAACCCTAATTTTGAGTCAATTGTAACCTTTATTTAAGGAGCAGTACTACAATAAAATAGGCAGAGAATAGTTTGATAAAAATCAATGTTTACGTTGTGAGGTCTTGAGGTTCCTCTGAAACCTCTAAACTTAAGTCATAGGGAAGCCCTGCAGGACTCATCCTTCCAACTTTCCTATCCATGGCCTTGTTACACGGTCTGTTTCTCAGGCTTGTAACACAAAACGAATCTACCTACTACCACCTAACTTCAATGATTCAATGAGCAAATCGTCATGATTATAGATTCCTGAAGTGATACTTTGTTTTTGCGTATATATAGCACACTGTATTTAACAACCAAATCATTGAGTAGAGTAATTTGTCTGTACCTCTTTCATTTTTGTGTATAAATTCTTCATAGTAAATTAGCCGGATAGATTTGCACTATATAAACATCATTAGCTTATAACTGAATGCTTCATCCGTATCTCTATTTCTAGGATCTGTGCGAATGCCAGCAGCTCTTTGTGGTGTTATTGGTTTGAAACCAACTTTTGGGCGCATACCTCATTCTGGGTGAATATTGATTTTACTCTACTAATCTCTTTGTTATATATAAGACCATTTTGAGAATAAATGGTTTTTTTTTTTTTAGTGTTCTTCCTCTGAACTGGACGGTGGGAATGGTTGGGATCTTAGCAGGCACCATTGAGGATGCATTTATTGTGTCGGTGTTCTTCTTTTGACTATTTATGTCTCTGTTGATTCCATTTTACTCTTCAGTGGTACGTATTTATAGCTTTTACCATTTTAATGTTTACAGTTATGCAGCTATGAATGGACGACTTCCATCAGATCAACCCACCAGTGGTGTACAGGTTATCTTTTTTGTTTTGATCATTCAAGCATGCTTGCATGCATGCATAAATTAATTAATGCTTTCTTTCTAAACCTAATATATATTGAGCTTGCACTACTTCTCGGATCCTTGGGACAATGCATGTATGGTATGAATGAATTGTTTCATAAGCCAATCTGATTTTTGGACCTTTTTCTTTTGGATAAACTTCCAGCCCAAACTGTATTTTCCACTGTTCCATTCAACTAAACCTATCTCTGATGTCAAATTAGCCAAGTATGCAGAGGTTAGTAACCTGTTATGATCAAACTGTATTTTAATAAAAATGATGATTCATAATTATTTTTATTAATTATATAAGATGATCATTGTCTTCTGATATTCTTAATCTTATATTCAATTAAACCACTAATTGCCTCAATTAGTGGTTTGATGATTGTAGGGATGATATTAGAATATGCTGTTCTAAAGCTCTAGACAAGCTTCAGGAGCACTATGGTTGGAAGGTGTCATTAATTGAATTGATGTTTTCTTATATCTAATTTATTTACATCTTGGTAGCGAGATAATTAATGCCTTGTTATATTATTATGCAATAGATTGTAGAGGTGACAATACCAGATATAGAAGTGATGCGATTGGCACATTATTCAACAATTGGATCTGAGTGTAGTGCTTCCCTTAGTTCTCATCTAGAAAAGTTGTATGTTCTTTTCCACTAGTATTGCGTGCAATTTCTTCACTGTGAGAAATCAAAATGCTGACACTAGAAACACATTGCAGGAATCCAGCAGAATTAGGATGGGATACAAGGGTAGCACTTAGCGTGTACAGTTCTTTTAGCAGCAATGAGTACATAAAGGCCCAGAAAATTAGGTAATGCTTTTTACCTTGTTTTATTCATTTTTATGTAGATAAGTTGGAAAACATAAAGTAAACTAGACCAAAAAAAAAAAATATACTAGCTACAATTAGTAGAAGACTAAATTCCACAAAAGTATTTTATCAAAAACCCATTTTAGCATAATTTTAAACACATATTATGTTTTGAAAACAACTTCCAGGTTAAACTATTTAAGTGGCCACAAATACATATAGCCTAAATTAATAAAACCTTGATTTCATAATTTGGTCCAATAAAGAATATCAACATTGAAACCTTGGAAGCGATTACGCCATTCAATCAACATGAGCCCATTTTACAATCACAAATGCTATCACCCTTATGACATGGATTTCCAACCAATATGACCCTATGCATCCTAGAAATAGCACTAGATCTTAAATGTGATCAATCTTTAATGTACTAATAGTTACTCCCTAACTTCTATAAATAACATGAGGCACTACTACTATGCTTTGAATTACATTTGCAACAGAAAATTATATAAATGTTTTCTTTTTAAAATAATTGAAGTGAACTATAACTGTAAAAACAATACCAGAGCACTAAAACATCATAGTTTATTCACATAAAGTCGCATATTTACATCAATTATCTAATCTACAACCATAATTAAATATCATAAACTGTCAATTTCTACATCTAGTACTATTTAATCTTAACTAAACATCAAATCCCCATATCTTTGAATAATTTGTCTATCAATCACTCTGGTTGCTCGGCATCTACCTCAATGTGCTCACACTCTGTAAAACAATGTTTTATAGGTAGAAATATAAGTGCACGACTCAGTAAGTAAGAATTAGCCTTAACATAATATATCATAACAAGAAACATTATAATCACAAACGGAAAGCATCCTTTAGCATAAAATATCATGATAATCATTTATCGCATAACATAAACAATATAATTCTAGTTGTGCAGATTATATTAGTTTCCTTACTTAAAACTTCATATCTTTAACATATTAATAAATTGGAGTGATTTTCTCATGATCGAGCCTTAAGCAGTCATCATGGAAAATCAACCACACCATGACCGAACAACAGACTGTCGCAATGGTGATCATTCTCATGACTGAACAACAAACCTTCATCATGAGTGATTCTCCTATATATGACCGTATACCAGACCATCGTTATGGGGAATCATAGAAAATTTTATTTATCCACTAAGATTTAACTATTAATGATAGAAGTTTACTTATAAAACATATTTAATATGACATGTACTTACATGGAATAACATGCAAAAAAAAAAAAAAAAACTTAATATGATAAGGATATTCACTTACTTGTCTTGCTTAAGTCCATGCTTGCACGCTTAACCTTGTAGCACGTATCAGTCTCTACAAACTTTCCTCTTTATATTTCTCCAAGCTTCTCTCTCTTTCTCTCACTACGAATACTTATAAAAACCTCTCTCTAGGTGCTAGAAGACAAGAGAATGAGAAGTATGAAATTTCACATTTAGAGGGTTGCTATTTATAGAACTTTCACAAGCTTGTGAATCCCTTACTTTGCCATTAAGAAAGCTTCGCTATTAAGGAAACTTTGACATGTGGTATGGCATAGAGGCTGGCACATGGCATGATGTAGTTTTACGCATGTAGCACTAAATTGAACATAACTTTCGTTACAAGTATCATAATCGTGCATAAGTCTATAATCCAGAAAACTCTTTTTCAGAGCACACATCGTAGTCACCTAGCTATGCTTGGCGTGAGTCATTTTTGGGGCCCAAATTTCACCATTTTCTCCTCTTGAATTTCATTAAGTCTTTACTTGCTATCACATGTTGTCAGAACATCCCAAGTTCTGCTTGATGTATATATATATACTTCACTCCAATTTCCATTTTCCTTTAGATTTTAGTTATTCTAGGTATTTCATCCTTCCCTCCTAATAAAAATTTCATCTTCAAAATTTTTACGAACTATTACTTACATTGAACCTCTAGTCTAGTGACTTTGTTTTAGTAGGTGCAATTTTTCTTGTATGAATGCAGAAAAAAGGGTGTATGATCCTTGAGTTAAACGATACTTAGTACGACATAAAGGGAACAAAAACTGTTTCCATATCAAGATCAAATTTTGCCTCCCTTGTGCAACCGATTTATGGTTGTTCCTCTTTGGTGCAAATGAATCTCTAGTGGTAGCCACAATGCAGTTCCTATAAATGTGGCATGCCTTGCCCCATTGGGTAGCATGGTTTAGTTCCTCTCCTACACAACTCCCAATGATGTCTGCGGCATTTTGGACACAATGGTGCCTACTAGAGAGTAGAGCGCTCATGCCTCTGCTATTGCCCCAAGCTACTACCATAAACTATCCTCTTTACGGTCCTTTCATCGCTCTCAATTTGTGTGTTCTAACCCGAAATCAACCACACAATACCAATAATTGTCACAAGATAAATTTATTGAAACATAAAGCATATAGACATCATAACCACAAAATCTATAAAACAAACACACATCAACAACACAATACTTGCATCTCACATCCATCTGACAAAAATTACATTAGGACTTCCATCTGACAAAGCTTATTGTCTACCATTTTGTTAGGACTTGCATTTGACATTCACCTGACGAAACCTATTGTGTGCCATTTCGTCAAGACTTGCATTTGACGTCTATCTAACGGTTAAGCACTAGAAGCCCTTCACAGCTTCAAATAATGGATGTCAGAACATCCATCTGATGACTAGCACAGTAACCTCAAAAACACATATTTTCACACAAAACACTTGGGTGATAAAAGAGATTTACAAGAAAAGTTTTGAACACCGAATGGGGCCAATTTTTTAAGAACTAATTGTTAGGTATGGGATTCAAAATGAGATTAAATGTGAATCTCTTAATAATTTATAGGTTCATCTTGTAAGCCTTCTCCCACTTTCAAATATACCTTTTAGTCGAAAGTACCTTTACCATAGGATTTTAGAGCTTATTCTTTTCTAGTTATGCCTAGGTTCAATAAACCAAAGGCTCTTGTGAAAGAAGTTCACCGAGAATGAATACAAAAGTGTTGGAAGGATTTTCTTGCTAGGGTGGAAATCTAGGAGGACAAAGAGAAACGAAAAATGGTAATAATGAATGATATGTGAAATATGTCTAGCCCCAACTCTATTAATAGAATGCAATGCAACTCTTCACCAAGAGTTACATTGTTTATCTTTCCATAATCTCCATGGAAGCTATCACCTTCCGTGGAGATGATTTGGTGTAGCAATCACCACATTTGTTATGATGTGATCATCCCATACATCATCATCTCCCATTTAATGACGCTATAATAGTTGATAAACTAAGTTGAGCATGATTACCTTGGTACCAATAACTCTTTCATGCCAACTCTCATATGTGATTCTCACATATCATCGTCAAATTGTGACTGGCTTATATGTGTGAACACTTTGTCACTGCCTTATATGACTGCACCCTTTACCATATGCTCTCCGACCAAACACATAGAGGTGACTTCGTTTCGATATATATAAAGCGAATGGTGTCCATTCTCCATGGTTAGGAACATAGTCCACACCCATACCACAATTGACGACTTCAGTCGTACCCAAATACATGGGTTTAACTTCCTCCAAACCTTTGGTCATCTACTTCCTCTAAAGCCATTATTCATGATGTTTTCCTTTATTCACCTTAATAGTATCTCTTACACTCGCAGAGCATATATACCTAGTCTCAGCATAATGCCTTTTAGCATACTTTACATTTATGTGAGCTATATTACTCATACCTCGTCAATATTATTTGCCTTTAACTGACCAATTATGTTCCTTATTAGGCAGAAGTTCATAGAATCATTAATTCAGGTGTCCTCGGATCCTTTTAAATATGTGCTAACCCATGTAGCTATCACCTAGGTGTTTCTTAATTCCAATGCTGATTCATGCCCTCTGAATTTATCCATAGGCATCCCTTAGTCAAAGCTCGACTACAACTTCAAACTTAACTTCAATTTCACCCCTCTCCACTATATCTTGAATATAATGATAATTTAAAGCAATGTGTTTGCCTTTGGAGCTACATACTCCACTTTCTATATAACAGATAGAGGGATTGTTGTCACAAAACACATTGATTGGTCTGCTAGGTATACCTAAATTTAAACTATCAACAAAACGTTTAATCCAAACGGCATTACTTACCGGTGTGTTGGATGATACATACACAGCTTCCATTATGGATTTAGCAACACAATTATGCTTTTTGCTTAACCAAGAGATAGCTAGCCGTTCCATCGAATAGGAACACATAACCGTTAGTTAACTTTCTGTCATCTAAATCTCCTACAAAATCTGCATTTGCATATCTTGCAATTTCTAGATCACATAATCCAAAATATAAACCCATGTTTTTAGTGCCTTGCAAATATTTAAATATTTGCTTTATTGCTTGCCAATATGTCTTCCTTGGATTGGATTGATATTTGTTCACCAATCCTACAGCATGAAAAATTTCAGGCCTTGTGCTTGTCATGGCATACATAAGACTACCCACAGCTTGGGCATAGGGGACTGTTTCCATTTCTTTAATCTTTGTCTCATCCTTATGAAACTTTTTTTTGCTTAAGTGTTGACACCTTGAGACACGTGTACTTAAAGGTTTACATTTATCAATCAAAAGCCTCTAAATCGCCTTTTCCAGTATTTCTTAATCCAATAATAATTTTGAATTTCTATCTCTAGAAATTCTTATTCCCAAGACATAGGTAGTAGCACGCATATCTTTCATTTGAAACTTAGATGCCAAGAATGATTTCTGGTGTAGCTTGGTGGAACTTCAAATACCATTGTCTCGATGATTGCTTGATTACTTATAGAGATCTTTTAAACTTGTAGACATTCTCTTCATGTCCTTTCACTTGAAATCCTTTTTGTTATGTCATATAGATATCCTCTTTTAATTCCTCGTTTAGGAATGTCGTTTTAACATCCAACTCATGTAATTCCAAATCCATTTTGGCTACCACAGACACGATTATTCTTATCGAGACAAACTTTGCCACAGGTGAATATGTATCAACAAAGCCTACATCTGGTTGCTGAGTAAGCCATTTGGCCATCAACCTAGCTTTCTACATATCAAGGCTTCCACCTGCTTTGAATTTCTTTCTTAGTACCCATTTTCATCCAATGGCTTTTCTTTGATGTGATAAATTTGTGAGGTCCCAAACATCATTTTTCTTGATTGAGTCAAACTCCTCATTCATAGCTTCAAGCAATTTTTTAGCATCATTACTGCTCACAGCTTCCTTAAAATTCGCTAGATCATCTTGTCAATTTATGTCGTGTACACTTAGAACATAATGAGTACTAAGTATACTTGATGGTCGCTTTTGTTTTTTACTCCCACTATTTCCAACAGTTGTATCCATGTGCAATTAATCATCAGACTTTCTTTTACTCCCCACTATGTTGAACATCTATCTCTTGCTCATCTTCTAATGGAGTATCTACTGGTGCTTGGCACTCACGATCTTCATCTTGTAAAAGTTTGATCTCCTCTATATGAGTAATTTTGTTGGTATTCTCTAGAAATATAGCATCCTTACTTTCTATCAACCTCTCTCAGAATGGTAGAATCAGTAGCCACTACTATTCTCTATGTATCCTATAAACCTGCATTCCCATGTTTTACTTCCCAACTTATCTCTTAGGGGATTTAGGATAAGTACATGTGCCTTACATCACCATACCTTGAAATTTTAATATTTGGTTGTAGGCCTAGCCAGTATTCATAGGATGTAAGTATTTTAAATTTTTTTCTTAACTTTGTTAAGAATGTATGTTGTCATGCATAAAAGTCTCCCAAAAAATGAATGGGTAAAGCAGCATATGCCATCATAGATCTTGTCATATCCATCAGCATTTTGTTCCTTTATCTGCAATGCCATTTTTCTCAGGCTTTTAAGGTATTTTTCAGAAAAGCCTTATTCCACTTTCATTGTAGAAATAATCCATGGCTTCATACTCACGTCTCCTATCATTATTCAAGCTCTTTATGGACCTTCCCAAATGATTTTCTACCTCCAATTTGTATTCCTTGAATTTCTTAATAGCTTCACACTCATGTTTGAAAAGGTAGATATGTCCATATCTTGAATAATTATCATTAAAGGTAATAAATTATTCTATTCATGTATGTGTCTTAGTTCTTAATGGTCCACATATATCAGAGTGGATTACTTCTAGCAAATCTGATGATTTCCAATGTTTTGAAAAGATTTACTAGTCATTTTTCCCTTATTACATAATTAACTTGTATTAAAATCTTCATAATTAACTTGTGGTAGTAATATGCTCCTTCTCATTCTAATCATTTTATCTTTATTTGTGTGACCCAATCTCTGATGCCATAAATAAGAACTATTTTCACTTACTACCACATTCAAATAATCAGAAATAGAAACTTGATTATCAACTTTTAGTAAGTATATATTGTCCACATTTACACCCTTTACTTATACATTTTCCTTCCTAATAAAGACCTTTCCATACTTGAATTTATTCTCATATCCCTTCTTATCTAATACAAGCATACTTTAGATTTATACAGATACTAGGCACATACAATATATCATTTAAAATAATGACTGACCCATTAATAGAAATCTTGCATTTTCCTTTTCCTAACACATCACTGTAAGTGTTGTTGCCAATGTACACTTTGTGCTCCCCTACTGTCTTTTCTTTAAAATCTACAAAAATTCCTCGGCCTCTTGCTATGTGTCTTGTCGATGCTGAATCCATCTATCAAGAATTTGTTGATGGTTCCACCATCATTCTTTCAATGACTACCATTGCAATTTCCTTCTGTGTCTTGTTGTCCTTGTTCTTGGACAATTCGCCTTGAAGTGTCACTTCTTTCTGCACCTCAAGCATGCTCCTTCAACTTTCTTTCCACTTGTTGGCTTCCCTTCCCATCTTCTCTTAAACATTTGTGCTTTGCCTTTAAATGTGAGCACATGCGAGGTCTGAGTCATTATCAGATTACTAGTTGTCCCTCCTTCTTTGCTTCATCAACTCTTATCCTAACACAAGCATAGGGAGAGATATCATGAAATTTTTTTGTCACTATGTGTCAAACAAGTTACCACATGTTCCCATGACAAAGGAAGACTATTAAGTGTGGTCGTCACTTGCATTTTGTCTAATATTGGGTGACCAACATTTGCAACTTCCTTCACAATGAGTTCCATCCAGTTTACATGGTCACTTGCATAGTCTTTCTCACCCATACGAGCACTGTTATATTTGTCTAATAACAATTGTATGTGTTTGTTAGACCTTGGACCATACCTTTTTGTCTAAAGCCTCTATCTATCATGTCTTTTGTTATCTCGTGTCCTTCAAAGAGAAGAATTATGTTGTTTTTATACTGTGGAGAAGGGTGTCCCTTACCATTAGGTCGTCTTACATCCATTTTTCTCATTTCTTGACGGTCTCATCTCTTCACTCTACCACTTCTAGCTTGTTAGTTGTGAGAGTGTACAATGTTTTCTCATGTGTTAGTACATAAAAAATAGGTCGTTTCCACCTTCTAAAATTCATTCCAATGAGGCTCTCAACTTTTGAGGCATCAATACCACTTTTAATAGCCATTTTAAAATTTGGATACGGAAAAACAATATTTACTAATACAAATTAATAAATACAAGTTGTCTTAATTACAACATAACAATATAAAAATAAAAAATGTGGTTTTATTTATTTCAAACCAAATAAATAAATTGGATAAATGCATTTTTTATCCTTATGGTTTGGGTTTTGACAAATAGCTTCCTGAGTTTTAAAAAATGACTAACCACTCCTTGGGGTAAGTAAAAATGAACAAATTAGTCCCTACCACTAGAAACGTTGACAGGATCTGTTAATGTACTAAATTGAGGTGGCCGATCTATCCCTATGGCCTTGAGGGTGAAAAATTTGAGGGGCCAGTCGAACCAGCCCTAAGGGCCATAGGGTGGTATGGCCACCGCCTCTGGTCTACTTGATTCATGTTGATGTGGCATATTAACGGATTCTATAAACTTTTCTAACAACAGGGGCTAATTTTTTTCTTTTTTACTTATCACAATGAGTGATTAATCACTATTTTAAAACTTAGTTAGCTATTTGTCGAAACTCCAAACCCCATTACCAAAAATGCATTTATACCTGAATAAAATAAGCAAATAATAATAATAAGAAAAATCACTCGGCACCGTGCTATGTCAACCTAGCCTGATAATTGTTTAGGGAAGCCTTGTACTATGCTAAATTTGGATCTAGCGAACTCACCCATTCACCTCTTCTCGACAAAGTATAGTGGATGCCCAATGGTCATGGGTCCCTCAGCCTCTGCTCAATGGTACTAATAATCCTTAATGGATGCTGACACTTCAGGCATCTGTCATTGGAAATCTCAAACTACCCCAAATCAGGAACAGTGAATGCCACCTCCTTGTGTTGCCTTGGCAACAACCAAAAATGAGGAATATACCTTCGATGCTTGTCCCTGTGGCCTTGGTCGGAAGACTTTCCCCTTTCCCAAATCTTCTTGTGATTTTTCTTCTGAAAATTTATGTCTGGAAATGTTGTATTGATCTTCCCCTTTGAATGATTTTTAAAATGGGTTTTGGATGTTTCTAATTGGGGCCGAAAAACAAGCCACAATTGCACCGGACTGGTCTGATTCAAACTAACAAGGGGCGGCGATGGCTCGGCATGCTACATGGCTTTCACGCATGGCTTGACTGGGCGACATGGCTTAGTTACTGTGTTGGGTCGCAAGTTTTGGTCAGTTAACGAGTCAAAATTTTACCCGCCAACGATTGACTGAGCTTGGGCTCAAGCTTTAAGGATGGACTTTCCTATTGTGTGTTTCCTCTTTTGGCCAAGTCATGATGTGCTCCTAGTTGGGCTTGGCCTACTACCCGAAACAACATCATTTTTGGCCTGGCTCAAAAAGAAGTTGTGTCATTCTTGCAACCTCCAACATTTGCAAAACAATGTCACTTCAAATTGGTTGCAAAACGATGTTGTTTCTAGCTAGGGCTAAAAGCGCCTACACTAGGCGCGAAACAATGTCATTTTGACACTGGTTTTGGCTGGGTCAAAAGGCTCGTTTATAATGCATCGTGAAAGGACGTCATTCCCACTTAGTGGAATATTGTCGTTTTTGTCGACGTTGGGAATGTGTTTTGATTGGCTTCTACTAGTACAAACGATGCTATTTTGATATAACCCACAAATTTTGACTCCTCTCCCTCTTCCAAGCTTCCCAAAACCTACTCCTTTTTTGGGGATGACTCCCCAACACTCTCAAAACCCGGAGGAGGAGTTTTTTCGTCGGATTTGGTGAGAGAGATTGGTTTGGAAAAAAGCTTTGTTTTAGATATTGAGGAAGAGAGGATTTTTTTTTTCGAGAACCTTCTTCAAATAGGTACCTTCTCCTTAGTATCTCCATGTTCTCGGTGTATTTTAGTCCACCCACGGTAAAAGTTAAAGGCTTCTCTTCCAGTTTGATAGTCGATTGGTGAAGATTGTAAAAAGCCACTGATGATACCAAACTCAACACTTATTTGTTGATGGTCTTGTATACTTCCTCCAAGATTATTTATAAATCTTTTAGTTTTTCTTTGTCTTCCTTAACCTATTGCTTTGATACTATTAAAAGAAATTAAGAAAAAATGAATACAAAAGAGTTGGAAGGATTTTCACGTTTGGGTGGAAATTGAGGAGAACAAAAACAAAACGACAATGGTCAAAATGAATAATATTTTATATTGGGTTCACCCCATCTTTATTTATAGAATGCAATGCAATTCTTCACCAAGAGTTGCATTGTTTCTCTTTTCATAACCTCCATGGAAGTTATCACCTTCTATGGAGATGATTTGGTGTGGGGATGACCACAATTGTTATGGTGTTATCATCCTGTTATCATCCCTTACATCACCATCTCCCAATATCACATTTTCGTCTCACGTAAGTATTCTTAGGCTATTTTTTGTTTTTTTAGGATCCTACTAAGTATTCTTTGTTAGAGTTTCAATGGAAGACATTTTATTATAATGGAAATAGACATTCAAAATTGAGAAAATAGTTTAAAAATTATCACAATTATTCAAAAGCCACTAACATATAATGTATGCAATCAAGAGATGTATGTAATTAACATGGGCATTTAAATAGATAGCCTGCATATAAGCTTAAAAGTTCTATAAGTTTTATTACAGTGAAAGACCTAGATGCATCATTACAAAATCTCTTTTGAGTAGAGAACACAACTTATTACAAGGTATTCTCCTAAAACTAATCACAAAGCTAATTAACATATCTCACACAAGTCTTAAAAAAGTAATACATCATCTTTAGGCAGAATATACCAATGTACCCCATTAATCGCTTCATGCCATCTTTTCAAATTGTAACATGAAATAACCTCCCTTGGCTAGGCAATAGTAGGTAATAGTTTAAAAGATGCAATTACATCCTTAAAATCTTTAAATGATAAAATAGATATATATTCATGAGTATGTCACTTTGGTGACAATCACTTCAATTCTAAATAATTTTCTCTGAGTAAGGAACTAGAGAAAGCTTTTATGCCCATAAAAAACCAATCAATCACAACATTGATATATGCATGCCCTAATTAAAAAGAATCCCACATGCAATTGAAATAAATGTTAAATATAAAATATAGTACATGCGTGGTCACATAAACTTTTAACTCTATTGGCTGGATGAGGGCTAGAAAGTAGTCAAAATTGATGGATCTTAAATTTTAATGTAACAATAAAAACCCATTTTTTGCAGATTTTTTTTTATTATTATTATTTCTTTTATCTTTATCAATAACAAAAAGCTTTAACACTAGCATAAAGGCTTTGATACCAGTGGTTAGACTTATAATAAAACATGCTAAAAACTAGAATAGTATTATGAATCATGAAATTTCAACATACGTGTAGGAATTATCAATTTGATCTAATTGATGCACACATGTTGTTTAAATGATACAAATAACAATTTTTAGGAGCTAGATTTTTTTTCCTTGCTCCTTTGATACAAACTTTCACCATTGAAAACTAGCTTGTAAGGGGAGGGGCCCAATGGTTTATATATACACATGGCTAAAATTACACATAACCCATGTAACTTGGAATCATAACATATCACTATGCTCTTCAGCCACCGTTCATGGCGACTCACACTATTGACACTAACCCAATGGCAGTCATTTATCTTTTTTCCAGGTTCACTCATATATCAGTATTCAATGACTTAACACTATGTCCATACCTATTAAGGCATTTTAATCCTACCTTGAGGTCGTCTCATCGGTGACTCAACCATAAAGCCGAAACCCATTCGATCCCATAATCGACGAGCTGCATCTAATCATATACTCAACATGGTGGCTGACTCTGGTGTCAAATGATACAAACCTTAGGTAGAACTTACCATTGAAAACCGGCTTGCTAAGAGAGGGTGCTCAAGAGCTTATATACACATGGTTAAGATTGCAAATAACCAATGTAAGACATTTGGGATTGTAACATATTGCTACACTTTGCAACCAACGTAATGATACAAACCATGGGTAGAACTCACCCTTCAAAATTGGCTTGCAAGGGGAGGATGCCCAAGAGCATATATACACATGGTTAAGATTGTACTTAATTAACTCATGTGAGACACTTGGGATTGTAATATACTACCAAGCTTCGCATCTGACGTTCACAGATGCCCACTTTATTGACACTAACCCGATTGTAGCCCTTTATCTTTTTGGTAGCTCCACTCAATTATCAGAATTCAATGACTTAACACTATACACAGTACCAAGACATTTTAATCTAGCCTATAAGTTGCCCCCTTTGATACTTGACCACAAAGCCAGAACCCATTCCCATACTCAACAATTTGCGTCCGTTCCCATACTTGATGTGGTAGTTGGCTCTGATGCCAAATGATACAAACATTGGGTAGACACACCCATGAAAACAAATTTAAAATGAGTTGTGTCTTGATCATATACTTTACGTGGTGACTAGCTCTGATATCAAATGATACAAACCTTAGATAGAACTCCCATTTGAAAACCAGCTTACAAGGGTAGAGTGCTTAAGAGCTTACATACACATGGTTAATATTGCAATTAACTCATGTACAACACTTGGGATTGTAACATACTGCCACGCCCCACAGCTAACAAAAATGATACAAAACTTTTGTGCAACTCACCATTGAAAATTGACTTGTATAGGGATGGTTACCAAGAGCTTATATACACATGGTTAAGATTTTACTTAACCCATGTGGGAAACTTGGGATTGTAACATACCATTACGCTCTGCAACCGACATCCACAACGAAACACTCTATCAACAATGACCCGATTGTAGCCTTTCTTTTTGGTGGCTTTACTCACCTATCAGTATTCAATGACTTAATACTATGCTCATACATAGTACCAAGACATTTCAATCCAGCCTATAGGTTGCCCCCTTCGAGACTCGACCACAAAGCCGCAAAACATTCATCCCATATTCAATAAGCTGCATCCGATCCCATACTAGATGTGATGGCTGAAGCTAATACTAAATGATACAAAACTTGGGTATAACTCATCCTTGAAAACCGGCTTGCAAGGGAATAGCACCAAGAGCTTATATGCATATGGTTAAGATTGTATTTAACCCATGTGGGACATTTGGGATCGTAACATCCTCTTCTTAGTTATGAGTAATTCTATTTAGTATACTCATGTACAATTGTCATATAACCAAATGACGTGACAATAAAATTCAGTCATTAGATCAGCATTAGTTTTTTTTTACAAGTACAGATTCAAGGTCTGATGTTTACTGCCATATCATTCAGTTGTATGATAGTTGTACAGGAATCTACTAAATAGTATTACTTCTTAGGTATTACGTACACAATATGGTAATACAGTTTTATATATTATGGAGAGAAATGAGGATTTAGCCTTTATATAGGAATTCCTTATATAGTCTTTCCCATCACAGATTCTTATCCTAATTTGGGTTACCGACCTACCTATAGTTTACAAATACCAATATACTTAGTAGCACTCAATATTGACTTATCTTATTATAAATAAATATAGGCTACATTTCCACCATTTCAAAAAGCTGAAAAAATGTATCTATTTAAGCAAAGTACTTTGACACATTATTAGCTCATTATCTACACTTTGTGGGTATCCACATCAGCATTTTAATTTTTATTTATAATGTCATTCCTAGCTTGTTTAAATAT
Source organism: Alnus glutinosa (assembly GCF_958979055.1). NCBI lineage: Eukaryota > Viridiplantae > Streptophyta > Magnoliopsida > Fagales > Betulaceae > Alnus > Alnus glutinosa. The sequence continues at coordinate 9,413,940 of NC_084887.1, forward strand.
CCACAGGAATCGCCAGATGCAGTTTCATATGAATATATTTGCTCAGGCAGATGTCATTGTTTCACCAACAACAGGGTATTCTTTGTTTCTTTAGTTTGATCTCATTTACTTTCCTATAGTAGTATCTAATGTTTAGTCTCTATGATCTGTGTGACAGAGTAACTGCATACCCAATAAAAGACGATGCTCTAGAGACCGGTGAACTCGACTATATAAATGGAGGTCTTAAATCTTTATTAATTTAGTTTCCCAAATTAATTTGGTTTCAGCATTTCCTCCAAACTAATTTAGAAAAAGTTCTTACAACCCCATCTATATAAAATTGTCATGTGTCTGGTGTGTTTGTTTTGAATATTATTTTGAATAATATTCTACTTTTTTCAAAAATAAATCATATTTTATTCAACTTTTTAAAAAATTTTCAAATTTTATCTCACAAAGTCAAACCTCGTAATTCGCGTAGTAAATTCGAATAATATTCGGATTCAACACCAAAATGGACGTATGTGAGAAGCATGTGTTTATTTATTTTATTTTTTTTAATTTTTTTTTTTAATTTTTTTTTTCTAACTCTTTTAATGCTTTTAAAAAAGTATGTACTTCTTACATGCTTAAATGACATATGACAATTTTATAGACTTAGTTGAAGGAAGTTCTTCTAATCGTTTCGTTGGTTTTGGATAGAAGCATTTTCAGCACTCCATACATGTTTAACTTAATTACAAAAGATGATACATGAAGTGGAATTAACAAGTTTGCCACTATTTCAGCTGCACTAGTTCGGTTTTCAATAGCAGGAAATTTTCTAGGATTGCCTGCTGTTACTGTTCCGGTCTGATCTTATCATCCTTCTGTTTTTTTTTTTTTTTTTTTTGGTAATTTTATTTTATTTTATGTTGTCCTTTATTACTTTATAGGATGAAGGAAACCATTGCTAACCTAAATTGAATTGATAGGTGGGATATGACAAACTTGGTTTGCCGATTGGCCTTCAGTTTATGGGTCCACCATGGTCCGAACCAACATTAATTCACATAGCATCGGCAATGCAGGTAGATTACCAAACTTTTGCTGTGAGCTTGTTTCTAGTTTCTTTCTCTCTACTTTTCTTTGAGAAATTTGAATAACTCATCAATTGTTTAAAATATTCACATGAGGTTCTATGATGTATTTTGTTTCCACTTTCCTTAGCATACTTTCGTATATATAAGCATGATAAGAATGAAAAATTTAATCATTTAATTAATATTTTAATAATAAATTATCTTATCATGACAACTAAGGTGTAGAAATGTTTTCATTGTAGGCCCTCTGCAAGTCAGGCTACAGAAAGCCAGAGGTTTTCTATAATCTTCTTAATAAGGATTAGTTGCACGACAAACATCCATTGAATTACAAACGGTGATGGTCATACAAATTTGCAGGTTTTCTCTATTGGATATTTTTGTTTTTTGTTAAATTTATTGATAAATGGGAAACAATTTAAATGGAAGATAACCATGCATGTGTGGAGCATTATTTGAAACATTGACAGCTCAAAAGTGTATATTTTACTGTCATGAATCATGAGACTGCTAATAAATTGGCATTGCATATTTTATTGCTATGAGATATGAACTTGTCAATAAAAAAGACAGAAGGTTTAAGTCCCAAGACACTAATCAATCATGTAGACCGAGAGTTGACGTCCTAAGGCACTAATCAATCTGTCATTACATCATATTGTTGCATTGTGCATTATTAAATAAATCTGTATTTCATTAGATTATTGAACGCAGTTGACTCACTTAATTACAGTATGGGATTGTGGTGATAACCACAATCACATATATGTTTATGCAGGACAGGAGAGGAAGGTCAGTACTGATAGGATCTTTATGCTGAACCTATTATTTATGAATAAGGCTTTTAAGTATTTCTTTAAATATGTAATATTCTATATGTGGGTTTGTGCCGCATGTGGCAGATATGTTAATGCTTTGTGTGCCTTTATTATGTGAAAACATCAAATTATATTGTTTATATATTGAGGTAATTCAATCAGCTTTGATGTGTTATTGGTTCTTATGTTATATAAAAATATATTCCGCGCCAAATCTCAACTCTGATGATGTCGTAATGTCATGTGGAAATCGAAAATTTTCACTACGCTTTTTTTGTAAAAGTGGGGTGTCGCACTTGCAAACGTTGCATCGATGTCCAGGGACAAACCTTTCGTTGCAATTAAAACGAAACCCCTTATCTTGTTGCTTCTGCATCTCATCCCAAGTCAATTGTTTAAATTAAGTGACTGGGCTAGGTTGCATGTTTGGGGGTTATTTTGCGAACGTATCTTAATTCCCCTTGCAGACTGGTGGTTCAATTCTATATGGTAGCTTCGCTGGGCTCGGGTCAAATAATCATTATGCATACGCACAAGCTCAATAATCTATTGCAGCATTTTTGCTTTGAACATCCAAATTCCCCCTACAATTTCCTCCATGAATCCACCCAAGAAAGTCCTCATAAGCACCTTTGTGACCAGCCCCTTTACCCGATTAGCGAGTTTTTCAAACTTAGCTTGATAATCACGTAGAGACCCATGTTGTCGAACTCCGAACAAGGATTCATCATAATCTTCATATTCATTTGGGCCAAACCACACGACTACTTCATGTTCGAAGATTATGATGAATCCTTGTAATTTCTTTCCTTTCAATTCGATATGCTAGTTGGCTTTTCCCTCAAGGTGGAAGGTTGCTAGTGTGACTCTTTGCCCATCGAGTATATGTTGAAATTCAAAATAGTGTTTCACCTCAATGGTTTAAAACGTAGGGTCCCCCACCAAGAATTTGGGGAAATCAAATTTAAGCTGCCGATTGGGTTTTGTGTTAGTTTCGTCATGGTTCACAAAAGGAGGACTGGGCTATGGGTTAGCTTGCACAGAGGAATAGAAAGAGCTTCCTGAGGTACTTTCTGTTAGAACAGGTGGGTCCAGTTCATCCCATTCTGTCAGTAGTGGTGGGTCATCTCGTCGATCATCGGTCTTTGAGAACCGCTCCATCATTCAATGAAAGGAATTATCCAAACTATGCATCCTCTAGTCAATGCTACGAGTATGAGTTCCAATAAGTTAAAGGACCTTTAGATAATCTACCTTGAATTTTTCAATCCGTTCCTTGTCAATAGCCATTACTCTGTGATGCGCAATTTGGGTGGACAATTGAATGGTTGTCGAGGTTTACTTGTTTGCTGATACGGGTTGTTGGATTGGTGCTCTATGTTTATGGAATTTTGAAATGAGTTAAAAACTAGTGGTTCTGGGTATAAATGTTAAAGACAACAAATTATTTTTGGTTGGAATTCTTCTCTTGCTGAGAGTGAAACATAAGGAAAAGCCTAAGTCTACTTTTGTAACACCCCGGTCCCATATTGAGAAGAGATGAATAGGTCACATGGAGTGAGTGGTTTATAAAGATACTCATGGGTACTAAGTCCCACATTGCCTAGTTAATAGGTGAAACTGGACTTTATAAGGGATTCTAGGATAGCTCTAAATTGACTAGTCCTTTTGGATTGATAGCACAGATGTGGCTAGCCCTTTTCCTCAGGTCGTTACAAATGGTATCAGAGCCACCTAATAATGCCAGGTCATGTGGTATTGGAGCATTGCATGACGTGGCCCTAACGAGGATGTCAGGGGTTCAAAAGGGGAGTTTGTAACACCCCGGTATCATATTAGGAAAAGATGAATAGCTCACATAAAGTGAGTGGTTTATAAAGATACTCATTGGTGCTAAGTCCCACATTGCCTATTTACTAAGTGAAACTGGACTTTATAAGGGATTATAGGAAAGTTTTAAATTGACTAGTCCTTTTGGAGTGATAGCGTAGATGTGGCTAGCACTTTTCCCTAGGTCGTTACAACTGTAGCTTACAATCTCTAGAAATATCTACAAAGTAATATTATATAGACTCAACTTTCAGCTCCATGTTTCCTGTTGGGACAGCTGTGTTTAGCCTTAATACCTGGAACAAGGTTCAGCTCCTTGTTTCCTGTTGGCACAGCTGTTCCTGACTTCCATAGTCTTGATGTGCCTCATCTCTTGGATGTTTTTCAGGAGGTAGAGTGGCTTTAGAGTCAACCACATTGGAGTGAGTAAATACCACGTTAACATGCCCTTTCAAGGTCAACGGTAAAGGCATGGCGTTGAGCTTGCTTTGAAGTAAGGCAAAATGAGCAATAGAAAGAGGTTTGATAAAGATGTCAACAAGTTGGTCACGGCTGGACAGGAATTGGATGTCAAGAGTCTTGGAGGCAACCATATCACAAACAAAGTGAAAATCAATTTTCATGTGTTTGGTATAGGCGTGGAACACAGGATTGGAAGACAAATAGGTAGCCACTATATTATCACACCATAGAACTGGAGATTTGAGGGTGGGAATGCCAAGCTCATGGAGAAAAGACCAAAGCCAAGAGATCTCAACTACGGCATTAGCAAGAGCTTTGTACTCAGCTTGGTGCTAGAGCGAGCGACGATGGCTTGTTTGCGACAGCTCGAAGAAATAAAGTTGTGGCCAAGAAAAATACAATACCCATCGGTGGAACCCCAGTCATCTCGGTTGCCAGCCCAGTTGAAGTCAGTGGCTTGAAGGGTAGTGGAGGAGTGTTGTATTTGATGACCAAAGTGCTAGTTTGTTTGAGATAACCCAGAAGGTGCTTAACAAATTGCAAATGAAGTACAATATGTTTCTACAAGAACTGAGACAATTTGTTCACTGTGAAGGAGATATGTTGCCATGCTATTAAGTATTTTGAATTAAATTCTTTTCTTTATAAGAGGTGGAATATAATAACCTGGTTGAAACATAATGTTTTCTTTTAGTCCAAAATGATCAATATGTACAATTAGAACAAGTTATTGCTAAAATTTGTGTAGGAACATATACTTTTAATTTTAAAGAAAGGGTTTCAAATCTATGCTTATTTTCAACTCCCTTAAGCATTTTGTCGCTTACTATCAGGGCAAGTAATGCACAGTTATTGTAAAGCACCGACAATGCTTCGATACAGTGTGGGTCAGCAAAGGAAGCACCTTCAAAGGCAAACAGACTGGTGGTCGTGGACATTGGAGAAGAAACTAGTTTGGCGTCAACCATATGAGTGCGATGAAGGATGTCTAAAATGAATCGTTGTTGTGATAAGAGAGACCCACCAAGGGTGCCAATCACCTCAATACCCAAAAAGAAGTTGAGAGGACCACAATCTTTGATGGAGAAATCCGATTGCAGCAAGGATAGTAATTCGTCAATGGCAGAGGACTGAGGGCAAGTGAGGATGATATCATTCACATATATTAAGATAAATGTTGTGCAAATTATAATACTCGCAAGTGCACGAATCGTTTGCAATATACCATTATGCAAGTGCGAGGTCGATCCCACAAGGAATTATGTTGTGAAAATTAATCCCTATTCAAACTAATCTTATTTTAACCTAGTTCCAAATTTAGTGATTTTTAACAAAAGAAAACATAAACAAAAATAATGAAAATAAGAGGGTCTAGGGTTTCGGAATCCACACTCACCAAATCACAACAACCTAATCTCATGCTCATCACACATATTTCGAATTCTTTCAAACCAATCTTAGGTATGTTCTACTTTTGCTTCAAAAATAGTTTAAATCATTCAATGAATCCATTCTTCCACAAATCACAAAAGATATCTAGTTTCAACTAAATCATCAAATGTATCCATAGAATGAAACACAATGAATATCCAACATAAATGAAAACCCAAGCAATCAATTTAATGAAACCATTTCAAATCATCAGTTGTATCCGGAAATCACAAGAGATATCCAAAAATAATCTCAAAAACCGAAATAGAACAATGAGAAATCAAACCCATGAACTCAAATAGCATAAACAAGCATGAAACTCAGTTTCTATTCACTGGTGAGGTTTCATCCTCAACCCTAGACGAAAGTATTAGCTAGACATGAACAAAGAAAGCATAAATAAACTACAAGAATGCATTAAAAATGAATAAACTTACAAAATATTGAAGTTCTAGATCAAAATCGACCCAAAAACCCTAAGATACAGTGAAATCGGCCCCTAGGGCACTCCTAAGCGGCCTCCTCCGCGGCTCTCCCTCTAAAAATGAGAAAAGAATGGCATTTATAGAGTTAGCTAGGGTTTCTGAAATTCAAGCTCCGCATAAATTTGATCGATCGATTTTAAAATCGATCGATCTACTTAATAATCGATCGATCTACTTTTCGATCGATCTACTTAATAATCGATCGATCTACTTTTCGATCGATCTACTTAATATTCTATTGATCTACTTTTCGATCAATCGAATTAATATTCGATCGATCTACTTTTTCAGCACTTCCGAAAATCTAGCTTTTCTATGTATTTTTGCCTTGAAAATTGTCATTTTTCTCTTATTGCCCTGCAAAACGCAAAAACACTAAAACTAACCAAAACATCAGAAAGTAACAAAGCTAAAGGTTTAACTAATGTAAATTAAGGGGTCCAAATATACACTTTTTGGTACTCATCAAATACCCCAAAACTTACATTTTGCTAGTCCCTTAGCAAAACAAAATGAGAAACAAAAACAAAGCATGAAACATAAGTCCTCTTTCATGAGAAAAACGATTGCATTTAGCATATGCAACAAGCCTTTTAAACCCCTAGGACTCCCTAGTGGACGAGTGAAATCTCGTGAGGGTTTGCCAGAAATGATACCCACAAACATTGAAACACTATGTTGTCAACAAGAAAGAATTTTCACACAAACCACAGTTCATACATCATTGGCATGCTTAAAAAGACAAACCCCATCATAAACATCAACAGGGGATCCAACATCAAATCACTCATAAATGGACAATTAAGACATCACATTTTCTCAAAAGTTTAGAGTGAAATCAACATGTAATTATGAGGTTTCATTTTAATCTCAAGATAAGTACCTCAAAAATCGTTGGACTCCCTATCAAATGAAACAACCAAGGCAAGATATGCAAATTATTTTATTTTATATATATATATATATATATATATATTTTTTTTTTTTTTGTGTAGGCTATGCAATGCTCGGCTCCCTTAAGCTTTCTAGTTGACCCATGTAACGAGTGTTGGGCCAGTGGCTCCCGAAACCAGATGGTCTTAGGGCACTAGATGTAGAAACATCCCTAAGGACTTAATTACTCAAGTCAAAAAAGTTACGAAGCCAAACTAGCCATACAATTAACCAAATTGAAATTCTCACCTTTTGACGTGAACACTCAATGCTTAGTGAGGCAAGAGGCCCGGTTACTCAGTGAAAAACTCAAAATGATCTCTTTTTCTTTTTTCTTTTTTCTTTTTATATATATATATATATATATATATATATATATATATATATATATATATATATATATATATATATATATATAAATATCTTGCAAGCCAAGGTTATTTATCAATAAGTCATCCAACAATTCTCAAAATACACAATTAAGCACAAATTCATACCCCACAGAATACATGCTAATGTGCTCGTGATAATTCAACTCAAACAAGTGAAGTCTCACTAGCCCAAAAATAAGTCAAAAGACTCAGATTCCTAATGACATGATGTGTTCAAAACTTTAAGCAAGCCGATGAAATACAAACCACAGCTATGGCTTAACTCAAACTTGACAACAAATTTTTTTTTTTTTTTTTTTTTAGAACAAAAAGACAACTAAAAATAACTAAACAAACAGAAAAAATAAATAAACAAACAAACAGACAAGTATTTTTCCATACCCCCAAACTTGAATTACACATTGTCCTCAATGTGTAGTGTAGAAATACATTACCAGAAGTAAGGAAAAATCAAGGTGTGAAAAAGGTCAAGGCGGACCCCCTAAACTTAAATACCAAAACACTTGTCAACAAAAACTAACAGCAATATTTTCTCATAGAAATAAACATCAAAAGGTTAATTGCTGTCAGAAACAAAAATAAAATAACAAGAAATGAAATGAAAAATGAAAGAAATTAAATGTACAGAAAGTAAAAAGGGAAAAAGAAAATTTACAGCGCCTTCCCCGATCATGTGGATATCCAACCAATCCCTTCCACCATTTCCTCTTGAAAATTTGGTATCCCTCTGGTGGAATGTTTCGCCATTTTATGTAGCCAACTTGCTTGCTTCGAATGATCTTCTTAGGACGATGGTGCCTAGATTTGCGCAGTTGTGTGCATAGATCCTTGACAGTTTTGACATAAGATGGCTCTTTGAGACATTTAAGAATTGAAGCTTGAGGCTCATGAAATGTCTCAAGAGGGATGGTGATGAAGGAATGAGCTTCAGTACTCATTTCCTTGTCATTGGACATATTTGGATTTGGCGGGGGCGCTGTGTGCTCCAGGTGCTCCTCATTTTCTTTCTCCTCATTGCTATCCATAATTTCCTCATTCTCAAACATGGTGATGTTAGGGACATGCTCATGACAAAAATAGCTAGCATCATCCTCATCAATAATGTAGTGCCCTTCAGCCATCAACTGACTTCGAAACTCTTCTTCCTCTATTCTGGTGACTTCAGCAACCAGATATTCGAGCTGTCCTTCTATCCTTGCAATCGCCTGAGTGTTTTCCATAACAGCATTCTTCACGTCACTAATAGCCTGGCCCGTGAGCTCCATGAAGACCTTGAGAGTGTCTTCCAAAGTGGACTGTGAAGAAGATGCTGGATAATTGTAGGATGAAGGATGGGAAGATTGGTTATCGAACTGCAGATAATCAGGTTGGTGCAGTTCTTGAGATTGGGGAGCACAATTTCCCATGGCTTGAGCTTGCCCCGAGAAATCAGGATGGTCGCTCCCGTCCGGGTTGTAAAAATCGAAATTTGAATCAAATCCCGGGCTGGAGAAATTGGTGTTCACTTGCTCATAAGAAAGATTGCAGAATTGTCCCCAGGAGGGACAACTACTAGCACTATGATAAGGATCAGAGCAATATGAACATGGTTCATGTGGGTTGAAACTGTAAAGGTAGTTGGTTGGAGCAAGTGTCCTACCACTAGGTGAAGCATGTTGTGCAGAAGAATCACAATAATTATCAAAGTAAAAACTCATGTTTCACTTACACCATATAGCAAGAAAATATCCCACCAAAGATATGAACCAAATTTTTTTTTTTTTTAATAAATTAATCAAAGAAAAACAAACAATAAAATAATATAAAACAGAAACAGAATATTAACAAAATAAACTAAAAACAACTTTTTTTTTTTTTTGGTTTTCTGCTGCTTAGAAAATTTGTACGATCGAAGTAAAGTTCGATCGATCGAGTTTCGATTGATCAAATTACTTCTAGATCGATCGACTTTATATAGGGTGAATGCTTTCTCGATCGATCGAATTGATACTCGATCGATCAACTTCGCAGGGCACTCAGAAAGTGCAGAAACAGCAAAAATAGAACCGGGAACACAAAAAAATTTCTTCCTTTTTTTTTTTTTTTTTTTTAGAACAAAAAACAAAAACAGAAACAAAACAACAATTACATGAAACAAAAATCTACCTAAACAAGTAGAAAAATAAAATCAATTCAAACAAAAATCAATTTCCACAAACTAAACAATTCCCCGGCAACGGCGCCAAAAACTTGTTGTGCAAATTATAATACTCGCAAGTGTACGAATCGTTTGCAATATAGCGTTATGCAAGTGCGAGGTCGATCCCACGAGGAATTGTATTGTGAAAATTACTCCCTATTCAAACTAATCCTATTTTAACCTAGTTCCAAATTTAGTGATTTTTAACAAAAGAAAACATAAACAAAAATAATGAAAATAAGGGGGTCTAGGGTTTCGGAATCCACACTCACCAAATCACAACAACCTAATCTCATGCTCATCACACATATTTCTAATTCTTTCAAACCAATCTTAGGTATGTTCTACTTTTACTTCAAAAATAGTTTAAATCATTCAATGAATCCATTCTTCCACAAATCACAAAAGATATCTAGTTTCAACTAAATCATCAAATGTATCCATAGAATGAAACACAATGAATATCCAACATAAATGAAAACCCAAGCAATCAATTTAATGAAACCATTTCAAATCATCACTTGTATCCGGAAATCACAAGAGATATCCAAAAATAATCTCAAAAACAGAAATAGAACAATGAGAAATCAAGCCCATAAACTCAAATAGCATAAACAAGCATGAAACTCAGTTTCTATTCACTGGTGAGGTTTCATCCTCAACCCTAGACGAAAGTATTAGCTAGACATGAACAAAGAAAGCATAAATAAACTACAAGAATGCATTAAAAATGAATAAACTTACAAAAGATTGAAGTTTTAGGTCAAAATCGACCCAAAAACCCTAAGATACAGTGAAATCGGCCCCTAGGGCACTCCTAAGCGGCCTCCTCCGCGGCTCTCCCTCTAAAAATGAGAAAATAATGGTATTTATAGAGTTAGTTAGGGTCTCTGAAATTCCAACTCCACATAAATTCGATCGATCGATTTTAAAATCAATCGATCTACTTTTCGATCGATCTACTTAATAATCGATCGATCTACTTTTCAATCGATCTACTTAATATTCAATCGATCGAATATTAATTCGATCGATCTACTTTTTCAGCACTTCCGAAAATCCAGTTTTTCTATGTATTTTTGCCTTGAAAATTGTCATTTTTCTCTTATTGCCCTTCAAAACGCAAAAACACTAAAACTAACCAAAACATCAGAAAGTAACAAAGCTAAAGGTTTAACTAATGTAAATTAAGGAGTCCAAATATACACTTTTTGGCACTCATCAATAAAGATTATAAATGTTTCAGAGTCGAAGGTAAATAGTGATGTGTCAAATTTAGCACCATGAAAACCAAGGGCAAGCAGCTTGTTACTCAATCTAAAGAACCAAGCTCAAGGAGCTTGTTTAAGCTCGTAAAGAGCTTTTTGGAGTTTGCAAATATCCTGAGGAAATTATGGGTGAGAGAACCCAAGGGGCTTAGACATGAATATAGTTTCAGCTACGATTCCATAGAGAAAGTTTTGTTATTCATGTTAATTTGCCTCATAGCCCAGCCAGCGAAGGTAGCAAGAGATAGAACAATGCATACCATAGTGGGTTTGATGACTCGGTTATAGGCTTCTCCGTAGTCAATACTCGATTGTTGATGAAATCCCTTAGCAACTAGCCTAGCTTTGTAACGATCAAATGTACCATCAGCCTTGGATTTGATCCAAAAAACTCATTTGCAACCAATGATATGCTGAGCACAAGTTGCCTAGTTTGATTTTTGAGCAAGGCATCGAACTCAGTATTCATTGATACACGCCATTGAGGATGCTTGATGGATGAAGAATAACAAGCCAGTTCCACATCACTAATTTGGCATTTTAGATTAGGCCATCCATCTTTGGATGTTGTCAATCGAGTTGTTAAGGATAAAAATTTGCCTGTGTCCAATTTCGATTTCAATGAAAATGTTGTATGTGTTTCATGCCAGCTAGGCAAAAATAAAAAGCAGCCTTTTAATTCTTCCATTTGTATCTCACTTCAACCATTGCAATTGATTCACACCAACATATGGACATCCCCAATTCTATCCATCATTGGTTACAAATACTATGTGGTCTTTGTAGATGACTTCTCTTGTTTCACTTGGATCTATCATCTTTATAAAAAATTTGAGGTTTTTGAAATCTTTGTCAAGTTTAAGCTATTAGTAGAGAATCAATTCTCAACTAAAATTAAACAACTCCAATATGATGGTGGAAGAGAATATACCTCTATCAACTTTCAGTCTTTTTTTACTAAGAATGGCATACTTCATAGAAAATCTTGTCCATATACTTCTCAACAAAATGGACTAGCCGAAAGAAAACTCAGACATATTTTGGAAACTGGATTAACTCTTTTGGCTCATTCTCATCTCTCTAACAAGTATTGGGTGGATGCCTTCCTCACTGATGTCTACTATTAATAGGCTACCTACACCCATTCTTGAACACCAATCTCCCCACTTTAAGCTTTACTAAGTGTGAACCCAATTACCGAAAGCTTAAAGTGTTTGGTTGCCTATGCTTTCCACTGCTTAGACTTTATGGCTTGCACAAGTTAGAGTATAGATCAAAACCTTGCATTTTTCTTGGCTACAACCATGCTGGTTACAAGTGTTTGGATCCTGTCACTAACAAAGTTTATTTGTCTCGACATGTTGTCCTTGATGAAGGTTCCTTCCTTGCAAAAGATCAAGCTTCCTCACATCTACCATCCAAGGTGAATGCTCAAGGTGACATTCCTTTTCCACTTTCTATTTCAATTCCTAATGAAAAATAGAATTGACTTCTAAAATAAAGCAAGTGTGTGTGTGCACAATGTGTTAACAAAATAATGCGGAAAATAAATAACACAAGATTTTTGTTAACGAAGTGGAAACTCAAGATGAGAAAAACCACTCTGGGGCAGCCAAACCCAGGATATCCACTATTCAAAAGACAAGACTAGTTACAAGATAGTAGCACTCACATACCCCTAATGCAGTCGTCGTACCTTGCACTCTAACGTGTAGCCTAAAACGAACGCCTCCCAACCAGGTCTCCTACCTGAAGGGGTCTTCAATAGAATCCTTTACCTTAGGGCCGACCCCTAAGATAGACTTCAGTTTAAACGCAGCAACAGCACACACAACAACGGCTTCAGAGAGATCAACTCAGCTCAATAACCTCACAAAATAACTCTCTAAGCACTAGTGGAATTCAGTACCAAATTCTTACAATTCTCAAGCACAGGGGCCTCTATTTATAGGCTAAGGACTCAAATGAGCGTCTGGCTTGATAAAGCTAGGCGCCGTCCGGACGGTGGTCATAAGCCGTCCGGATGGACAACTGTGCGACCGAAATTTCAAGAATTTCGCTGAAAATCTTTCCTGTTTGAGAGCCGCGTACGAACGGTGTTGCCCTATCGTCCGAACGATCGCACGTCCGCTGCAAGTAATTTTCTTATAAAGGCTTCGCGCATCTGGACCAAGAGGATGGCCGTCCGGATGGATGATCTGCTACACGCAATTTCCATATCTGTCATACGTGCGTCTGGACCATGGTAGACTGGCGTCCAGAAGTTTGAATTTGAATTGCAAACTTGCCTTAAGGAGTAGCGCGTCCGGACAGGAATCCACGTCGTCCGGACGGTTGCGGCAATCTTCCCATATTTGATTTTGAAAATAAAATCTGAAGCTTGGTCGAACACTGAGAGTCGTCCAGACGGGCTGCTGAATCGTCCGGACGTATGCAAGCTGGAGCAGTTTGAAGCTTCTCGACACAGAGGAAGGTCCAGACGAGAATCCACGTCGTACGGACGGATGATGCTTTAGTCTGATGTTCGTCCGAACGGTATCTCACGTTGTCCGGATGGTTGATACATTGGACAGCTAGGCATCCAGACGGTATGACTCGTCGTCCGGACGGCTGGCAGGTAACAGAATTTTCCGACTTGCAAACTGTGCAGAATCTTCTGGAACCCTTCTGAATAGCGGAAACCCTGTTAAAAAGCATCTTTACAAAGAAGTGATTTTGTCTAACAGAATGTGGCCAATTACAAACTAACACCTAATTCTTTTCCTAATTCAACTATTGTCTTTGAGAATATTGATGTTTATAATCTTCCTAATCACCACTTTCAAATCCCTCTAGTGAACACTACACCATTATCCTCTACTACAACAGATACTCAAGCTTCTCCAGCATCTCACCCTGGTAATTCTGCACCCACACATGTAGCAGATTCTGCTACACCTACTCTGGATTCTGTAGCAGCCACTCCATTTCCTATATCCATCTCAGATCAGCCTACACATCCTCCATCTTATGCCATGATCACCAGGTCTAAAACTAACTCCCTTCGGCCTAAAGCCTTCTCAAACTACAAACTCTTCCACACTACCACTCCTAAACCAGAACCTACTTCCTATAGCAGAGTTGCCACTAACTCAAAATGGAGAGCCTCCTTGCAACTCGAATATGATGCCTTAATGTCTAATAACACTTGGACCTTGTGTCCTAGGCCACTCAAACACAACATCATTCGAAACAAATGGGTGTTTAAAATCAAGAGGAAAGCTGATGGTTCTGTGGAAAGATTTAAAGCTAGATTAGTTGCTAAGGGGTTTGATCAACAAAATGGAGTGGACTACAAAGAGACATTTAGCCCTATGATCAAACCTTCTACCATCAAAATCATAGTAGCATTGACAGTACACTTTGATTGGGAGATTAGACAACTAGATGTGTCAAATGCTTTCTTACAAGGGTCATTAGGTGAGGAGGTTTACATGGAGCAGCCCCAGGGATTTATTGACAAAACCACTCCAGATTTTGTGTGTAGGTTACACAAAGCCATCTATGGTCTAAAATAAGCTCCAAGAGCTTGGTTCACTAGATTGTCTACTTCTCTTCTTGATCTTGGTTTCAAGGCTTCACTTGTTGATACATCCCTGTTCATTTACATTTGTGGCAAGGTTCAGATTTACATGTTGGTTTATGTGGATGATTTAATAATCACAGGCACTCACTCTTGTGTCATTCACTCTATTATTGTACAATTCCAGAGTGAATTTCCCCTAAAAGACTTAGGTGCTTTGATTTTTTTTCTTGGCATTTAGGTAACCCGCACCAATGCTGGTCTTCACCTTTGTCAGACCAAATATATCAAGGATTTACTTCTCAAGACTCACATGGATGGTGCTAAACCAACCAAGTCTCCATGTGCATCGGGATCCAAGTTATCCAAGCTAGATGGAGAACCATTACATGATCCCACAATTTTTCGCCAAGTGGTGGTTGCACTTCAATATTGCACACTCACACGGCCAGAGATCTCATTTTCAGTCAATCAACTATGTCAACATATGCACTCCCCTTCCTCCACGCACTGGACTGCTGCTAAAAGAGTCTAGAGGTACCTCCAAGGTTCACTTGACCATGGTCTCTACTATACCAAAAGCACCATTCAACTCAATGCTTTCTGCAACTCTGTGTAATGCCCAAGAAATTCAAGCTCTTAAGAATTCATTGATATTGTTGAGGAGACAATATCCATAAGTTTTTATAAGTAAACCTAAAGTTGTTTTGAAAACTTAAAGATCAAACCTTAAAACCTTTAAGACCAAAAAGTAACTTTTAAGCTTTAAACTTTGACTGAACTGAAAATAGGTCAAACGAACTCAGATTTAGTTGATTCAAAGACTGTTGTGCTCACAAAAGAAAGGTATATCATATGGAAAAAGTTAGTAAAAAGTACACTAGTTGACTTTTTAGAATTTCAATTGACTATTTAAGAGCCAAGTAACACTTTTTGTTGATCTTTAACTTCTAAATTGGGACACGTTAAATATGCTTTTAGGCCTTATAATGACTCAATAAATATATATATATATAGAAAATAATTGAATCCTGTGAAGTTAGAATTCAATTTGATAACAGTTGACTTTTTGACCCAAAACCAGTGCTTAAACGACCCCAACTATCGAATTAAACGAAAAAAACTATCAAAGAAAAATATCACCATGCTTCTATAACATTTTTATGTAAAAATCAAGAGTAATGTTGAAGGAATAAAAGATCTCAAGAATATCACAAGAGTAATCATGAAAAGAAAGAAAAATTAGTAAAGCAAGTGTGAACACAGAAAGTAGTTTAAAGATATTTTGACTTAATAGATAGAAACTTTGATTGGACCGAAACTAAGTTAGAACAAACTCAAAATGAGTCGAACTAAAAAGAGAAAGTGTTTGTCTTGAAGTCCTCTATCCACCCTCAAAATTTCACACCAATCGGAGTAGGTTTGACTACATACAAATTGCACGGAGTAGACTGCCATCTATTTGGACTAAAATCCTAAAAATCAAATAGATAATAAAGTAAGGACTAGTTTGCAAGAACTTATCTAATAAGTTAATACTTTTATTACATTTTGCACCTTATACGCTTACTTGCCTTCTATAAATAATCATGCAAGGGTCTTTTTTTTTTCCACACAAATCATCGACAACTTTCATGAAAGCTTTTGCTTTGGTTTTCTCTTCTTCTTCCTTTTTTTTTTTTTTTTTTTTTTTTTTTTTTTTTTTTTGTCTCTCTCTCCTTCTACCACATGGCCACTTTGGGGTTCTTGAAGTTTTTCTCTCCAAATCAGATTGCTAAGTAATCTTGGTGCATGGGGTGACTTCTTAGATATTCCTAAGAAAGTGTTTAATTCACTTTCGCTGTATCGAGTCTGAAAACTCAAAAGATATAGTTTGAACGTGAAACTTGGCATCTCTCTCTTACTATTTGATTTCATTACTTGTTTTATGAATTGTTTAAAGACCCAATAAGCTTAAGAGATAAAAGAATTAAAGTAAAAAGTAATATAAACTGCTTTTACATTTCATTGTCCTCATGACTGATCTTATGATTTTCATAAGTTGATCGTATTTACTCTTATTGTCCTTATGATATATTTTAAACATTCAAGTTCATATTTGGTGGTATTAGTCATATAGCCTCGTCATCAAATGGTGAACCAAGGTTTTAAGATTGTTATAAGTGATCGTCTCAAACATAATGAAGTGATGGATAATAATAAATATAAAGAGATGAGGGTCTATAAATAATGATTTGTTTAATAGATAATTGATATATATATATATATATATATATATATATATATATATATATATATATATATATATATATTATTGTATGGATAGATTTATACGTAGAAAAGAAGTCTAAGGAACTACACGGAGAAGAGAGTAAATATGGATGTACTTACTGAGGGTGATTCTTTGTTTCATTAGGATTAAATATTATATTTGTTCATTGCTTGGATAATTGTTCATGAATTTCATGTTGTGTTCAAATAATAAAATGGCTGAGAAGATAGCCATCAACAAAACTAATGTAGTAGCAAGGGGAAGAAAGGCTAATCAATGGACCCAGAGGTGTCCAAAGTCCTAATATATATCTAATGCTGAGACCATTAAGATTTCAGTAAAAATAGGTAAGAATTTAAAGTGTGAGGTTTAACGGACATGAATGGGTTCAGATAACCTAAGAATCAGAGGTCTGAAGTAAGATGATCATAAAACACAAACTAAATAGTTACTACGATGCATATTCATACAACCTTTGCATTTGTATTCTTTATGAACTGTTATTAATCTAATGGTAACTTAGTTATGAAGATGGATGACTCACTTGTTTGTCTATGTTAATATGATGACATCATATTTGCATAGTTATTGATGCAGATCAGGAGGTTGGGCATGGACCCATATGTCAGTTTTGATGGCTTTTAAAACCATTATCAGATTTATAACTAGTAAATATGTACTAGCCTAGAAATAGCTAGTTGTATTTATGTGTGTTTTATTTTATGGCATGTAAATATTTATAATGATGTTATGTTTGGCATGTTTTATGTTGTATGTTTATGTGCCGTTTGTGGCATTAATTTTGATGCACCTAGTGTGCATATGGCATGTAAAGATAAACCTAAGTAACTTTTAATAAATGTATCTACGTATTTCAGTCAGCTCCAATGTGTTATGCTATCAATTCCTAAGACTTTAAAAAAATATATATATTCCGCCGCAAGAGTTTATCTCTGATGTAGTAATGTCACGTGAAAACCGGAGGTTTCTGCTTACGAATTTGCAGGCTCAAATTTAGAGTGTTACACTCTGATTGGGCTGGATGTCTTGATAATCGCAGGCCCACCATTGGCTTTGCAGTGTTTATGGGTGACTGTCTGGTGTCCTGTAGTGCAAAAAAACAGACTGTTTCCAGATCTAGTACTGAGGCTAAGTATCTCTCACTTGCCATAACAACTGCTGAATTATTTTGGCTTTGGATGCTCTTTCAAGATATTTGCATCCCTCTTCCAGTTGCTCATGTCCCCTCGTGTGAAAATATCAATGCTCTTGCCTTAGCCTCTAATCTTGTTTACCATGGTCGAACCTAGCACATAGAAGTGGGCTACCACTTTGTTCGGGAAAAAGTACTCAATCATGATATCATAATTAAATTCATCTCTACAAATGATCAAGTGGCTGATGCATTCACCAAAGGCATAACTTCTGCTCGGTTTCTCTTTTTAAGATCCAAGTTGATGGTGGTTCACCCCCCATCACCTTGCGGGGGCTGTTGAAGTATATGATGCATATAAGGAAACTAAACCAGCTGCGGGAAAGATGAGGACATCAAGGCCAGCTGTGATTGAAAAGGTAAGGAAACAGGACTATGAAGATTCAGCTAAAACAGGGGAAGTATATTTGGAAACATCTCAAGCGTTACCAACAAGCTTTCAATCAAGAGTTACTAGCCGTTACAGATGTGATATTGACAACAAGGGAAGGAAGGTTTGGCACGACAGAAATGCAGTGAATATCAGGAATAAATGACAATAGTTACTACCAAACCGTTATACATACAAATTTGTAACAGCTCATTAGTTTTGTCTTCTTTCTTGTTGTAAATCTACAATCACTGGTGTATATAATACTGAGTACGTACTAATGTAAATCATTGAGTTTTGAATTAAGAAGCAACTCAAATTTTCAGCTGGATTTACGGGAGTGTTTTTGTGCGATTTTAGAAACGAGCGTGACTCAGTGCAATGAAGGAAAACTGAAGATTAATGGGGGATGAATGTTCATGCAGCTGGATTTGGTTGGTTGGGGGTTGATGCTGAGGGACTGGGTTGTTGGTGGATTAACAGAAAAAGATGTTGGCGATTATGGATTTGTGGATTTGTGCATAGAAAGACCGGTGGTGATTTTCTGGATTTCGGGAGTGGCTTGGTTCTGTGTGATGCGGAAGTCTTTCGGTGGATGGAAGTAGAAAAACTGATGGTTGGGATCACTAAGAATATGCGACAGTGATGGAGAAGAAATTTGTTTGCATGTTTGAATTGTTTTCTAGGCCGTAGACATTTGGGTTGCAAATGGCAAGTGATAACGGCTATGAAGGGATCAAATCTGGTGTGCGGAATTGGATTTGAACCTATTCTGATTCCAATTGATGAGATAGACATAAAAAAAAAAATTAAAAAAATAAAAAAGAAAGAAAGAAAGAAAGAAAACAGAAAAAAGCAAACAGAGGTAGAAGAGACCACAATTGTTTGATAAAATTCCTCTATGAAAATTTCTTTATTGATCGATATATATGCCTTAAATAAGCAAATCTGTTGTAATTTCAATACTACTCTAATCCCAATCCAAGAGAGGAAACATATCCCTAGCCTCCTAAATTACTATAAGACCCAGAAATAATTTGGGTGTTTGCTTGTTACTCAACCATAACACTTAAAATAATAAAACACATTAGAAGCTTAGAAAAATATTGATTCTTAATCAGACCTACTTTAGTAAAAAGAAAAAAAGTCATATATCGATTTTCTGACTTCGTATGAGTGGAGACTTGATAGAGTTGGAAAGCTGGTTCAAAGGCTTGCAAATTCATATTTCATGACCTTTTGCTAATTTCAACGTTTACTTGATCAAAACAGGCCATAAATAGAAGACTAAAAAGCTAGACCTTAGGGTTTCATCTACAATTACGAACGGGCGAGAATGCATATGAGTGAGTCTAAGGGTCTCATCCACAATTGTTGTAGTGCCCAAATTTTAATTCCTGATTTAAGACATCTTAACTTAATATTAAGATTGAGTTGATATATATATATATATATATATATGAATATTGATAGAAACAAATTAAGGTCGCAGTGTGAATTGAATTAAGAAAAGTTGTGTGGGGTGAAATCTAATTTTAGAAGTTAAACTTGTGATGCAAGTTTAGAATTAAGATAAGTTTTGGGTCAAAATTATAATTAATAAAAAGTGTATAGAAAAAATCTTTGAACCCTTACTATTTGATTAAAAACACATGGTAGAAATTTGGAGTCAATTTGAGAACATTTTGGTCTACAATCTAATTAAAGAAATTAAATAGACCTAAGATTTTGGATAGGTGAAAACAGGGTCAAACAAATGTCGATTGAGTCAAACATGAAAAATATAACAGACTTCTAATTTATCTCGTGTGTGTGAGATCAATTGTGTAACAAAATATCTAAATGCGGAATTTAAAGAAGACAGATATTTTGTTAAAAAAGTGGAAACTCAGTTAAAAGAAAAACCACTCCGAGACAGTCAAACCCAGGATTTTCACTATTCAGAAGACAAGACTAGTAACAAAGCACTTGCACTCACTTACCCGTTATGCAGTGGTCATACCATGTACTCTGACGTGTACCTATACATGACCACCGCCCAACCAAGTCTCTTATCTGAAAGGGTCTTCAATGGAATCCTTTAGCTTAGAGTTCCTCCCTAAGCTACACTTCAAAGGTTGATCAAATTACACATGAACCACCCTAAGAGAGCTAGCAAATATCTCTGTTTCTGCCTAAACACCCTCTCTTAGTACAATGGAATTCAGTACTGAATTCTTGAATAATACATGCCTAGAGACCTCTATTTATAGGCTATAGAGAACCTAATACAAGTCTAATTTGGAGTTTTTTAGGCGGCGTCTGGACTTAGACAATGAGCGTCCGAACGGCAAGCAACATTTGACTTCAAATCACGTGTTTCATTAATCTTTAATCACCTAGGGTCTGAACGGTTGCTTGCAATGTTCACTATTCGCAAGCTTCAGTTTGTCGTTCAGAAACCTGTGCAAACAGGTGCTCTCGGGAGTTGCTATTCACTAGGTTGTCTGGACATCTATACGAACATGAGTCCCCTGTGGTTGATATCTACTGAGGTGTTTGGACACTTCTTCGAACACTGATGGGCATCCGGATGCTTCCTCTGGGCCGTCCGAACGATAAGTAGGGAACTGACTTGTGCTCTGTTATAAACTGCACAGAATCTTCCTAACAACTGGAAATTGCATTTCTTGAGCTGATTACACTGATACTTGTCATATTAAGGCTTTCCATGTTAAGGAAATTAACTCTTGAAAATTCTGAAGACTCTGAAATATACGGCATCCTTGTTAAGGCAGCAGACTTACATAATAGTGATTTTGTCAACAGAATGCAGCCAATTAAAAACTAACAAAACAAAAGCCCAGAATTTTCATTTCGAAGTTCTCTATATCTCTGAAAAATTTCATAGAACTCCATTTTCGACAAGGAAGTGAAAAGTTGTCAAGAAACTACTGCCCGATACGGTATAGTTTTAAACATGGCAGCCTGATGGACAGCCACGTCAGCCCTACCGTGGACAGTGGATTAGAACTATGCTTAGCTCACTTTAGTTACTAACTAAACCAAGATTTAATCACTTAATCCCGATGCAAATGCAAACTCAAATGCAAGTGAAATTCAAAGATATATTTTGGAGTTAAGATAAGGTTGTTCAAATATGGACTAGGTTCATCCCCCAAATGGGTGACTTGCCAAGCAAGTTGCATCAAGCCCATCCCTTAAATCAAAAGGTGTCTAATGAATCCTAGCCATCCATTTTCTTTATAAATAGAAGGAATGGGCAAAGTCCCCATTTCAAGTTGCTTTCACTTTCATTTTCAAAGAAACTATCAAAGGGAATTGCAAAGTTAAGGAGTTAGAGCATTCCTAGCAGGTTCCCTTCCCTTCCCAGTCATTTTCCCTACATGTAGGGAACAAAAACACTTTTTGCTTCCCAATCAAAAAATTTCCCACAACAGCTTCCCTTTACTTTTCCCTATATCATTAAAATAATATATATTATTTTATTTTACTTTACTTTATTCCATAAACTTTTTTTTTTCTCTTTTATTTTACCGTCTTTGTCTTCTTCCTCTCTCACCTGTCACTCTCGCCACTCTCAACTCTTTCTCTCATCTCTATCACTCTCGCCTCTCTCGTCGTGGGCTACTGGTGGACGCTGGAAGGTGAAGGCGCAGTGGCGTGTTTGGGATGCCAGGTGAAGGCGCGTTTGGACTGATTGGGGATTTTTTTTTTTTTTTTGTGTATTTTAGTGGTGGTTTCCGGTGGGATAGGGTGTTGTGTTTGGATTGGGTTTTTGTTTGTCGTTGATGGTTGATTGGTGGTGATGTGGTGGGTTCCGACATGGAGGAGGTTGGAGTTGATGGGTTGTTTGATTTTGAGGGTTGAAACCTGTGGGGGGTTTGTCCGGCCGCTGGTACATGTTGGAGAGGAGGATCATCGGCGAGATCATGGGTCGGTTGTGGAGGTGAGAGCACCGATCTCCGTGGCGGCACGCGCTGATGATCTGGTGGCTTGGGCTCGTCGGTAGGCTCGGCGGTGACTGTTGCGAATTACGGAATGGGAGAGAGAGAGAAAGTGAGGCGTGTTGTGCAGAGAGAGAGAGAGAGAAGGCGTGCATAGAGAGAGAGAGAGGGAGAGAGAGTGTGTGTATTTTTTATTATTAAACAATAGAGTGGGAAGTGAACAGTTCTTCCCAATGCATTGGGAAGAACTATTCACTTCCCAGGGAATGGAAAAGGGAAGGGAAGCTGCTGTGGTGTAGATTTTTTGACTTTTTTAAAATTTTCCCTAAAATGTAGGGAAGGGAACCCATGTAGGGAAGCTGCTAGTAATGCTCTTAGAAAAGTTCAATAAGTCCCCTTATCTTCCGCTCTTAGGATATTTATAGTCTTTAAATTTGTTTTATTTTTGGTCTTCTAATTGGTAAGTTCCTAACCCTTGGTAGTTTCTATGCATGGAATATTTCTTGAATATTTTCATACTAAAAGCTTTGAATCTATACCGCCCAAGAAGATAATTAGAAGGTTTATTATAGTTGAATGAATTAAACAACAATTAGAAGTGTTAGGACATTTTTTGGGTCTTTTCTTCAAGTGTGAATGTTAGTTTGTGATTGGCTGCATTCTGTTGGACAAAATCACTTCTATGTAATGTTGCTTTTCAAATCAAAGATGCTATTTATATTCAAAATCTACATGTCGTTATGTGCTTCAAAGAAGATTTTGTGTGAATTTCAAGACGGTGAAGTCATATCCTTTGCATCCGTATGGACGACATGGTTATTCCATCAGGACTCCCATCAGTGTCCAGAAGCTTCAAATTGTTCAAGGTTGCATCCGTTCGAACGTCTTAGCAACACGTCCTAACACCATGCAGCGTTCGACAAGTAAAATGATTTCCTTTGCAAACACAAATATGGGAAGACATCTGAAACGGTCCAGACGCTATCCTTGATAAGGCAAGACGTGGAGAAGATTTACAACCTTCCGGACGTTAGGGCAACACCGTCCTGATACCAGTCCTTATTATGGAAATTGCGTGCAGCAGAACTGCAACCACCAAGATGCTAGGGCAACACCGTCCGGACGCGACCCTATTCAGGAAAGAATATCAGCGATTTTGGAAAACCGGCTGAACAGTTGGCCATCCGGACGCTCTCAGCTATCGTTCGGACACCGCCAAGAGAAAATCATTGCAAACTCAATTTAGGTCTTCTGTATCCTATAAATAGAGGCATCTAGGCATGTAATTTGTAAGAATTCGGTATTGAATTCTTTAGAGCTTAAAGAGTATAATTTAGGAGTTATTGTGCTGATCAGTTTACTCTCAAGCCGTTGCCGAAGTGCTGTTGTTGTGCTCGTGTTGAAGTCTATCTTAGGGATGAGCCCTAAGGTAAAGGATTCCATTGAAAACCCCTTCAAGTAGGTGACTTGGTTGGGAGGTGTTCGCGTTGGGTTACTCGTTAGAGTTCAAGGTATGACCACTGCATCAAGAGTATGTGAGTGCTATTACTTTGTAACTAGGTTTGTCTTTTTAATAATGAATATCCTGGGATTGGCTGCCCTGGAGTGGTTTTTCTTTTAATTGAGTTTCCATTTTGTTAACAAAATATCTATCTCATTTATATTTAGCATTTTGATATTTTGTTACACGTTGCACATACACACGTTAAATTAGAAGTCACTTTATTTTTCAGTGTAGATGAGGTATTTAACACCTTCGTCTCTACAAAAGAAAGAGAATTTGGACAAATGAACTTGCCGGAGTGGGCCGGTGGGGGATAGCTCTAATGCCCAAGTCAGATGACGTTTAGGTTGTAGAAAAATGCTTAAGGGAAGTGCCAAGTTAAGGAGTTAGAAAAGTACAAAAAGTCCCATTACTGTCTACTCTTAGGATACTTATAGCCTTAATTTTTGGTCTTCTCCTACTTTCTGCACTTGAAATAAACTATTCCACTATTGTATCTGACATGATTGTGATAGTTTACGTATGCCCAAGTACAGTTGGTCACCATATTTAATTACATTTGTATCCCTAAATCGCAGGTGGGTATGGCTTGGGGATTTCCTATATGTAACAGGTTCTGTCACATCATTGTCAGTGTTCTTTACTCACTAATGGTGGCTTAGTTTTTTACGATAGGATTTGTTTACCAGTCGGGGTGTTCTGTCTGTGATCAAACCTCAATGAACTGAGGCCCCTTTAAATGGTCAAAGAGAAATTGGGCATGTGCCTACTAGCCCAATTCCAAACAATTACCCTCCAATTTTATTTTCACACGTGTAGAGGGAGAAAATGGGAATTAAGAATTAGTCCATTTGATTTTTCGATTCTAGAGTTGTGTGCTCTGCGAATCCTGAGATTTATTGGTAGGGCCAAACAGACGTGCACCAACTTCTTATGATGGGTGATGACACCAAGGAAGTGAAGAGTTTTTTGTGACCTCCTCCTTGCTCCAATTAAATTGGTTATGTTTGGTAAGCAACATAACAATTTCTCTCATTTATTTTCACTTTTTCCAAAGACAATCAACTTCAAAACATTCCAACTTTTTCACTTTTTTTATTTCACATCAATAGTTTTTTATTACTATTCAAATAAAAAAATCACTACAATACAAAACTTTTTCACTTTTACATATAAATTCTTTTTACTTGATATCACATCAATCATGAAAAATAAAGATGACTTCTATTTTACCAAGTGTGTATAGTGTGCAACAAAATATTTAAATTGCGGAATTTAAATGAAACAAATATTTTGTTGATGAAGTGGAAACTCAATTAAGATAAAAACTACTCCGGGGCAGCCAAACCCAGGATATCCACTATTCAGAAGGCAAAGCTAGTTACAAAGCAGTAACACTCACATAACCTTATGCAGTGGTCGTACCTTGAACTATGACGTGTAACCTAACACGAATGCTTCCCAACCAAGTAATCTACTTGAAGGGGTCTTCAATGGAATCCTTGACCTTATGGCCAACCCCTAAGATGGACTTCAGTTTCAACACAGCAACAGCACTTGGCAATGGCTTGAGAGTGATCGGATCAGCACAGTAACTCCTAAAATATTATCTCTAAGCACTATTAAATTCAATATCGAATTTGTTAATTTGTGATTGGCCTCATTCTGTTTGGACAAAAATCACTTGTATGTAAAGATGCTGTTTAACAGGGTTTCCACTATTTAGAAGTGTTTCAGAAGATTCTACAAGTCCGAAAAGTCGGTTCCCTGCCAGCCGTCCGGACGATGTGTCATCCCATCCGGACGCTCATCTGTCCATAGTTCCAGCCGTCCGGATGACGTTCAATACCGACTGGATGCTCGACAGACCAAGCATCATTCGTCCGGACGACGTGGATTTCCGTCCGAACCCTCCACTATATCGAGAAGCTTCTGTTCCAACTTACATCCGTCCGGACGTCTCAGCAGCCCGTCCGGACGACATCCAGTGATCGATCAGCTTCAGATTTTCTTTCCAAGTTCAAATAAGGGAAGATTGATGCAACTGTCCAGACGACGTGGATTCCCGTTCGGACGGGCTCATACAAAAGGCAAGAATGGTAATTCAAATACAACCGTCCGGACGTCAGTCAGCTTGGTCCGGACGCGCGTTCAATAGTTATGGAAATTGCGTATTCAACTTTAACCGTCCGGACGCCTACCTATCATGGTCCGGACGTGCGCTCATCTGATATGGAAATTGCGTGTTGAAGATTTACCGTCTGGATGACCATCTCTCTTGGTCCGGACGCGAGAAAGCCTTATATGGAAATTACTTGTAGCAGACATGCGACCGTCCGGACGACAGTGCCTTACCCCCCGGACGCGGCTTTCAAACAAGAAAGATTTTCATTGAAAATCTCAGAAATTCTATAGCACAGTTGTCCGTCCAGACGGCTCAGGTTCACCATCCGGACGGCGTCCGTACATATCACAGCAGTCGCCCATTTGAACCCTCAGCCTATAAATAGAGGCCCTTGGGCATTGAGAAGTGAAAGAATTCAGTATTGAATTCCATCAGAGCTTAAAGAGTTATTTTGTGAAGTTATTGGAGCTAATTTGTTCTCTCTCAAGCCATTGCAAGTGTGCTGTTGTTGCGCTACAACTAAAGTCTATCTCAGGGGTCGGCCCTAAGATAAAGGATTCCATTGAAGACCCCTTCGAGTAGGAGACCTAGTTGGGAGGCGTTCGTGTTGGGTTACACGTTAAAGAGCAAGGTACGACCACTGCATTAGGGGTATGTGAGTGTTACTATCTTGTATCTAGTCTTGTCTTTTGAATAGTGGATATCCTGGGTTTGGCTGCCCCGGAGTGGTTTTTCTCATCTTGAGTTTCCACTTCATTAACAAAAATTCTTGTGTTGTTTATTTTCCGCATTGTTTATTTTTGTTAACACTTTGTGCACACACTTGCTGTTTATTTTAAAAGTCAATTCCATTTTTCAATTGGTATCAGAGCTTGGTACACTCTAAGAAGATTAATTTCTTGAGTGTTATTTTTTGACTTCTATCATGTCTAATTTGAGTATGGATAAAGTTGCTTCTATTTCTCATGATATGACTATTCATAGAACCATATTCATTAAGCCTATCGTGTCTCATAATCATACTCAATCTATTTGTAGGGTTGAAAGGGTAAATCAGTCTATACCTACATGTCACCACTGTGGTATTACTGGTCATATTCACCCAAATTGTTTCCAGATTAGGTCTCAAAAACCTTGCAACAAAACTCTTGTCCCTAGAAAAGATGAACCAGGCTTTGAAGAACAAGTTAAAATGTTAAGTGATCAAGTTAAGCTCATTAGTGAAAAGTTAGCATACCTCACCCCTAATGAGCAAAGATCTGTCCTGGTCAATAAACATAAGAAAGCTTCCAAACAAGTCTGGGTCAAAAAGGAAGATAATCTATGTTTAGTTTCTCATACTTCACTGAAAATTCTTGATACTTGTTTGTGGTATTTGGATAGTGGCTGTTCTAAATACATGACAGGTGACAAGACTTTACTGAAGGAAGTTCAGATGGGCAAAGGTGGACGGATCACCTATGGAGATGGGAGCCAATCCAAAGTCATTGGAAAAGGAATCATCGACATTCCAGGTCTCGGAACATCTCAGGAAGCTTTATATGTAAAGGGGCTCAAGGAAAATCTCCTCAGCATCAGCCAATTCTGTGACAATGATTTGGTGGTGCAATTCTCCAAGAAGGAATGTAACATATTTGACAGCAGTGGCAAATGGCTTATAAGGGGGGGAAAAGAACTGCTAACAATTGCTATGGTCGTCCTGATCTTACTACAGATCCTCAGATTTTCTACAACAAGGCAACCATAGATGACAGTGAGCTGTGGCACCAAAGGTTAGGGCATCTGAATTTCTCTGATATATTGAAAATTGCAGGCAAAGACATTGTTAAAGGTCTGCCCAAAATGGAGAAGACTAGAAAAGGAATCTGTGGTTCTTGCCAACTAGGAAAACAGACTCGAGCAGTCCATAAGAAGACCTCAGGTATTCAAACTTCCATAAATTTAGAATTACTGCACATGGATCTCATGGGTCCCACTAGAACTGCTAGTCTAGGTGGGAAAAGGTATATTCTGGTAATTGTGGATGATTTCTCTCGATATACATGGGCTATTCCTATTCGAGAAAAATCTGATGCTTTTGATGCAGCTCAGCATTTATTCAAGAAGATTCAGGTTGAGCAAAATTGCCAGATTATGAGAATCCGCAGTGATCATGGAAGAGAATTCAAAAATTCCAAGTTCGAAGAATTCTGTCTCTCATATGGAATCAAGTAGGAATTTTCTTCTCCTATCACCCCTCAGCAGAATGGAGTTGTTGAAAGAAAGAACAGGGTAATTCAAGAGATGGCTCGTGTGATGATCCACTCAAAAAATCTTGCTCAACACTTCTGGGGAGAAGCTATGAACACTGCGTGTCATATTATCAACAGGGTCTATTTGAGGCCTGAAACAAGCAAGACTCCCTATGAAATTTGGCGAGGTAAAAAGCCCACGGTAAAGTATTTCAGAACCTTTGGAAGTAAATGCTATATCCTTCGTGACAGGGAGAATCTTGGGAAATTTGATCCGAAGAGCGATGAAGGCATATTTTTGGGATATTCCTCAACCAGTCGTGCTTACAGAGCTTTAAATAAAAGAACAAAGACTGTGATGGAATCCATAAATGTTGTCATTGATGATGAAGAGGTTGAAAGACCTAGTAGCAAGAAAGAAAATTAGCTCCCTTTAGTTGAAGTTACAGATGGAACAACTGATAATGACAAGGCATCTCCAAGTGTGTCTCCGGATGAGCCTCCTTCCCCTCTCACGGATTTATATACAACTTCCAGTACTTCTGAAAATGAAGATACTCCTACAAATCCTCCCAAGCGGTCATGGGTTAAGCACAATCATCCTCCACAGCAGCTCCTTAGGACCATAGATGAAGGGCGTAGGCTAAAAAGCAGAGTCATTCAGCCTAACAGTGAAGTAGTTAATAAAGTCTCCTACAGCTGCTACCTTGCTCAGACAGAACCCAAGAAAGTTGATGAAGCCTTACAGGATGAAGGCTGGGTGTCTGCCATGCATGATGAGCTCCATCAATTCACTAGAAATGATGTTTGGACCATGGTTCCCCCTCCTGCAGAACAAAATATCATTGGTACTAAGTGGATTTTCAAGAATAAAACAGATGAGCATGGCACTGTGGTTCGGAATAAAGCCCGTCTTGTTGCCCAGGGATACACTCAAATAGAGGGAGTAGACTTTGATGAAACTTTTGCTCGAGTTGCCAAGTTAGAATCCATCAGAATTCTTCTCTCCATTGCCTGTCATCTTGGGTTCAAGCTGTATCAGATGGATGTAAAGAGTGCCTTTCTGAACTGTGTTCTTCAAGAAGAAGTTTATGTAGAACAGTCGAAGGGATTTCAAGATCCTCATCATCCCCATCATGTGTACAAGCTGAAGAAGGCTTTATATGGGCTTAAGTAGGCTCCTCGGGCATGGTATGGGTGTCTCACCACTTATCTCCTGGCTAAGGGATTTACAAGGGGGCAAGCTGATCGAACCTTGTTCATCAGAAATCAAGGTACTCACAAGCTCATTTCTCAGATCTATGTTGATGACAACATTTTTGGAGCTACCTTAGACTCTCTTGCCCATGAGTTTTCTGAAGAAATGAAGCAGGAATTTGAAATGAGCATGATTGGTGAGCTAAACTATTTTCTTGGCCTTCAAGTCAAGCAAACTGCTGAAGGCATCTTCATCTCTCAGTCCAAGTATGCTAAGGATCTGGTCAAACGGTTTGGTTTAGATGGAAAGAGTCGTGCCCGAACTCCCATAAGCACCAGTGTCAAGATTAGTAGTGATCTTGCAGGAAAATCCGTTGATCCATCCCTTTACAGAAGTATGATAGGGAGCCTCCTGTATCTTACAGCCAGCCGACCAGACATTACCTTCAGTGTGGGAGTTTGTGCTCACTTTCAGGCAAATCCGAAGGAATCTCATCTCATTGAGGTCAAGCGTATCATCAGGTATGTAAATGATACCCTTCTTTAATCGTCTATCGGTATTCTAGAGAAACAAATCTTGTTGTTGCAGGATACTCTGATGCAAATTGGGCTGGAAATGCTGATGATAGAAAAAGCACCTCAGGAGAATGTTTTTATGTGGGGAACAATCTTGTAGCTTGGATGAGCAAGAAACAAGCCTTTATATCTCTCTCCACTGCTGAGGCTGAATATATTGCTGCGGGTAGCTGTTGTACCCAATTATTGTGGATGAAGACAATACTAGGTGACTACGGATTCTCTCAAGATACTATGATTATCAACTGTGATAATACTAGTGCCATCAACATCTCCAAGAATCCAGTTCAGCATTCTCGGACCAAGCATATCGATATCAAACATCACTTCTTGCGTGATCTTGTGGAATCTGAGGTAGTATCTCTCTCTTTCATCCCTACTGAAAACCAATTGGCTGACATTCTTACCAAACCTCTAGATGGTAGCAGGTTTGAGCTTTTTGTCTTGTCCTTTGACAGCACGATGTTGTAATAAAAAAATAAAAGAAAAATATTTGGGAGTTTTGTAGCAGGGTAGTCATTCACAAGGTATGTCAGCTTTCTCATGTATCTTTTCTGGTTTACTAGTTCATTGAGCTTTGATGTATTATGCTTACATGTGGCTGAGAACATAAGTCTGACATATGCAAAGATTTTCCTGCTCATTGTTTTGGTTGATAGTTGCTTGTCTCATGTGATGACTTCGTACACTATCACTAGGCTCCCCAAAGGTGCGTATTTTTCCTTCTCTGACTTTTTGCTCCTAGAAATTCTAGATAAGAGAAGAGGTTTTTGATAAGATGGTCAAATTGACCACATGCTAGTTGAACCTAGAACCTAAAAACTTTGGCATTCCCTTCTAGATTGCAGCACCATAAGAATCAAGCAATAAATCATATTAATTATGCGCTTTAATTGTATATTCACTGCTTATGTGCTGAATTTTGCTATATGCATTGCCCTCTACGTGCAAGTAAAACATTTACTTTGTTCTTCATGGTACAGGTAAAACAATTAGGTGCTCCATCTCAGGAGGAGTGTATCAGATGAGGGTGGCTAGGCCCTAGTAAGTTATAAGTTTTGACTTTTGACTAATCTTGCATTGATTTTCTTTCTTGTCTAGAAAATCTGGTTGCTTCTTGTCATATTTGTAAAAATCAAGCCTTATGGGATAATAGTCTTCACACACACACACGCATTGCATGAGTTGAGCACGCTATTCTCATTATTATGCTTGCAGGATAATCTTGGTATATGTTATACTTGTCTATCAACTCCATGTTTGCATAATTCTGACTTGCTCCTTGACTGATTTTTCAAACGGATATACATGCGTGAGCTACTATTCTTGTGAAGAACCTTACCTTGTTGTTTTTCCATTTTTGCAAACTTTTTCAGTCCATGCTGGTTTATTTTCTACTCTGTTAAACTCTTGGACTCATATTACTCTGTTTACCCTGGTCCTTCTGAGACCGTTAGGGGGAGTAATTTTTATTTTCAATTGGTTTTTATTACTCTGTTTTACCCTTTGTCCCTTTGTGACAAAAATGGGGAGTAATTTTTATTTTGGACCGGGAATGTATTTCCAAACCGGTCAAGTGATTTTTGTCCCAAAATGGCCAAAAGGGGAGTTTGTTAGTTTGTGATTGGCCTCATTCTGTTTGGACAAAAATCACTTGTATGTAAAGATGTTGTTTAACAGGGTTTCCACTATTCAGAAGATTCTACAAGTCATCGTCTGGATGGTTTCCTGCCAGCCGTCCAGACGACGTGTCATCCCTTCCGGACGCTCATCTGTCCACAGTTCCAGCCGTCCGGACGACGTACAATACCGTCCAGACGCCCGACAGACCAAGCATCATTTGTCCGGACGACATGGATTTCCGTCCGGACCCTCCACTATATCGAGAAGCTTCTGTTCCAGCTTGCATCCGTCCGGACGTCTCAGCAGCCCATCCGGACAACGTCCAGTGATCGATCAGCTTCAGATTTTCTTTCCAAGTTCAAATAAGGGAAGATTGATGCAACCGTTCGGACGACGTGGATTCCTGTCCAGACACGCTCATACATAAGGCAAGAATATCAATTCAAATACAACCGTCCGGACGTCAGTCAGCTTGGTCCGGACGCGCGTTCAACAGTTATGGAAATTGCGTATTCAACTTCAACTGTCCGGACGCCTACCTATCATGGTTCGGACGCACGCTCATCTGATAAGAAAATTGCTTGTTGAAGATTAACCATCCGGACGGCCATCTCCCTTGTCTGGACGAGCGAAAGCCTTATATAGAAATTACTTGCAGTGGACATGCGACTGTCCGGACGACAGTGCCTCACCGTCCTGACGTGGCTCTCAAATAGGAAAGATTTTCAACGAAAATCTCAGAAATTCTGTCGCACAGTTGTCCGTCCGGACGACTCAGGTTCACCGTCTGGATGGCGTCCGTACATGTGACAACAGTCGCCCATTTGAACCCTCAGCCTATAAATAGAGGCCCCTGGGCATTGAGAAGTGCAAGAATTCGGTATTGAATTCCATCAGAGCTTAGAGAGTTATTTTGTGAAGTTATTGGAGCTAATTTGTTCTCTCTCAAGCCATTGCAAGTGTGCTGTTGCTGCGCTACAGCTGAAGTCTTTCTTAGGGGTCGGCCCTAAGATAAAGGATTTCATTGAAGACCCCTTCAAGTAGGAGACCTGGTTGGGAGGCGTTCGTGTTGGGTTACACGTTAGAGAGCAAGGTACACCACTGCATCAGAGGTATGTAAGTGTTACTATCTTGTATCTAGTCTTGTCTTCTGAATAGTAGATATCCTGGGTTTAGCTGCCCCGGAGTAGTTTTTCTCATCTTGAATTTCCACTTCGTTAACAAAAATTTTTGTGTTGTTTATTTTCCGCATTGTTTATTTTTGTTAACACATTGTGCACTCACTTGCTGTTTATTTTAGAAGTCAATTCCATTTTTCAGAATTCTTACAAATTACATGCCTAGGGGCCTCTATTTATAGGCTACAGAAACCTAAATCGAGTCTGATACGATTTTCCTAGGCAGCGTTCAGACGGTAGCTTAAGGTGTCTGGACGGACAACTGTGCAATCTGCTTTCCAAATTTGCTTGAAATTCTTTCCCGAATAGGGCCGCGTCCGGACGGTGTTGCCCTAGCATACAGATGGTTGCACTTCAGCTGCACGCAGTTTTCATATTAAGGCTTAAGCGTCTGGACCATGGAGTCTGATGTCCGGACGGTTGAAAATCTTCTTTACGACTTGCCTTATCAAGGATAGCGTCCAGACGGAATAGCCACATTGTCTGGACGGTTGCAGCTGTCTTCCCATATTTGTGTTTTGGAAAGAAATTTATTGACTTGTGAACACTGATAGGCGTCCAGATATGTTGCTGAGACATCCGGATATATGCAACCGAGAATAGTTCGAAGCTTCTAGGCACAGAGGGCCGTCCGGACGGATGATTCTTTGACAGATGAGATTCCGGACGGAATTCCACGTTGAAAATAAATTATTGACTTCTTAAACAAACCAAGTGTGTGTGTTTGTGTGCAAACAAATATCTTAAATATGGAATTTAAATGAGACAAGATATTTGCTACGAAGTGGAAACTCTATGAAGAGAAAAAACCACTCCGAAACAGCCAATCCCAGGAAATCTACTATCCAAAAACAAAGCTAGTTACAAGATACTCGTACTCAGACGTGTAACGCAATACGAACGCTTCCCAACCAGATCTTCCACCTGAAGGTGTTTTTGATGGATTCCTTTACCTTAGGGCGAACCCCTAAGATAGACTTGACACGATCAAATCACACACTGGCAAAAGCTAGAGAGCTAGCAAATCTTCAATATCTCCCTAAACACCCTCTTTAAGTTATAAGGAATTCTCTACCGAATTCTGTACAAAACACATGCCTTGAGCCCTCTTTATATAGGCTTTACAAATCCTACTCCAACACTGATTCGGATTCTGGGGCGTGCGTCCTGACGTTTCTCTTGGCTGTCCGGATGTTCAGGTTGTAGAACTTTTCGTTAGCTTTCCAATGACACCAATTTCATCCCAATCCAATATTTGAGCAGAAAGTTATGATCA
The DNA here is from genome assembly GCF_958979055.1 of Alnus glutinosa. Lineage (NCBI taxonomy): Eukaryota > Viridiplantae > Streptophyta > Magnoliopsida > Fagales > Betulaceae > Alnus > Alnus glutinosa. The sequence continues at coordinate 9,447,876 of NC_084887.1, forward strand.
AAATACTGGAGGTCGTCCGGACGGCTTGACCGAGCGTCCGGACGGTCAACTGCAACCACCTTTCCAAAATAGCGCTAAAAGCTTCTATAATAAGGCCGCATCCGGACGGTGTTGCCTTAGCCTCCGGACGGTTGCACTTCTTCTGCACGACTTGCCTTACCAAGGATAGCGTCCGGACGAGAACACCACATCGTCTGGACGGTTTGCAGCTGTCTTCCCATATCTGTGTCTTGAGGCAGAAACCCTAATGCTTGTCAAACACTGAATGGCGTCCGGACAGTATTGCCTCGTCGTCAGGACGGATGCACTTGAACACTGGATTCTTCTCGAACTCTTAATAGCGTCCGGACGATTTGCCATTACGTTCGAATGGATACAAATCTTGAACAGTTCGAAGTTTCTAGACACTGATGGGCGTCAGGACGAAAAGTTCTCGTCGTCCGGACGGATGTTGCTAACTGAAGAGCGTCCGAACGGGATCACACATCGTCCGGACAGTTTCTTGGGATCCGACTTCTTTAAATTGGAATCTGCACAGAATCTTCCTTGAACACTGAAACAGCCTTCATGAAGCTTGTGACACTTGCAACTTGTCAGAATACGGCTATTTCCACATCAGAGAAATAAACTCTGAATATCTGAAGACTCTGAAATATACGGCATCCCTGTGAAAGCAGCAACATTACATAATAGTGATTTTGTCAACAGAATGCAGCCAATAAAAAACTAACAAACTCCGCATTTGGCCATTCTGAGACAAAAATCACTAGACCGGTTAAAAATACATTCCCGGTCCAAACTTAACAAATATTCCCCCTTTTTGTCTCAAAGGGACAAAGGGTAAAACAGAGTATTAGAAGGACCACAGTAATAAAATACTCCCCCTTGAAGTCTCAACAGAACAAGGGTAAACGGAGTATATAAAATTCACAGACAAAAACGTTCTAAAATCCAAAACAATAGGAAACTAGAGAAGATTGTCAACCCAAGACAAAACTTTTGATCACTTTTGCCCGCGTGACAACTTTTACTTAAAAAAAAAAAAAAAAAAAAAAAAAAAAAAAAAAAACCTCTAAAGCTAGCTAGGGAACCACCTTGGCACATGGGTAAATTGGTTAAGAGTTATATCTTGGGGTAGCTAAAGATCATATCTCATCCCTGAATAACTAGCCACAAGAAAAAAGAATGACGGGGAATAGCATCTAAAACCACACTAGTTTAGAGACAATCAACTTTGAATGGCCACCAAATCATCCGATCTAGCATGACTCAAAATCCAATCTCTACCCTTAAGAAAAATCATAAAGCATAAAAAAACTCAATTGGAACATGCATGCAAAAAGGACTTGTATCAATTGGGGCAAGTAAGATGTGCCTTTCTTCAAGTGAACCTTGGAGTCTCTTGAAATTTTATATGGTGTTTTACCAACTGCACCATTTGCTAGCTAATCAAATATATAATATTTTGACTGAAGGTGGATTTATATGCCAATCTTGTCATATGGAGGATTAGGGTTGGCGGGTTTGACACGTTTAATTAAATGAGTTGATTTAAGATTTACGTACTTATATAGTCTTATACTCATACTTTAACACGACTCGAACCTGACACGCGAACACAAATTATCACCCTTAATCCAATTGATTGTAAGCTATTTCATGGTCAGAATTTCATATTGTTATATCTTTAGGATTAAGATTTAAAATTAATATATATAATAGTGTACATAATATCAATATTAACATGTCTTTTAAAAATTTAAATAACGTGACATTATATATACCGTCAAATATATCAACTTTAAAACTTCACTTAAAATAAATAGTCATCCTTCTCCCAACTGATTACATTGTTAACCGGATCAGGATTCTCTACAATCTAAAATTTCTTTGAAATCAAGCCCTTTTTTATATCGAAATGACGTGAAAAATGCTGCATATTAAATATATGACATGTTAACAATGAAACCAAAAAAAAAAAAAAATCATTTAAAAAGGTTTTTTCTTATACTTTATGTCGTATAAAAGCTTTGAGCAAAAAACTATCTTTTGATTTAGTAAAAAATAAGCGGCTTTTCAAAAATGAAGAAAAACCCCTTCTTCTTTTTTTTTTTTTTGTAAGTTCTATTATTAACCTGTTGTATCTTTAATATGCAGCATTTTTCACGTCATTTCGATGTAAAAAAAACGGCTTAATTTAAAAAAAAAAATTAAAAATTTCAAATTTTTTTAAAACCGTGAGGAATCTAATCCATTATTAACCACATCGTCCGCTTGATTTGTATTGACGTTCTACAACTTTTTTTTTTTTCTTCTTCTCTTTTTTTTTTCTTTTTTTTTTTTTTTTAACATCTTTTAAATCACCAAATGGCTGCCTTTGGATGGCTCGAGTCCACATTTCGGCTATTAAAAGCACCCATCTTGGATCACGTGTTGGTTTTCTGGTCCGCGTAATTAATATTGCTTCATCTTATTTAAATGGCAACTCCAACCAGATCTACTATTTTTATTTTATTTTATTTATTTTTTTTTAATTAACCAGATCTAACAATTATTTATTTATTTATTTTTAAACCAGATCCACCAATTGATTGAACATTTCCTCTCTCCAGCTCTTATTCTAATTTGGCCATTTCCAAAAATTTATTACAATATTAATTGGTATGTAGATAATTTTGCTAGATTGAGCGTCTATATTGATTTGGTTGAAATAGAGATTAACAGTTTCAAATTTATAATTAGAATTTAATATTGTTGTATTTAATGTTGTAAATAATGCCATGCTATAAATGTGTGACTTTATTTATATAGTTAGATATAACAACATTATATTTTGGCCGAAAAATGGTTAATCTCCTTGGTCCTTCTAGTTTTGGTTTTATTTTAGAATTCTTTGTATTATTATTATTATTATTATTTTAAAAAAAAAAAAACTCCAACTTTGGTGAACAAGCTTGAAATAGTTTCCGTCCATGAACTAAAAGATTTGGCAACTTGGTGAAGTAATTTGCACTCTTCTGACTTTTCCCCAATTTCATTACACGAAAAAATGGGAAACCCATAATAATTGTGTAAAAAATTCATAATTATTTAAAAAAAAAAAATTGGAATATTATTTATAAAACGATCATTAGAAGCTGATCCTTGTGTTTCACATGAATTAAGTCTAATTTTAACAGTGTGTATATAAGTTTTTGAGTATCCTCTCTTTATAAGCCAATTTTCTAGATTGAATTCTACCAAAAGTTTGCATAATTTGGTATCAGCTAAAGCACCATGTCATGGGTTCAAACCATGTCACGGGTTCAAGTCATAGAGGGGTGACTTATAGACTAGAGACTTATAGACTAGATTAAAATACTGACAAATGAGCGGGGCTAGCAAAAGATTAATAACTACCATCGTGTCAATGTCAATAGAGTAAGTCACCCTGGAAGTCAGCTGCAAAAGCATGGTGGTTGTATGTTACGATCTTTGTGTTTTACATAAATTAAGTCCAATCTTAATCATGTGTAGATAAGGTCTTAGACACCTTTTTTTTTTTTTTGGTATAGAGACTTTTAAGGATGAGTTTTATCCAAAATTTGACTAAGAAGCACATTAAAGCATTTCTGTTGGCCAGTATGGGTCGAAAAGTCTATAAGGGCATGCGAGATCTTAACTCATTTTCTGCAATCGATTTTGTATTTAGCTTGATAGATCTTTCATGTCCCCACTTCCTCAACCTTGTCTTTCGCATTTTGAAAAGGAAAGCACAGAAGAAAAAAATCAAAACATTAGGAGAACACAAGGAGATGTTCTAATATTTTCTAAACACTTTTCAATTAAGCATATAAAGTCCCAACTTTTTTAATTTTTCTCACTTTTCTTTGACATCTTTTATCTTTAAACTTATAATCTCTCCTAATGATTATTATCACAAAAGAACAAAGGAATAACAGTACAAATGGTAATAAAAAATAAATAAAAAATAAAAAAAGGATAAAGATTCTCTAAATTTTTAAAAATAATCTGATGGCCAACTTCTTATAATATTAAATAATGTTTTTAATTAATAATCCCTATATAAAAAGTCTAATGAAATAAATAAGAAAAAGATTTATATATATATATATAAACAAAAATACGAAAATAAAAGAAAGTTTCGAAGAAGAAAGGTCGTCGGCAAGACCGCGTACTCTTCAAAGAATGCGGGCCAAGTGAGCAGACAAAGCAGAGCTTTTAAAGCCACCGCCAGCGGGTCACGCGTTCGGAAGTCAAACACTCTTTACCTTGAAACGCAGCTACGATTGTCATCCTCTCTCTTCCAATCTTCTTCTCTCTGAACACATCTGGCAAAAAAAGCACATCATGACTGGCAGGGAAATCCTCCACAAGATGAAAGTCAGTGAACTTCCTTTCTTTCTTACAGCATATTAAGCTCTGGGTTTGGTTTTGTTTCAGTTAATGGTGCTATTTATTTACTGGGTGCCTTTGTTTTCAAGTTTTTGTTACATTTCTTGAATACATTTTAGCTTGTGAGTCTGTAGTTTCATTTTACTTTTGCATTTACAGTGACTTCCGAGTGATTTTTGTAAAAGAAAAGTGAGTTTTTATAGCTTATAATGGCAGTGTTTGAATGTCGATTAGATGTGCATCAATGGTACAATAAGGCATGGATTTAAGGCTCTGTTTTTTTTCTTTTTCTTTTTTTCATTTTCATTGGTTAAAAAGCTATGTCACTGTGAAATCAGTTCTGGGTGCTCTCTGAATTGGGCCATTGGTGTTCTGATTTAAAGAATTGGGATTATGATTAAATTTTGATATTTGGAACTTCAACCATATATGGAAATGTATGAACATGTATTCTGAGAAATAGTTCAGTATCGATATTACGATTGTCATAGTATATAAGAAAAAAACTATGAAAAAATTCATCTAGAATGTTTTTTTCTTTTCATCTTCTTCTTTTTTTTTTCCTTCAAAAAAAAAATAAAAAAAAAATTATATTGATATAAAGTTCAGCCTAGTGTTCCATCACACATGTATTACTCGAATTGGGTAATTCAAAAATAAAGTTAGTTAGGAATTTGGTTTTCTGCCAGCAACATGGTTCAGAAAAACTGAATTCTCTTTTTATGGTCAACCAAACGCACATGCACCTCATGCCAAGGTTCTCCTTGTCTTTGGTCGTTGCAAACAGCACCAAACCATGAGATACATATTTAGGTTAATGCACCATATATATATATATATATATATATATATATATATATATATATATATATATATATATATATATATATATATATATATATATGTATACTCAAAACTCATGCTGTCTGTATATATTTTAACAGAGAATTTGCTAATAAGTACTTGGATTTTATTACTAAAACCATAGTTAATATCTGCGTTTGTGGCATTCGACATCTATTCTATGAGCCTGTAATGTACAAACTTGATACGTATAATGTTGGTCCTTTTTTTGTTTGTGATGGGGTTTATGAACCATTAGGTCTCCGTATGAGGGGGGGAAATAGTTAACTGAAAGTTTGAAGCATTTCATTGCTTGTTGTTCGAGTAAATTCCTGCTCCTGTTTTATTACAATGAACAAGTCCAAGATGTTTTCATGCATATGGAAACTTTAAATCTAATGTTACAGCATCTATAAAGAGGTTATAGAACACTGTTCAATAAATATAAATGGTTTGTCACTATTATAGAAAAAAATGTTAGGATTTATATTGTTAAATATTAATTAATGATTAAGTCTATCATTTTCTATTAGTTTAAGCTTTTAAAATTATTGGTGATTTAACATGGTATCAAAGCTCAGATCTTCGAAAGTGAAAAACATCCAACACTCTTCACATATGAGCTCTGATATCATGTTAAATCACTACTTATTCCAAAAGCTTAAGCTAATAGGAAACGATGAATTTAACCATTTAATTAATATTTTAATACTCCACGTCACGTGTAGGCTCTTAATAATTAAGGTCTAACATGTGAAATATTTAATTGAAATGGAAGATGAATTACAGAGATATGATTCAAACTCAAGACTTATATTCTGATACAATATTAAATCACCACTTATCCCACAAATTTATGGGATAAGTGGTAATTTAATACGATAACAAAGCCAAGGTCCTAAGTTCGAACCTTGAACTATAATGTATCCCTATTTTCAGTTAAAATATTCCACATGTTGTTTGATCCCATACGTGAGAGAGAGTTTTAGAATATTAATAAAATGATAAAGTTCATCATTTTCTATTAGCTTAAGCTTTTAGGACAATTAGTGATTTAACGGATATGATGCACTCAATTTTCAAATTGTTTTAGCAAAGGGCCTGGGCGATTGGATATATCCATAGGAGAAAGTAGTTCTTGGGTGACTACCCGAATTAGCATAAGTGCTTTAGATGTAAAAGAAGAAGAGAACTGAAACCTAATATTGGCACTACAATAGGCGAGGTGCTCTGATATATGTGTGATGCATTATGAAAGGTTGCCTGGACTCTAGACTTGGCAATGGTTGCACGAATTCTTAGTATTAAGCAGTCAGTAATGTCAAACATTTTAAGGAGTGTCTACAATTTTATTTTCCCCCTCAATGAAAAAAGATGGAAATATAATTGTTCACCATGGCTTACTTTTTGTAAATAATGTCTAGATTAGTTACTTGTTCTTATTTTTTTGGTTTCATTGGTTACTTCTCTCTAGGCGAAGGCTTTTGGTTCATCTGACACTGGAAAAGGCAAAAGCAAAATGTCAAAGCACATCACACATGGCTTCCACATGGTAAAGGGAAAATCGAATCATGACATGGAAGATTATTTAGTTTCTGAATTCAGGCAATTTAATGACAAGGAGTTGGGCAAGGAGTTGGGCTTATTTGCAATATTTGATGGCCATTCAGGCCATGATGTTGCAAGCTACTTGCAAGGCCACCTGTTTGACAATATTTTAAAACAGGTTATCAATATCATCTCCAAATGATTTTAGCTTTATTTTCTTGCATTTGATTCTTGTGTCTAGTTTTTTATTTCTTTAGTTTCTCTGGTCATATTTGCTCTGTCCAATCTTTTTGAAATTTGCTTTGCTGCAAGCAGGATGACTTCTGGACTGAAACAGAGAATGCTTTGAGGAGAGCTTATCGTATGACAGATGCTGAGATATTGGAGAAAGCATTAGTATTGGGAAGAGGAGGCTCAACAGCTGTAACTGCAATACTGATCAATGGTGAAAAGCTTGTTGTAGCAAATGTAGGAGACTCTCGGGCTGTTATATGTAAGAATGGTGTAGCCAAGCAACTATCAGTTGATCATGAGCCAAGCAGGGAGAAAAGGTTGATTGAGAGCCGTGGTGGTTTTGTGTCAAACCTTCCAGGTAGCAAGCTTTCCGAACTAATAACTAAAGAGAAGAAGAGTTTTTCTGTTTTTATTTGGGGAAGGTTAAAATAATAGAATCAATAAATTCCAAACTGTGTTACATTTACTATCATATTCAGTGCTTAGGTGTTTCTGTTTGAGCCGTGGGAGATTAAATTATTTGACAGTTACAGTAGTGTTGAGTTTTTAAGACACCAATGTTATTTTTGGCCTAGTTACTTACGATTGTTTATTTTGTATAGGCTTCTGCAGTTTTCATGTGAAATGTACATCATCTTTTATGGATTTGGTTATTTGAGCTTTTGCTGAAATTTCCATTTTTAAGGCCAAACCTTATAGTTTGGCTAGCAAGTTAAAAAGTTGACATTTCAATGATTAGTCCAGCTGGAACCTTATGTATATTTTCCTACAAGTAACACTTGAAAGTTTCCTCTTTGTCCATGTTTAGTATAGATGGTATATAAGATGTATAGTTTAAGTGGATGGGAGCTCTCTCACTTTATTGGTAGAGCATTTCTTGCTACATTGGCTGACCATGTAAATGACATTCTTGAATAGCCTTTTTAGTACAAGATCTGGTTCTAGAATTGAGGACTATATTTCTGAATGCTTGCAGGGGATGTCCCACGTGTTGACGGACAGCTTGCTGTTGCAAGGGCATTTGGTGATAAAAGCTTAAAGTTACACCTTAGTTCAGAACCTGATGTGACAATTGAGATGATAAGTGATGATACAGAATGCATTATTTTAGCAAGTGATGGAATATGGAAGGTCAGTTACTCTTTAGCCTGGTTATCATCTTCATGTTGTTTCTATTTACTTTGGGATATAGTGGACTTTCTAGCCCTAAACAATAGGATTATGTGCGATTTCACTACCCGTAAGCTTTAAATTTGAGCAATCAAGGCTCCTAAATCATGTGATTAATTGCAATTTTCCCCTAGAATTAAAATTTCTGCAATGTCCATCATATCTAACCTGGATTTTCACATGCTTATTAAGTAATACAAGAAAAACTAAAAGGAAAAATAAGCACATAATTATGTGTTTATGCGATAAGCTCGCAAATTTTATGGTTATTGGTTTAAGTAAAAAACAAAATTCAAAAACTTTAACAGCAATGTGACATTGCAATTGACCCCATTGTTCTCGATGTGAAAACACATAGACAAATGGCTGATCTTTGAATAGAAAAAAAAAGTGGATCTGCAAGGTCCCAAATGAATTGGCTTATTAGAAAAAAGACTTGTTCTTTGGAAGACCTATCTCTTGTCTGGTACTGTACGGTTCTACTCTGCAAAAAGAACTCCGAATCATTCTCTTAAAGCTCATCCTCTTCATCATAAATGATCCGCTTGCCCTGCAATGACCTAGCCCAATAGGGAAATCCCAATTCATTGGGCCTTTCGATACAATCAAATAAAAAGCCCCAAGGGCACCATATTCTAGGAGCCCAGTTAGAAGTTGATTGCCTTAATTCAAAGTTTAGGTGGGGATATTGCAACTAACCTCAAACTTTAGGGTGTGAAATAGCAATATACCCTTTGCTTTATAACGAAAACAAATTGTTGTGCTCATTCAGGAGCAAAAGGGCATGTCAACATGTTTTTTTTTTTTTTTTTTTTTTTTTTTTTTTTTTTTTTTTTAAGTTGTTATGTTTTCTTCTTTGTTTGGTATGTTTACATGTTAAAATATGCTTGAAATGTTGGATTTTTGACGTTTTCTCAACATTTGGGCAGGTGTTGTCAAACGAAGATGCAGTAAATTGTATTAAACACATTAAGGATGCTCAGTCAGCTGCAAAGCACTTGATAGAGGAGGCTGTTTCCAGGAAAAGTAAGGATGACATATCCTGCATAGTTGTGAAGTTCCAATGATATATTCTTTCCACAAGATGAACCATGGTTTTCTTTAAATGCTGGTCCAAAACTGGGTCATATGTGTGTATATGAGACATAAATTTATTTCTTTTATTACCTTCAAAGATTGTTGGAGTCTTCTATAACATTCGTAATGTACAAGTAATCACATACCATTAATGTAGACTGGCAATGATGTGAAATGTTTGTTGCTTTAAATATGAGATATTGGAGGAAACCATATAGCAATTACAAAATTTTGTCACGAGTAAATGGTAAATGAGTACATAATAACTGAAGTTTAGCCAGTAAAATCGGTAAATCCCTTAATGACTAAGAGCTTGTTTAGGATTGCGTTAAGGAGCTTAAAAAAGTACTTTTAGTACATAGAAAGCTGTGTAAAGCAAAAATGAGTTTGTTTGGTAAAAAACACAAAGTACTTCTTTGACTTTTTTTCTTTTGAAAAATGCCAAAACGCACTAATGGGAAAAACTAGAAAATGAAGCTTTTTGTCGATATAAGGCTTAGTTCAAGTGGATGTTTATCTCCACTTAATCAAGTCATAATATGAGTTGTTTTCCGAGCTGTGGAACTCAACTCTACGTAAGTTATGTTCTTCTATTTATATAGAGGAATTTATTAATAAAGTTAAGCAAAATTAATTTCAAACCTTGTGTTTGAAAATGTTTAAGTTCCTTCATAATCTAAAGTTAAGCAGAATTATCCCGTTATTTGTTTGATAAATCATTCATGTAAGATTGAGCTATAAAGCTGGTCGGGTGATAAGGCCCGTGAAGGTGTTCCCTAAATTTTTCATTCATCCGTCTACTCCATTCATAAATTCATCAATCACATATTTGTTTTACAAACCCATTACAAACCATCAAATTTACATCAAAATCCTTTAAAAATAATCACAACCGTTGCATATAAACCTAACTTCTTCTTCTTCTTCTTCTTCTCCTTCTCTTTTTGATCTTTCACCTCTCTTTTGCTCAAGGTCACAAGTCTTCTTGTGTAGTCTCATCCTATTTGCTTCCCCACTTTGTACTGGAAAACACCAATGGAGAAATTATATATATATATATTAAGAAAAAGTTAAAATTTCAATGATATATTGCACAATAAAAAAGTGGGAGGAACGGATCAAATGGGTAAACTTGTTTGAAGTAGAGGGCAAGCCCAGCAGAGCATGGGCTAGGGACTAGGCTTGAGGTTTGCTTTAGCTCCAGTATTTGCAAGCAGAGGCAGGGCCTACACTGGGATGAGCATACTCAAACGAGCTTCACCAGGGATTTGCAATTTCAACTCAGTAATCCATAATATTAATTAATTATCTTGATTTTCTGATTATTAGCTGACACAGAATCGATTAGGGACTGAAACAAAAAGCCAGTCTCTTTGTTTCAATATTAACAGGTTTGGCTCCTCTATTTCTCTTCCAATTACACCCTGCTCATACCTCACATCTAATTGTTTGATTCAATCTTGAAAATAGCATTATCCTCTCTTATTATTGCTAATTACATTTCTTGTAATTCATTTTTTTGTTTTTACAAATCTAATATTAAATTAACTTTCTATTTGCAATGCATTTTTTTTTTTTTTAAAAAAAAAAGACAATAATTTTAAGAATAGACCATAGAGCGTTGCAAATCTAATATTTTCTATGATATGTTTACAATTTATGTACGACTCTAACAACTCTTTTTCTTTTTCTTTTTTTCAAACTAACTATTGAACTTATTTTTTACATATGGGTCCTACAAATTTAATGATTTTTTTTTTAAAAAAAAAAAAAAGAGAAAAAAATAAACTTATTGAAATTATATAAAAGTTATACCGAAGTTGTAAATGTATTATTTCTTTCTCACTTTATTTACATTAAGGATATTCGAGAAAGATAAAATATATATATATATATATATATATATATATATATATGAGAGCCTAAAGTAATGCTAGATCTTAGCCAAAAAGCCGTAATTCATCCAAATTGGGTGACATAGCATTACGTGGTAGAGATAATGGCCTTGTTTGCCAAGTGACAGAACGGTACACAGTAATGCGGTTACTGTTTTTCATATATTTCTTTTTTCACATTTTCATATTTTTTTTAGTAGCAATCAACATCAAAACATTTTCATTTTTTTCACTTTTATATCACATCAATAATTTTTTATTACTATTCAAATTAAAAAATTCACTACAATTCAAAACTTTTTCACTTTTCTATACAATTTTTTTTTTTTTTTTTAATTTTATTTTATATCACATCATCACTTTTTACTGATTCCGAAATTAACAACTCATTATTTTGTTATGCTCTGTATATGTCTTTGCCGAACAAGCCCAATACACGCCAAATGTGAAATTACTTTTTAGTCATCCGTATCGCTCATTTATGAATTTTTGGTTGGGACGCAGTATTTTTGATTAATGTTACACGTCATCTCCTCTTTTCTTTGTCTCTTTTAAAACTGACGTTGATTGGGGCAGATGTAGGTGTTAGGGTATGAGGACGAATGTCCCCACATAATATTTTAAATTCTTCTTTAAATATACACATTTTATAATTTTGTTTCCCCAAAATAACATTTTTGTCCTCCTTTATTGTTATATTTTAGTTTCACCCCCTCTTCCAACATAAAAAACCTAAAATACCAAATTCGACCATTTAGTTTTCCTTACTCTAGTTCCATTCCCCAAAAATGTGCAATATGATCAAAATATTTGTTTTTCATTTATTTTTTGAGTAATTATTCTATAATTATTTAGGTTTACAATATTTATTTTGACATTACAAGATAAATAATTTAATCATTTATGATTACTATTAATATTTTCCCTCGACTCTTAGCATTGTACGTTGTCGTTTGAGGCTTTAGGAGATCGATCTTGATAGGAAAAAGAGTCCACGATTAAAAGTACCAATTTTTGTGGATCCTATAGATTGTGTTTAGTTTATTTACTAGTTGTTTATGATATTGTGTGTTTGTGATGCCATGGGGTTAAATTTAAGACTTACATGTTTTTATTTTATATAAACACACATAGAGATTATATGTATATATATAATTTTGTATTTTATATAAATCCGTCTCCCCAACTTATCAAAAAAAAAAAAAAAATTCACTCCCCCACACCAAAAATCGTGGTTTCGCCCCCCTAATGTGGCTATCCAATAATTATTATAAAAATGACATCAGTTTTGAAGCGACGGAACATAGACATGAGATGACATTTAGAATTACTCCTGCTCAAGACAAGTGAAACGGAAATATTATACCATCAAGTAAAATCCAAAATCTAGGTCAAAAATTTTATACAATCAAGTAAAATCCAAAATCTAGTTAATAAATATTACACAATCAAGTAAAATCCAAAATCTTGGTTAACCCAATAAAGGATATAACTCCAAAACTCTCTCATGGCCTTACATAAACAGTGTCACCACTTTCAAGTAACCAACTGATCCATGAATCATAGTTATCACTGCAGGCATATATTATATACAAAGCAAGTATATTGGCCACCCACATTTACTCTGCTCAGCCGATCGATCCAGTGAGTCGGCAAAGTTTCAAATCAAAACAAAACTTTTCATTGCAACAACTAAATAGCTATGCCAAACCCTTTTTACTGGTTAGATGAGGGGTTATCCATTTTCCTAACCAAAGTGTTCGAGTACTGTAACTTTTACTACAATTTCCTTATAAACTCGCATTCAATCTATATTTTATAAATGAATACAATGTGACGTGGCATCTATATTTGAGTGGTTAATAAAGTAAGTATCACATAATTGTTACATTAATTTATAGTAAAAGCTACACTACACTACACCTTAGGGGTGAAATTGCGGATGCGGATATATCCGCATAATGTAATTATCACTTTTAGATATTCGCATATGTATCTGCATCCGCGCGGTTATTAAATGCAATCTATAACCGTTATCCGCATAGGAATAATGGAGTTTTGAATTACTATTTAAATTTATATGCAAGATTAAGTAATGCAGTTATTACGATATGCAAATTTAAATAAATTAAGATTTAACTTGTTACACAATTCATTATTATCAGACATAGTTGATCATTACCTCATAAGGTAATGGAAAATGATACAAACACTTCTGCTGTACAACTTGTGCACTCACAGCAGGCACAAGGGAGTGAGATTCACACACTGGGTCCCACTCCCTTGTGCCTGCTGTGAGTGCACAAATTGTGCTTGAGGAGTGTAACAATCACTCCTCTAAGGTAATTGGGATTTTGATTACCCAAAGAAGAAGAAGAAGAAAAAGAAAAAATATATATATATATATATATATATAGTCAGGTATGACTTTGAGATGATAGTGAAAAAAATAAATAAATAAAAACATAATCTAAAGATCCTGAACTTACCAAATTCAAAATGACGTCATCTTAGTAAATTTAATTAAATATATATTTTATATAAAGGGATAGCGGATGCGATTATTAACTGCATCCACATACCCTAAAAATGCTATCTGAATATGCAATTGCGAATAGCAGTTAGATACGGATAACGGATGCGAGCGGTTATGGTTTTTTTAAAAAGTAATTATATTTAGTAAATTATCATATGATTGTGATGCGAATTACTATTGTATCTTCATGTTAAAGTTATATGACAGTATAGCACTCTACTAATTAAACAATGTACACAACAAGGTTGCACAACATAAGATACATGGGTGGGACTCATGTCCCACTTACATGAGTCTCACTCATGTGTCTTGTGTTGTACATGTATTGTGCAATATTGTTGTACAAAAATCTTTTCCCTTACTATTTTTGTAAGAGAATTAATTTTTCTACATCAAAACACATATGGTGTGAGATCTATGCATGTGAGTATCATATATGTGAATCTCATATATATGAATCCCATACCTAATGTACCTTGATATAAGATTAATGTAAAACAGGATAATGTGATGGATGCATAACTCATCTTTTTTGTAATTATTGGAGTCGTTTGGGTTCTGGAATATTTCCCCTAATTAGTAGTCCGGTTTCTGGAATGTCCAAACCACAAGTGAAACTTTGGCTTCAAGTCTAAAAAATGATTATAGCCCAACCCCTTTGACATGTGGCGTCGCTTGACCCCTTACGTTTGTCCAGAAACATCACACACCCCAAGTGACCCTAGCATCACCCATAGCAATTCTAAAGAAAGATTTTTCAACAACAGGCATACACATAGCCAATGTATTTGCGTGCCATGAGCCCTCCAACTGCCACGTACCCTCCTTTGCATGCCCCATCCCTAATACTACGCAGCCACGTTTTTCCTCGCCCATACCTCTCCCCCATCCTCGTCATCCTTCCTCTCTCTCTGACTCTCTCTCTAACTATTCTATTATTTCTATATATTCCACCTCCCTTTGCTCCCTTCCCCCTCAACACCATCTTCATTCTTTTCTCTCTCTCTCTGTGCGGAAGAAATACACGCATATTGCACCGAAGATGAGCAGCGTTTGCGCTGAGCAACACAAGCTTCATCCCTCCCACCAACTTCACTCCTCCAACAAACCGCTCAAGAGCATAGAAATCCCACCGAGAAAGCTCCTCAGCCGCCGACTACCCAGCTGCCAAGAGATGACGGACATGTATTACTCGCGAGCAGCCGCAGCCGCAGCCGCCGCCGCCGAAGAGACCCTCTTGCAGAAGTACTTGCCGTACAACAGCGGCGCCGACGACGACGATCCCAATGACGTTTCCGACCCTTACTCCTCCGACCACTTCCGCATGTACGAGTTCAAGGTCCGCCACTGTACGCGCAGCCGCAGCCACGACTGGACCGACTGCCCTTTCGCCCACCCGGGAGAGAAGGCCCGCCGGCGCGACCCCCGGACTTTCCATTACTCCGGCCAGGTTTGCCCGGAGTATCGCCGCGGCGGGTGCAGCCGTGGCAATAGCTGCGAGTTCGCTCACGGCGTGTTCGAGTGCTGGCTCCACCCAGCCAGGTACCGAACCGAGGCCTGCAAAGACGGGAAGAACTGCAAGCGCAAGGTGTGTTTCTTCGCTCACACGCCTCGCCAGCTTCGCGTTCTGCCTCCGAATTCTCAGAAGTCTCCGCCGCATGAGCTGGCAAGCAAGAAGAAATTCCTGAGCTCGCCGAATCACCATTGCTGCTTGTTTTGTCATTGCGCCACTACTTCTTCACCGACCTCGACACTTATGGGAATCTCCCATTTCTCTCCGCCGCTTTCGCCGCCTCTTTCCCCCGTGAAACAGCGTTCCATTAATGGGTTTTCGCCGATTTCAGTGAATCATGGGGTGCTGAGCTACAAAGACGTCCTGACCGAGCTGATGAGCTCCTTCGAGGCCATGAATTTCAGTGAAGCCTCTTCGCCTTTGTCTGCCAAAAGCCCGAATTTGCCTTGGCTTGATGTTTCTTTCAACAATGAAGACCAACAACAGTTTATTCTTTCACCTTCGACACCGAATCCTTCTGTGTCTGCAAATTTTTTGAGTGGGGATCGCTCGAGCAAAAGCTTCACTACTGTTGACAGCTCTGATCCAGATCTTGGGTGGGTCAATGAGCTACTGATGTAGAAGACCGATCAACGGCGGTGATGGATTTCGAAGTGTATATATATATATTCCACCAGCCGTATATATGGGGATTATATATATGTGATTTGGTGTATATTGTTATGATCATTTGTCATTTATTTTCAAGCTTTTGATTTTTCTTTTGAAATTTGCTGCTTATGTTTTGAGTGTGAATCTACTTTGCTAGATCTGATCTTATTTCCATGTATTAATCATATTGAACTACTACGAAATGAAATGGATATGATGTTTTTTTTTGTTTTTTTGTTTTTTTTTTTTAATTATTATTATTATTAATTGGTGCATGTAATTATCTTTACGTGTTAAATTAATGTAACCAAATAAACCTACATATGGGGGTTGAAGATCATGTTGTTGAGATATTTTAGTTCGGATCTTATTTCCATGTCTGCCATTTGGCATGGCAAATCTTGAAGATCGAGGGCAGGCCAAATGGCAGACATGCACCGTACGTTGGAAAGTTGATTCCAATCTTAGAGTAAGTAAGAATTTTGGCAGCTGCTAGGTTTCATCTTTTCGATCGGAGGAGGATTTGAAAGCCAAATTTTTTACGCACCAACTTTCACCGTCGACCTTCAATTAAGAAGATTAGGGGTGATAATAAATAAATATCCAACGTACAAATCGAACATGTTTTATTTTGTGGTAATATATGTATATCGAACAATTTCTTTCATTTTGAATAGTGAAAGTAAATCACCCTACGGAAAATATATATATATATATATATATATATATATATATATATATATATAGAGAGAGAGAGAGAGAGAGAGAGAGAGAGAGAGAGAGAGAGAGAGAGAGAGGGGCAAAACTAAAAAAATAAAAATTAGAAGTAAAATTTTATTTTATTTTTTTTGAGAAAAAATCTTGGGGCTAAGGCCCCCTAGCCCCTAAATAGCTCTGCAAATGACCTGACCCTTTTTGTGATATAAGGTGATTTTTAAAACGTGATTTCAAAGGTGACCCTTTTTGTGATATAAGGTGATTTTTAAAACGTGATTTCAAAGGTGTCATTTAAAAACGTGATTTTTAAATGTGAAAAACGTGATTTTTAAATGTGAAAAACGTGATTTTTAAAACGAATTTTAAGTGTTTTGTAAAATTATAATTTGATTTTTAAAATCATTTAAAATTATACATTTTTAAAACAGTACTTTATAATTGTGTTTTTAAAAATTTTATTGTTTGCGATTTGAAAAAATATATTGTTTTACGTTAACACCTACATTTTTAAGTCACTAAAAAAAATGCAATTTCAAATAATTACTTTTTATAATTTAGTTTAAAATTATATTTTTTATCTATAAAATCGCAATAACAACCGAAGCATACGCCACCCTTCCATATATCTAGGCTGTAATAGTTACTGTTGCCACTCTCTTAAAACTTAAAAGCCAGCCCAACAAAACAATGAGGGAAGTTATTTTGTAGCATTTTACATTGGTTGCATGTGTATGGAAATAACATTTTGTTAATTACCATATTCCCACCACATTTCCTGCAACTTTTTCCTCTCCTCCATCTTCGTCCTTCTCTGTGTAACAAATCTCTCCAATATAAAAATATATTGAAAGAAAAAAGTTTTTCAACCAGTTGTGGGAAGTCGAAGATGTCAGCCTCCACAGCCAAGAAACCATTGGAGAAGATGACTTCTTTGAGTCATTTTTTTCATTTGTTTCTCTTCTTCTTTCTTCTAATAGGCTTGGCTTCCTCTTCCACGTCCTTTCTTTCAAGTAAATTCTTTTCCCTTTTCCATAGAATTTGTTGACATGAATTCTTGAACAACATAATTAATTGGCCATTATTTTTATTTTTATTATGATTACTTTTTCCTTATTTATTGTTGCAGACGAAATATTTGAGTCACGCGGATCCGCTAGCCGTGCCCTCCTTCAGACCAAAACATGTACCACTTTCTTTAACTATTCCTGACTTGCTTTTTAGTTTTCGTTTTTCTATTTATTATATTTCTAGTAATGCAAAAGAAAATATGTGCACTAATTGTTCTCAATGGATTTAGATTTGATGGAATACATTTTATTTGGGTTGTCGTCACCCCTAATAACCTTATATATATGGGTAATCGAACAACTCACTTGGCCAAAATAGATGATTTGGCTGCCCTCGATAATTGATTTAGGAGCGGCCGAACTACCCCTTCTGTAACATCTCCAAATTAACTCCATTAACCCCTTGCCTAATCTCGTTTTGTACTTAATGGTTTATTTTTTTTATTTATCCTAATTTCTCCTCAGTAGCCACTAATCCCTCAAGTTTTAAACTATTCATCGTGGTTTTAAGTGGGGTGCAACACTATTGGTAAAAAAGAGTGGTTCGGCCACCCTTAATTAGAGGTTGTTTGTGGTTAATAACCGTCCCGCTTGTACACCCCTACCCTCGATGGTCAGGTTGGTAGTGGCCAAACCATCCCTTGGCCAAGGGCCGGTGGTTTATCCACCTTAACAGTCACAACAAGATCCCATCTTTTTTAAATATATATATTGTCCCAATTTGGGCCTTCCATTTTAAATGACGATCTAGATAAAATGTATTGCATCGGATCTCAATCTGTTGTGAATGCGGCTTTCCTCTCTTGGGTTTCTCATTGATAAAATATCACATTTAAAGTTGATATGTGAAATTTGTAATGATCATAATGACATTAATTGGTAATATCATTGAATAATTTTGGAGGGTGTAATTTTTTTTTTTTTTTTATTATTCATTTCTCTTTGTTTTCTCCTATAGAGTTTTGAATTCCATTTTCTCTAACATAATATGTTTTTATAATGTAAAACATTTATAGTTGAAAATATTTTCTGGAAAACTAATAATTTTATAGTTTTTTAGTGCCATCCCCTAAAAATATTTTATCAAAAACTTCTTCCATTGTTTGGTTCGCACCGAAAATGTTTTTCAAAAAAACATTTTTCTCTGGTCGGGTGGCTCTAGCAAGGGTTGGTCCCGGTGGGAGACAAGATAGTGTCTAGGATGTTCATTAGGAAGAGAGGTTTGAAATGAGCAGTTGTGAACTGAAAATTTTTATGCCTTAAAAATGTGTAAACCATTTTACGGAAAATGACGGGTTATTTTTACAACTCACTAAGTTTTTTAAGTGCAGTCAAATACCAAAAAATATTGAAAATGTTTATGAAAAATGGATCTTTATTGTTTATATATTATCTTTATTTTCGTTAGAGAAGAGAGAAAAGAGGATGTAGACATATGGTTGTCTCTTACTTAATTTATGATTTGCATCTATTCGATTGTAACTGAAATCTAAAACTTATCGCATTTTGACAAATACTTGTTATATATATATATAGAGATATAGATTCAAGCATTCAAGATATTTTTTTTGTCAAGTTTACAAAAAGGCTAATGAATATGTTTTGTCCTTGAAAAATTATCAAATTTTCAAGTTTGAGTCTTAAAAATTTCACATGCCAAGTTGGTACCCATATTTTTTGCATGGTTTCATTTTGATATTTATGTCTCATACGATTTATTGAATTGATGTGAGAATTTTCTTTTATGATGTGTCACAATTTCATTACTTGAAAAAAAAGGAAAGTACTCACAATAATTTGAATTCGGATGCTTTATCTTTCATTTTGCAACCAAACAAATTGTAAGAAAAGAAAAAAAAAATGGAAGCAAATAGAGTGTTAGTTTTGATTTTATAATGTCATTATCACATGATTGAGTAGTTAACCATGGAATTTCATGTTTCATTATGTGCAGCATGTCATGTAAACTTTGAGTTTAAGAACTATACAATCCTCAAAACCTGGTGCAAAGGACCTAGATACCCGTTAGTGGCTTGTTGTAACGCTTTCAAGGAATTTGCATGCCCTTATACGGATGCTATTAATGACATGACAAATGATTGCGCCGCAACCATGTTTAGCTACATCAACCTCTATGGGGGTTACCCGTCAGGCCTATTTGCCAACATGTGCAGGGAAGGAAAGCTTGGTCTTAATTGCACCAATGTTGTAGATGAAGCCACGGGGTTATGAAATTGACCTGATTAATGTAATTTGGGTTTATAATTATAAACTTAGCCTAAGAGCTATAATAAACTTTATGTTGATTTCGGTATTTAAGTAAAGTTATCCAAAATAGAATAATGGATAAAAATTTATAGCAGTACACTACATGCACAATGGACAGACAACTTGTTATTATAATTAGCTAGAAATTTATATTTAGGGGGATGAGACTGTATAAAAATTTATTTAGGGGCCAAAGTAAAAAAAAAAAAAAAAAAAGAATAAAAGGAAAAAAAAAGACCTAAAATGTTTCATTTTAACAAATTTAAAGGTTGAAAAAACCTTATATATATATGGTGGGGTGAGGCTAGAGGTTCCTCATTGTAAGAGAGAGTTTGAGCTCGCACACATACACATTTATCCAATGGAGACAACCTAGGAGGCTTATAAAGAATATTGAGAAAACATCGACTATGTTTGTCAAAATCTTGTTTGTCTTTTTTTTTTTTGTTTTTTGCTTTCAAAACAAAAATATGAAAAAGGGAAAACTTCACAACACCCTCATGAACTTTTACTCGTTTAGAAATGATCCACTAAAGTTTAAAAACTGTCAATTTCACAACTCGAACTTCTAATTAATTTGATGCAATGTCCCTCCTCCGTTAGGGTTTAATGTTAAATCCTAATGGCACCCTTGAAAATGATGAAAATACCCTCATGATTTTTTTTTTTAAAAAAATACAAATAAAATAAGGGTATCTTGTGACCCACGGCGGGGTCACAACGTGACCCACGATAGGGTCTAGCGGTGACCCAGTGTAGATTTTATTTTATTTTTATTTTTATTTTTTTTTAAAAAAAAAAAAAAAAGAAAATTAAGTTTTTCTTTTCTTTCTTTTTTTTTTTTTGAAAAAAAAAAATAGTTTGAAATTAAGGGTAAATTTAAAATTTTTATAAAAGTTTCTAAAACCCAGTTGATAATTTCGTCTGGATTCCGTCCGTTTTTTTGATGGCAGTCCACATCACCCCACTTAAAATGTTGATACCTGTCTCGAATCCTACATGGCAGTATATCACAGGTGATACCCATGCTTTTACTGCCACGTAGATGAAAAAATTACATTTTTTATTAAAATAAAAATTTAAAAAAAAAAAATTAAAAGGAATTTGTGTGTCTAACCCTAAGATAATCTTATGTGTTATTGTTATTAGTTAATGGGTTGTCAAATGGAGTACTAGAAATTTATGGGTTTTCCATGGGTCTTAGTTCTTGAGCAATTCAAGAGTTAAGTGAGAATTCAGACTTAGAAAATATTATGTGTTAGTAATAATATGTCATCGCAATGTATTGTACAGTGATACATTGCGTGGCTCATGGCCAATTGTCTAGCAGCCTATGTGAGTATTCAACTCACTAAAAAAAGATATTACGTTTTGTAAAACTTTACGATGAAATAATTGTTAGATTTATGATAAACCGAGCCAATGATATATGCATGTGATTGATTTCAATACGTTCAATTATATTAAGTTATGTCTTTAGATTATTTTAAATTAGTTGAGAATTATGTTTTTATGATGTATTTGAGAAGGGATAAAGAAGCATACAAAGTTATACGATGTATATGTGTATGATAGTCTGATCATGATAAGTATGAGATGTGACAAGCATGAGCATAGAACGAAATCATTACCGTTGAACGTAAGACCAAGGTTGAAATATCTCTTGGTAGAGAATGTGTAAGACCAATGGGAATAAAGTCCCAAGGCATAAAAAATAAGACCAGGGGTTCGAGTCCCATGGCACATAGTAACCAAGAGCAAGTGTAAGACCAGTGGGTATAAAGCCCCATGGCATCAGCAACAGAAAACAAAGAAAACAGATGTATGGCAAGCATTACATGATGTGTGGCATGATTTATGTTTTATGATATTTTCATAGTTAAATGTATCAGTATGCCTATGAATTTGAATGGAACAGAATATATGTATACTGAAAATTGACTTCTAAATAAAGTGTGTGCAACAAGTGTCAACAAAAATCAAGCATAGCAGAAAATAAAAGACACATAGTTTTTGTTGACGAAGTGGAAACTCAATTAAGAGAAAAACCACTCCGGACAGACAAACCCAGGAATTCCACTATTCAGAAGACGAAGCTAGATACAAGATAGTAACACTCACATTAACCCGATGCAGTGGTCGTACCTTGCTCTCTGACGTGTAACCCAACACGAACGCTTCCCAACCAGGTCTCCTACCTAAAGGGGTCTTCAATGGAATTCCTTATCTTAGAGCTGACCTCTAAGATAGACTTCAGTTGTAGCGCAGCACACTTGAAACGGCTTTAGGGGGATCTTGAATTTCTCTGAGCTCTTGTGGAATTCAATACCGAATTCTTGCAATTCTCAATGCCCAGGGGCCTCTATTTATAGGCTGAGGTGCAGAATGGGCGACTGCTGTAATCTGTACGGACCCCGTCCGGACAGTGCTCTTGGGCCGTCCGGACAGACAACTGTGCGACAGAATTTTTTGAAAATTTCGCTGAAAATCTTTCCTGTTTAAGACCTGCGTCCGGACGGTGAGACACTGACGTCCGGACGGTCGCACGTCCGCTGCAAGTAATTTCCATATAAGGCTTAGCTCGGCCGGACCAAGGGGGATGAACGTCCGGACGACAATTCTTCAACACGCAATTTCCATATCTGCTATGTGTGCGTCCGGACCATGAGAGGTATACGTCCGGATGGTTGAAGTCGAATCGGCAATTTCCTTAACTGATGAGTGCGCTTCCGGACCAAGGCTGACTGACGTCCGGACGGTGACTTTTGAATTGCGATTCTTGCCTTAAGGAGACGCGCGTCCGGACGGTTGATCGATCTTCCCTTTATTGGAACTTGGAAAGAATCTGAGAATGTTCGAGTATTGAGAGGCGTCCGGACGGGCTGCTGAGATGTCCGGACGGATGCAAGCTGGAACAGAAGCTTCTCGATACAGTGTAGGGTCCGGACGAATGATGCTGGTCTGTCTGGCGTCCGGTTGGGATGAACACGTCGTCCGGACGGATGGAACAGTGAACAGATGGGCGTTCGGACGGGAAGACACGTCGTCCGGACGGCTGACAGGGAAACTAAAATCTTCTATCTTTTTCCCAGTGCAGAGTCTTCTGAAAATGCTCTGACAAGTGGAATCCCTGTTTACAGCATCTTTACACATAAGTGATTTTGTCCAAACACAGAATAAGGCCAAAATACTGACATATACAGTTACAGCTAGATTGAAAAGATGATTTATATGAAATTTCTAACTAGATTTACCAATATGCCTATGCGTTTGAATGGAATAGAGCATATGTATATAGTTAAGGCTATAGTACATATGATGTTTTATATGGCATTGAGCTTAATTGTGCTTAGATACAGATATTTCCCGAAGGTTTGGAAATGCTCGTATCTATGCATAATTGGGTTATGATGCTGTTCATTTTTTGCTTAGACGTACTCATATACTTGTAATTCTCAAAGGTTTGAAAAACTTGTATACAAGTATGGCATAGTCTTATTATATATGTATGAATGAGTGTATAAGTAGTAAGATTCCTCATGGACACGAAGTACGTGTGTTTACCATATTAGCTATGAAACTTTTGAAGAATGATTCTCACTAATAGTAGCTATTATAATAAATGCAAGATAGAAAAGAAAAGAGTTGGCTTATTGTGAAAACTAAGTGAGTTTTATACTGCTGAGTTTGTGGACTCACACTTCCACCTATGCGTACATGGCTATCACCACGATCATATAGATGTTGATGCTTTGGTTGTAAGTACCGCTAACGTCGATGATGACCCAATGACATTGTATTAATACTACGACTGAGGCTCTTCGTATTTGGTCATATGTGCATCGGGCTCGGATAGTCCATCTTTCGTCTAGAAATTTTATATATGGCTTGTGTCGCATGTGACACTTATTTTGTATAGCCATTCTTTGATGTATATAATGTTTTGATTAAGCCTTAAATGGATAGACAAATGTATGGCTCTGATGTTGTAATTACACTTTTTAGTTAATGAATTTAGTTCAACTGCTACAAGTTTATCTTTGATAGATTATACATATGTTATGAGATGTATTGGGTTGATGTTGGCTTATTGAATAATCGTCATACTACTATGGTGATTCCATTTTGTATATCTATAAATAGGTTGTCACAATATATCATGTAGTATATCTATAATGCATTACCATGACATTCTTATATTCGATGGAAGACTTCATTTCTGTTATTGCTTGTGATTTACGAACTTTTACTAAATAATTGAGTTCACTACATGATAATATGTACTATATGTACACCATGTGTATTATTACTCACTAAGTCGTACACTTACACTTGTATTTTTTTACCAATAAAGCATGTGTTGTTTTATAGTTAGATTCATTTAGATGCCAGTTTTGAGTGAGGAGGATTTCAAAGCTTTTGCGACCATTTGGCGTATTGATAGTTAGCGGGTCAATACTTGAGGACTCATCGCAAAATTTTGGAAGTCGTTCATGATAATTAATATTCTTAAGAGATATTGTAGACTTAGATTTTTGAGGCATGTTGTGTATGTATTAAGGTTAGTTTTGATGTTTTGTAACGATAATATGTATAGTAATTTCAGTTAATGTTGATAAAAATCATATGTTTCCAAAGAATAAGATACATTGGTCTTATTCTTTTGGGGAATTAGATAGGGAGGCGTATTGAGAAGTTAATTACTAATTAATTAATTTCTTGGGGCGTTACACACAAATTGTATGGCTTGGCACAATGAATGGGTCATAAGAAATCTTATATAGAGTTGGTATGCAACAATTTTAATGGTTAAACCTCAACTAAGTTCTTTGAGCATTGACAAATCATCCTCTTAAGTATTTTCAATCATTGATGTACCTTGAGAGTCTAAATTTCTTTTCCAGCAACTTGTGTATTTGAGAAACAAATGCCACGCGTGAGAAACCCCAAGAGCAAAAGCCTTATTTATCACCTACCCATATGATATCTCATTGCTCAAAAAGAAAATGTGATGTTGCATCACTTTTTTTTTTTTTTTTTTTTTTTTTTTTTCCTTCCTTGCAATGCTCGATGGAAGGTTCACCCTCTTATAAAAATGTAACATAACCCAAGCGTTAAAGAAGGGGAGAATCCAACATAATGCATTCACCATAAGACAAAAATCACAAAGAGGGAGAAAACATCTTGCTCCTTCAGAGAAGCCATGAAAACTCTTTTTCCTCTTTTTATCTCTCTATCTGTTGCTGGATGGATACTTTCCGATCATATAAAAAGCATTGATTCAAACTTCTAAGAAAGATAAACTGAGAGAGGGAGTTTCTCATCTCACCTATTGTCCTAAGATATTTCCCAATCTTAGAAAAAATATAGAAAACGACAGCTTAAGCAAAACTTCATGGAAAGCTTACCTAGCCACGAACAACACCTTATATTCCATCAATACATCATGGCTTAACATTTGTCAGAGGCTCATCCATTGTTGATTTAAGGTTATGTCATTCACTGTTGTAATACCATATAGTCATATCCTTTTTCCCTTAATTGCTCCCTCTTTTCTCCATTTTATTTGATTATTCAGATAAATTTTACAACCATTTTCTTATTGTCAATGCTACAGTTGTTTTTAGAACTTATTGTCATTGTTGTTCTTTTCATTATCATTATTAGTAAAATTTATCGTCATTACTATTGGTGAAGTCGCCACGATTCTCACTAACAAAATTCTCACTATTATTATTATTAGTGAAAATCGAAATTGACTTCTAAAAGTAAAGTGTGTGCACAAGTGTCAACAAAAATTAAGCACAGCGGAAAATAAAAGACAGATTTTTGTTGACGAAGTGGAAACTCAATCAAGAGAAAAACCACTCCGGGGCAGCCAAACCCAGGAATTCCATTATTCAGAAGACAAAGCTAGATACAAGATAGTAATACTCACATTAACCCGATGCAGTAGTCGTACCATGCTCTCTGACATGTAACCCAACACGAATGCTTCCCAACCAGGTCTCCTACCTGAAAAGGTCTTCAATAGAATCCTTTACCTTAGAGCCGACCTCTAAGATAGACTTCAGATGTAGCGTAGCACACTAGTAACGACTTCAGAGGGATCTTGAACTTCTCTGAGCTCTTGTGGAATTCAATACCGAATTCTTGCAGTTCTCAATGCCCAGGGGCCTCTATTTATAGGCTGAGGTGCAGAATGGGCGACTGCAATAATAAGTATGGACGCCGTCCGGACGGTGAACCTGAGCCGTTCGGACGGACAACTGTGTGACAGGATTTTTTAAAAATTTCACTGAAAATCTTTTCTGTTTAAGAGCCGCGTCCGGACGGTGAGACACTGACGTCCGGACGATCGCACGTCCGCTGCTAGTAATTTCCATATAAGGCTTCGCGCGTCCAGACCAAGGGGGATGAACATCTGGACGGCAATTCTTCAACACGCAATTTCCATATCTGCTATGCGTGCGTCCGGACCATGAGATGCAGACGTCCGGACAGTTGAAGTCGAATCGACAATTTCCTTAACTGATGAGCGTGCGTCCGAACCAATGCTGACTGACGTCTAGACGGTGATATTTGAATTGCGATTCATGCCTTATTTATGAGCGCGTCCGGACGGGAAACCACATCGTCCGAATGGTGTATCTATCTTCCCATATTTTGAACTTGGAAAGAATCTGAAGCTGATCAATCACTGATGGATGTCCGGACGGGCTACTTAGATGTCCGGAGATGCAAGCTGGAACAGAAGCTTATAGATATAGTGGAGGGTCCGAATGGAAAGATACGTCGTCTGGACGGATGATGTTGGTTTGTCTGGCGTCCAGACGGTATGACACGTCGTCCAGACGAATGGAGCAGTGGACAGATGGGCGTCCGGACGGGATAACACGTCGTCCGGACGGCTGACAGGGAATCCAAAATCTTCTATCTTTTTCGCAGTGTAGAGTCTTCTGAAAATGCTCTGACAAGTGAAATCCCTGTTTACAACATCTTTACACATAAGTAATTTTGTCCAAACACAGAATGAGGCCAAAATACTAACAAACTCCATCTTTGGCGATTCGGACAAAAATCACTTGACCGGTTTGGAAATACATTCCCGGTCCAAAAATAAAAATTACTCTCCCTTTTTGTCGAAGGGACAAAGGGTAAAACAGAGTAATAAAAACCAACTGTAATAGAAATTACTCCCCCTAACGATCTCGGAAGGACCCGGGAAACAGAGTAATATAAGTCAAACAGTTTTACAGACAAAAGGAAGGAAAAACATCATGCTGAATGGAAGAAAAAAGAGCAGCATGGAAAGGTCCTTCACAAGTATAAAAGCACGCGCATGTATCCCTGTCTTGAGAAATTAGACACAAAGCATGTCAAAATTATTCAAACATACAGTTAATAGACAAGAATGAGATAGGCACAGATTCCCTTGCAACTCGAGTACAGAAAGTAGCACTATTTGCTCATGCAATGTGTGGGTGTGTGAAGACCTTTACCCATAAGGTATGACTTTCAATATTTTGACCAATAACAACTAGATTTTCTTAGACAGGAGAGAAGATAAATGGAAGATAAGCCAAAAGTCAAACCTTACTAGGGCCTAGCCACCCTCATTTGATACACTCCCCTGAGATGCAGCACCTAAGTGATTTACTTGTACCATGAAGGACAACGTAAATGTTTTACTTGCACGTAGAGGGCAAGGCATAAAGCAAATGTAGCACATAAGCAGAGAATATATACATTAAAGCATAGATTTCATACGATTAACAGCTTGTTTCTTATGGTGCTGCAAACTATAGGGAATGCCAGAGTTTCTAGGTACTAGATTCAACTAGCAGGTGGTCAATTTGGTCATCTTATCAAAAACTTATTCTCTTATCCAGAATTTCTAGAAACAAAAAAGTTAGAGAAGGAAAGATGTACCTTATAGGAGAGTCGTAGATAGTGCACATTTTTCATCTCATGAGGAAAAGAAGCTATCAATCAAAACAAGTGAGCAAGAAACCTTAGCATATGTCAGATTTGTGTTCTCAACCATATGTAAGAATAATTCATCCATGCATAGTGAACTAATAAACCAAGTAAAATGCATGAGAGAACTAACATACCTTAGAAAGGACCAACCTGGTACAACCTCCCAATTTTATTTTATTTTTTTTACAACATCATTCTGGCAAACGACAAGAAGCCTATCCCAACATGAAACATCATGTCTAGGATATGGCACACACACCAATGGCTTTTCGAAGGGACTCAAACCTGCTACCATCTAGAGGTTTGGTAAGAATGTCAGCCAATTGGTTTTCAGTGGGGATGAATGAGAGTGAGACTACCTCGGATTCCACAAGATCACGTAAGAAGTGATGCCTGATGTCGACGTGGTTGGTCCGAGAATGCTGAACGGGGTTCTTTGAAATATTGATAGCACTAGTATTATCACAGTTGATAATCATAGTATCTTGAGAGAATCCGTAGTCCCCCAGCAATGTCTTCATCCACAATAATTAGGTACAGCAGCTACCCGCAGCAATATACTCAGCCTCAGTAGTGGAGAGAGATGTGGAGGCTTGTTTCTTGCTCATCCATGCTACAAGATTGTTCCCCACATAGAAACATCCTCCCGAGGTGCTCTTTCGATCATCAACATTTCCAGCCCAATCTGCATCAGAGTATCCTGCAACAACAAGGTTTGTTTCTCTAGAATACCAAATGCCATAAGAAAGGGTATCATTTACATACCTGATGATACGCTTTACTGTAGTGAGGTGAGATTCCTTAGGATTTACCTGAAAACGAGCACATACTCCCACACTGAAAGCAATGTCTGGTCGGCTGGCTGTAAGATACAGGAGGCTCCCTATCATACTCCTGTAAAGGGATGGATCAACAGATTTGCCTGCAAGGTCACTACTAATCTTGACACTGGTACTCATGGGAGTACGGGCACGACTCTTCCCATCCAAACCAAACCGCTTGACTAAATCTTTAGCATATTTTGATTGAGAGATGAAAATGCCATTAGTAGTTTTCTTGACTTGAAGGCCAAGAAAGTAGTTCAGCTCTCCAATCATGCTCATCTCAAATTCCTGCTTCATTTCTTCAGAGAACTCATGGGCAAGAGAATCTAAGGTAGCTCCAAAAATGATGTCATCAACATAGATTTGAGCAATAAGTTTGTGAGTACCTTGATTTCTGATAAATAGAGTTCGATCAACTTGTTCCTGAGTAAATCCCTTAGTCAAGAGATAAGTAGTTAGACGCTCATACCATGCTCGAGGAGCCTGCTTGAGCCCATATAGAGCCTTTTTCAGCTTGTACACATGGTGGGGATGATGAGGATCTTAAAAGCGCTTTGGCCATTCTACATAAACTTCTTCTTGAAGAACACCGTTTAGAAATGCACTTTTAACGTCCATCTGATATAACTTGAAACCCAGATGACAAGCAATAGAGAGGAGAATTCTGATGGATTCTAACCTGGCAACCGAGGCAAAAGTTTCATCAAAGTCGACTCCCTCTATCTGAGTATATCCCTGTGCAACAAGACGAGCTTTATTTCGAACCATAGTACCATGCTCATCTGTTTTATTCTTGAAGATCCACTTTGTACCAATAATATTCTGTTCTGCAGGACGAGGAACCAAGGTCCAGACATCATTTCTGGTGAATTGATGGAGCTCATCATGCATTGCAGATACCCATCCTTCATCCTGTAGGGCTTCATCAACTTTCTTGGGTTCTGTCTGAGCAAGGTAGCAGCTGTAGGAGACTTGATTGGCTACTTCACTGGTAGGCTGAATGACTCTACTTCTGAGCCTATGTCCTTCATCTATGGTCCCCAGAAGTTGCTGAGGAGGATGATTGTGCTTCACCCATGATCGCTTAGGAGGATTAGCAGGAGTATCCTCATCTTCGAAAGTAGTGGGAGGGGTATCCGAAGTCGTGGGGGAAGAGGGAGACTCATCTGGAGACACGTTTGGAGAGGACTTAATAATATCAGTTGGAGCTGCTGAAGAGTCAACTGAATCAAGTTGATTTTCCTCCCTGCTGATTGGTCTCTGAATTTCTTCATCATCAATGACTACATTTATAGATTCCATCACAGTCTCTATTCTTTTATTGAATACCCTGTAAGCACAACTGTTTGTGGCATATCCCAAGAATATACCTTTATCACTCTCGGTATCAAACTTCCCCAGATTCTCCCTGTCACGAAGTATATAACATTTACTTCCAAAAGTTCTGAAGTACTTTACCGTGGGTTTTTTACCTCGCCAAATCTCATAGGGAGTCTTGTTTGTCTCAGGCCTCAGGTAGGCCATGTTAATGATATGACAGGTAGTGTTTACAGCTTCCCCCCAGAAGTTATGAGCAAGATTCTTTGAGTGGATCATCACACGAGCCATCTTCTGAATTACTCTGCTCTTTCGTTCAACAACTCCATTCTGCTGAGGAGTGATAGGTGAAGAAAATTTCGGCTTGATTTCATACGAGAGACAGAATTCTTTGAACTTGGAATTTTTGAATTCTCTTCCATGATCACTGCGGATTCTCATAATCTGGCAATTTTGCTCAACCTGAATCTTCTTGAATAAGTGCTGAGCTGTATCAAAAGCATCAGATTTTTCCCGAATAGGAATAGCCCAAGTATATCGAGAGAAGTCATCTACAATAACCAGAATATACTTTTTCCCACCTAGACTAGCAGTTCTAGTGGGACCCATGAGATCCATGTGCAGTAATTCTAAGTTTCTAGAAGTTTGAATACCTGAGGTCTTCTTATGGGCTGCACGAGTCTGTTTCCCTAGTTGACAAGAACCACAGATTCCCTTTCCAGTCTTCTCCATTTTGGGCAGACCTTTAACTAGGCTTGGCAATTTTGATACGACCTGCGAATCCGACATGAATACGACACGAATATATAGGGTTTGGGTTTAGGCTATAACTTGTTTATGACCCGTCAACCCGTTTATGACCCGTTAATGACTCGTTTATGACCCACCAACCTGTTTATGACACGTTTATGACCCGTTTATGACCCATTAACCTGTTTATAACATATTTATGACGCGATAATTACACATTTTTTACCAAATTAATTAAATGGGTTGACACGCTAACCCGATGGGTTGACACGCTAACCCGATGGGTTGACACGGCAACCCGAATTGCCAAGTCTACTTTTAACCACATCTTTGCCTGCAATTTTCAACATTTTAGAGAAATTTAGATGCCCTAACCTTTGGTGCCACAGCTCACTGTCATCTATGGTTGCCTTGTTGCAGAAAATCTAAGGATCTGTAGTCAAACCAGAAAGACCATAGCAATTATCAGCAGTTCTTTCTCCTCCCATGAGCCATTTGCCACTGCTGTCAAATATATTACACTCCTTCTTGGAGAATTGCACTACCAGATCATTATCACAAAACTGGCTGATGCTGAGGAGATTCGCCTTGAGCTCCTCCACATATAAAGCTTCCTGAGATGTTCCGAGGCCTGGAATGTCAATGATCCCTTTTCCAATGATTTTGGATTGGCTCCCATCTCCATAGGTGATCTGTCCACCTTTGCCCATCTGAACTTCTTTTAGTAAAGTCTTATCACTTGTCATGTGTTTAGAACAGCCACTATCCAAATACCACAAACAAGTATCAAGAACTTTTAGTGTAGTATGAGAAACTAAACACAGATTGTCTTCCTTTTTAATCCAGACTTGTTTGGAAGCTTTTTGATTATTAACCAGGACAGATCTTCGCTCAGTAGGGGTGAGGTATGCTAACTTCTCACTAATGAGTTTAACTTGATCATTTAGCATTTTGACTTGCTCTACAAAACCTGGTTCATCTTTTCTAGGGACAAGGGTTTTGTTCCAAAGTTTCTGAGACCTAAGTTGAAAACAATCTGGACGAATATGACCAATAATACCACAATGATGACATGTAGGTACAGATTGATTTTCCCTTTTACCCTTACAAGCAGATTGAGTATGACTATGAGACATGATTGATTCTATGAATAGAAATATCATGAGAAACAGCACTCAAGAAATTAATTTTCTCAGAGTGTACCAAGCTCTGATACCAATTGAAAATCGAAATTGACTTCTAAAAGTAAAGTGTGTGCACAAGTGTCAACAAAAATTAAGCACAGCGGAAAATAAAAGACACAGATTTTTGTTGACGAAATGGAAACTCAATCAAGAGAAAAACCACTCCGAGGCAGCCAAACCCAGGGATTTCACTATTCAGAAGACAAAGCTAGATACAAGATAGTAACACTCACATTAACCCGATGCAGTGGTCGTACATTTCTCTCTGACATGTAACCCAACACGAATGCTTCCCAACCAGGTCTCCTACCTGAAAGAGTCTTCAATGGAATCCTTTACCTTAGAGCCGACCTCTAAGATAGACTTCAGATGTAGCGCAGCATACTTGTAACGGCTTCAGAGGGATCTTGAACTTCTCTGAGCTCTTGTAGAATTCAATACCGAATTCTTGCAATTCTCAATGCCCAGGGGCCTCTATTTATAGGCTGAGGTGCAAAATGAGAGACTGCAGTAATATGTACGGACGCTGTCCAGACGATGAACCTGAGCCATCCGAACGGACAACTGTACGACAGGATTTTTCAAAAATTTCGCTGAAAATCTTTCCTGTTTAAGAGCCGCGTTCGGACGGTGAGACACTGACGTCTGGACGGTCGCACGTCTGCTGCTAGTAATTTCCATATAAGGCTTCGCGCGTCCGGACCAAGGGGGATGAACGTCTGGACGGCAATTCTTCAACACACGCAATTTCCATATTTGCTATGCATGCGTTCGGACCATGAGATGCAGACGTTCGGACGGTTGAAGTCAAATCAGCAATTTCCTTAACTGATGAGCGCGTGTCCGGACCAATGCTGACTGACGTCTGGACGGTGATATTTGAATTGCGATTCTTGCCTTATTTATGAGCGCGTCCGGACGGGAAATCACATCGTCCGGACGGTGTATCAATCTTCCTATATTTTGAACTTGGAAAGAATCTGAAGCTAATCGATCACTGATGGACGTCCGGACGGGCTGCTGAGATGTCCGGACGGATGCAAGTTGGAACATAAGCTTCTCAATACAGTGGAGGGTCCGGACGAAAAGATACGTCGTCCGGACGGATGATGTTGGTCTGTCTAGCGTCCGGACGGTATGACACGTCGTCCGAACGAATGGAGCAGTGGACAGATGGGTGTCCGGACGGGATAACACGTCGTTCGGACGGCTGACAGGGAATCTGAAATCTTCTATCTTTTTCATAGTGCAGAGTCTTCTGAAAATGCTCTGACAAGTGGAATCCATGTTTACAGCATCTTTACACATAAGTGATTTTGTCCAAACACAGAATGAGGCCAAAATACTAACAATTAGATTTGTCATTGTTGTTACTGATGGATGTGCAACGCACATCTACTATTATTGCTAGACGCACAGTTACTATATATTATTGCTGAATACGTAGCTCTCATTACTTCTGGATGCGCAGCTATTGTTACAGTTGGATGTGTAATGCGCATGTACTGTTATTGCTGAACGCACACGACAAAAAAAAAAAACAAAAAGGATAATTATGGACGGATTTTTTCTAGACGGTTTCTAAAACCATCTAGAATTAAAATTTTACAGACAGTTTTTAAACAACCATATGTAAATAAATAAATATGGACAGTTTGAGTAAACCGTCCATAAATGAACAGACGATTTGAAAAAAGCCGTCCGGAAATATAAATTTTTAGAGGGTTTTGACTTTTGATCAAACCATCTATAAATTTATAGACGGTTTGGAACAAACTGTCTGAAAATTTACATTTCTGAACGGTTTTTTTCAAACTGTCTGGAATTGATTTCAGATGGTTTTTCTGCATTTCTAGACTGTTTTAAACCGTTCAGAATCTGCTTCTTTTTTCTTTTTTTTTTTTCCTTTTTAGTGTAGTGGCGCATCTACTATTACTACTAGACACGTAACTACTATTACTGATGGACACACAACTACTATTACTAATGGACACGCAACACACATCTACTATTACTGTTGAACATGTAATTATCATTACGACTGCATACTGCATACGTGCATCACTATCATTGTTGAACCCGCAACTACCATTATGTTTAGTGTGCTTCTACTATTGCTAATGAATGCTCAATTACTGTTACTGCTGAACATGGCTTGCATCGTTATAACTGTTGAAATCATCGATATTGCTGTTATTGAACATGTACGTATTCTCGCAATCGAAACAACCATTTTCATTGCCATTGAGTCTATACTTATCATTATTAATGGAACTACAATTACAGTTTATCTCTGCCGCTGCAACTAAATATGAGGACTATTGATTGCATTCATATGGGTTTTCTTGTTTTGTTGGACTTTGAGCTTGAGTCTTTTGCAGGCATATAGTGCTCCGGTAGCCGCCAGCTCTTCTAGTTGGCTTGAGTTCCGTGTTAAACTCACACTCTAACAAACTCAGGGACAAAAGAGTTGTCTACCTGATTTTTGACATTCGGACAACGACAAAGAAAAGTGTCTCTAACACTGATCACATCATTAATCTTCACATTCCATACTATGTAACCAATTCATATTAAATGATAGGAGATACGGCAAAGCTGATTGTTAAAGTTTGAATTTCAAATGCATGATGTTAAATGGTAATTGACAGCACTAAATGTTCTAGCTAGTCATGTATCTAAACGCATATGCACTTGCTTGTACATTTTCTCAACGTTCATTTTGGTGGCACTTGCTTGTGTTTTGAAAAGAATTATTTGAAAACACAACTCTCAGAGCCCTCTCATAATGGATTGGAATTTCCTGAAATTTTTTATCTCAAATTTCTGAAAATTTGTATAGTAAATAAGAGAGAGAACCTTGGATCCCAAAGTGCTGAGCAAGTGAGATTTGCATCCGGACAATCTAGAACTTGTCCGGATATCTCAAGATCTATAATTTTCTCTCTCATTATCTGCCCGAATTTTGAGCAGAGAACTTTAGAGATCTCTATCCTCTCATGACATTCTTGTTATTTTTAGATCGAGCATGTAAGACTTTATGACCCCTTCCAATTTGGTGAAATGAACGGCCATCGCCAATATATACACCCATGTCCAACAATTTCAGGGATCTTTATCTTCTGACAACAACTTAGGGACGTTCATTTGGTTGGATTTTTCTCACTCATTATCTGCCCGAATTTCGAATTTTCGAATTTCAGGAATCACTATCCTCTCATAACGCAGCCTTGTTATTTTTAGAAAGAGTCTGTAAGACTTTTATGACCCCCTTCCAATCTGATGAAATGAGCTGCCATCACCAATATCCGGCAACAGACCACAAGAGAATTAAATGGAAAACAGTACTGGGGCAAATGTAGCACTCAGTGGTGGCATATTATTGGTTTCCTAGGAGGGGTACTTATCTGAAAGACAGCTGGGATGGTAGGGAAAAGACCCCATAAGGATGTGTTTGGAATAATCTTTTGGTAGGGATTGTTTGTTTGGGTAGGTGGTGATTGCAATAGACTCACAAGAAATGGTGTGGAAGAGGGGAGGCAGCCCATGCTAAAATGACCCATGATAGGGTTTGGGGTCCCCTACCCTGCCTTCACCTTCACCTTTTGGGGTCACATTTTTTTTCATTCTCATTTATTGGGATATATTGAATGCATTTGTTCATGGGACAAGAGACCCATATGCATGTGGATCTACACATGTATGGACACTAGTAGAGAATTCAATTCCTAGAGCTCATAGTGACAGGTGGCTTCCTTAACTTCATTGGGGGCCAAATGTGGCAATTGGGTTTATTGGTTTTGGTTGTAAAATTGTACAACCAAAAATGCCCAAATCTTTGAGAAGATTCAAGGTTCTGGAGATCATTGTGGGGGTGTCCTTAAACTTAGATTGGAAAAAGAGTTGTGAAGGACCATGTGTCAGATCCCCGTACAGATCTGGGAGAACCGACAACCAAAGCAATAACAAAGCTATTGGGATAAGGCCAGATTTGATAGCCTGTTTACCACTCACAGACTTAAATTTTTGGACAGTAAATTGTTGGAGATTTCAAATTTCAATCAAAAGATATTGTAGTTTTGGTTAAGGTCTTTGATATGGTCCGTGGTAAATAATGGATCAAATCTGGCCATATTATGTGGGGCCTTATTCAGGCAGTCCCACAAAAAAGGGAGGTTAAGAGGCCATCTCCCCAAGCTATTTAGGTAAGTCAACCCCACAGCTCTCCTATATAATTTGGGCAGCCAAATTACAAGGATCCTTCCGTTCCTTCGATAGGATTAGTGTGATGCCCCAAAATCCCTTGCAATTTCTCAAAATAATAGGGCCAATAGAAATCCAAAATGAACTGCCTTGATTGAGCCACATCATCTACAAAATAGTTTAAAGTCAAAAAAATTATAAAAAATAAAAATAAAAAGCCCCATTAGGTGGCTGGACTGCCACTTGAGGCAGTGGCCGACCACCTCAAGGGGCAGTCCAGCCACCCTTTTACTTTACAATTTTTTTAAAAAAAGATGACGTGGCTCAATTAGAGCTGTTTGTTTTGAATGAACGACTTAGATTTCCTGAATTACAAGCCCTGCAATTCGGGGTAATTATAGGAGATTAAGATCCATAAATTTTAGATTATCAAATTATGTGAATTCCGACAATTTTTTTATATCGAATAGCGTAAAAAATACTATATATTAAAGATATGACATATTATCGAGGCAAAAAAAAAAAAAAAAAGTCATTCCAAAAAGCTTTTTCTTTACTTTTGAAGAATCGATGCTTCTTCTTTACTAAACCAATAGACAGTTTTTTGCTCAAAGCTTTTATACGACATAAAATATAAGAACCTGATAAAAGTATACTCGATTCTCATTGCTAACATGTCATATTTTTAATATGTAGCATTTTTCATGCCGCTCGATGTATGAAACGACCTAAATTCACATAATTTGAAAATCTACAATTTCAAAGAAACTGTAAGGGATCATAATCCATTACAGGGACCTGAACGAGGGTTTATACATTCGTCTTGATTTGTTAACTCGTAGCCTTGTCCAATCAAATCCTTCAGAGGTAAGAAATTCAAGATTGCTAAAAACAGATGCATGAACTTGTCCCTAATCTAAATTAGTTTATACCACAAATCCAGCAAGTTGGAATTAAAACAAAAACTGCTCAAGCAGTCTATTTCAACTAGCAAAAAGATACTTGGCATTATTAATTATTCTTTTTGATACACCACGATTTATTGCTCTCATGATGGTGCATAAAGCAAAAACTGGATTCAAAGAACTCATGCCAGACCAAAAATTAGCATTATATATACCATTCATTTTTGCAAGTGGCATGAACAAGATTTCGAGCAACCCCTATGAGCTACAAATATTGCTGGTTTACAACAAAAAAATGAAACCACAGTTCAACTGTGGCGCCTAGAAACCATTTGTTCTAAGCTGATGAATGACTTGTATAACTCAGTTGTCTTTACAATTTCTTGTGTAGCTCAAAGACAATCTGGATTGTGACTGAAAGAAATCAAATGGTGTTCCTGATCCAAAAGACCTTCTAGTATTTGGAGAATCTGATAGTAGAGGTTCATAAACTGGATTCCTGTTCTTGGGTTGGGTTATAGACAAAGGAGAAACTTCTTTCTCTAAAGACCTTGCCTGTGGTTCGATGCTCCCGAGAGACAAAATAGGCCCACCCAGGCGTTCCGCCTGCTGAAGTGTATTGATTTTACTCGGCCTGTACGTATATCGGAAGTACTTGAGAGCTAGAATTGGACCCATCCCAACGGCAACTATGAGCTGCAATCGAATTTGAAGTGTCATCAATATCTGCTTTGCACTAATAAAATGTGTCATGGCAGAGAAAAAAAAAAAAACATTAGGCAGAAAGAAAAACTTACAAACACAGTTGTCCAATAAGATGGTTGTCTACACAACCTAAACATAATTGTGTACATCCCTGATGATGGAAGGGCACTGAAGATCCAGTTGATGACATAGAAGGCAGCCAAATTCCCCCATATGGCAATATGTTGAAGTATTGTAAAGGAGCTGCATGTGTCAAACGGAAGTTCAAGCAGTAGAGCAACTCGAATAATTTTTAAACTGTCTAAAAAGGTTTGAGGAAAGCTTTTGGGGCATCAAATCATGAGAAATACTAATCGTTTCCATATGAATGTAGAAATTAACCACAGGAATGCTGGTCTTCCATTCGTGGTGATTGAGGAAATACTATCACAGCCCTCTTTTCACGCTGCATTCATTTTGATGTAAATTGTTCTCTGGAAAAATTTTCCACATAAATATTTGCACAGAAAATAAATCTATTTTCCCTTCTTTGGTTGGAACATAGAAAACCAAAGAATATTTTTTTGTTTGCTCTTGCCTGAAAAACCTTTTTTGTAAATACTGAAAAACACCAAAAACATTAAGACTGTGAGCAGCTGGCGGCATAGGGTACGGTGTGAGAAAGGAGCAAAGTGGAGGTGGTGCAGAGAAGGTAGTCCCAGAGAACAGGTTTGGAAAACGGGCAAATTTTGGAAGGTTCGTCAGATTCCAGCAAGTTATCACTTGAAAAGCGCCGGGTGAGATCAGCTTTTGAGGCCAGAGGGCCAATCCAGCCTAGGCAAGTCTCAAAGAGATGAGAAAAAGCTCGTGGGACTCGGATCTAACTCTACTCGGTTAAAACCAGTTGAGTTAGGCTGCTTTTCCGGTGAGATTTATTGACAGTGAGGTTGGTGATTGACAGCAAAGAGTCAGGTGGCTACGGGCCAACGGCAGCCCATCAAAGGGTTTTGGAATTCTGATTGGAGAGTGAGAGATAAAGGGAGATGGTATGTTAAATCACGACTTATTTCAAAAGCTCAAGTTGATAGGTATAGTGAATTTAATAATTTAATTAATATTCTAACATTCTCCCTCACGTTTGAAACCAAACAAAACGTGGTATTTTAATTGAAATGGGAAGTAAACTATAGAGTCAATGTTCAATCTCAAAAGAGAAAAAAGAGAGTTTGTTAGAAAGAGAGGACGCAGAATTAGGGTTCCTACTCCTGCTAACATATTATTTATATTAGTGTTAAATACACAATTCCATAATTGCCCTCTAATAATAATGATAACAATATTATTAAAATATTACAATACATCAACATGGTGTTGGTGTGAAAGAGAAGAAAGCAGATGGATCTTGAGAGAGGGGAAGTAAGATCTGAAAGGAAGAGAAGAAAGAAAAATCTAAGAGAGAGAAGAGAGGGGGATGTGAGAAAAGAAAGCGAAGAGAGGGATGGTGCACTAATGCTTGAAGTGTTGAGTCGTTTTTCCATTATTGGATGTATTTTCCATTGACCATAACAACATTTTCTGTAGACTAACGATTTTTGGTTGCACCAAAAGTGATTTCCAGAAAATGTTTTATATTGAAATAAACAGAGCCCTAATTTTCTATTGAGGTCAAAAGCATCTAAATATAGCCTACTAGCCACCTTATATGAGGCCATATTTAGTTGAGGACTACTGTGATAGGCATTTGCAACCATGGGTAATGAGATTGAAGCTTACTTGGTCTCCAATGCCACAACAAAGGCCTGCAACCAAATACATCCAGAGAGTGCCACCATGGAAACCTCTTCCATTTCACTTTTTTCATAGGCATACGCATGTATACTGATTACAAATACAACAATTGCCTGCAGATCACAGCCAGCATTAATAGGTATAAAATTTTCACAAGCAAATCAACTCATAAGGAGCTCAGGAAAAAAAAAAAAAAAAAATCAACTCATAAGGGCAGAAACTTTAGTTGCTTCTGCACCAATTGGAGAGGGGAAAAAAAAACTCTTACATACATCATGAAATGATCTCAGATGAACTTTTTTCTTTTTCAATGAGCAATTAAACATTATAAAAAATAATGCCAAGAATTGTAAACCCTTTGTATGCAGGAGGCATACAAGAGTAGTACCAGAAAAAACGAGAATGAATGAATTCAGTTTTCTTATTTAAACATCTATCAAATTGCACAGAGAAAATAGGGGGCACAACTCTAGTACACATGAAATTAGTAAGAGAAACACCAAAAGTGAAAGAAAATATGCTCAAACTAAGCTAACAAACCATGGGTGCAACAATAATAGTAACAGAAGAAAACTAAGCTAGCAACAGAACTCACATGAAACAGAGATCTCCCAAACCATCCAGCGAATGTGCTAGGATTTAGTAGCCTGTTTAGAAAATGATACCGTGTCAGGAAGCATAATTTCCTAATACAGAAACTCTAAGCACACATTCCAACAAATAAAACAGTTATAGAATCAACTATACGAAATGTAAACAAATAACGTGGATAACTCCATAAAATCAAACCTCCCCGCTTGGCAGTAAAATAAAATTTGTGGGTGCTGCATGACAGTTTCTTCACTAAGATCTTTGTCAAGGGCACTGACTAGAACGGGAATACTAGTGTAGAAAACATTATAAGCCATCAAGCTGACAGAGTTGAAAAGGCTGGTTCCAGAGACACCAGAAATAAAAGAGAAACTGAAAATTTTTGAATGTCAGTTCATCAGAAAAAAAAAACCCGAAAGAAGTCCGATCCACTGATGATATTGGAGCATGCAAAATTGTAAAGAACCAAACAGAGAAAATCATGAAAACAAGGGACAAGGGACACTATATGTGTAAACTTACAAGATTTGGATGAAACAAATTAGTAGGGATTTATAAAAGGAATACTGGGACAGAAATGCTGTACGGTTGTATGAGTACCGCCCATGGACCAGTATCAACCTTTTCAGAAACCTGAACTCTGGAAACGAAAAGCAGTCTTAATCAAAATGCAGATTATTCAATTTGACGAGGAATGAATGAAATAAGATGAAGGCAAATGATCCTATGCAGTCAAAAAAATTTAAGTCATCATATTAAGAACATTTTCTTAGTAGTGAAGTTCTAAATTTATCCATCATAGAATCCCAAAAAATATATAATTTTTTGAGAGATAACAAGAGACATGGCCCTAAATATGGTCAAGTGGCATAAAAGGGTCCATGTAGCCAACCCCAAATAGTTGGGATTAAGGCTTCATTGAAACGAGTACAAATTCCCAAAAGAGAAGGAATGCTCGCAAGGTTTACTTCCAAGAAAGATCGGCTGCATTTGGAGGAGCTAAAATATGTCAGTAATATAAAATAAAATCATGCAAAAGACATTGCACTTATTGGTTTACGAAATATTGTGGCTCACTGGATCTCCTATTCACAAAATCTTCAGGTTTTGACAGGAAATTCCGAAATGAACTTCATTTCCAGTACTACACCACAAGCATGAAATATGCTCAGCAGACAAGACTTAATTTACACGATAATCACTAAGTTACTACTATTAGCCCACATGGTAGATTCACAATCTGATGTGAGCGAATAATTGCTTCTTTTTTTTTCTTGTGTTTTTTTGAGCAATATTCATTGTTGACCACTAGCCAACTAATTCTATGTAGCTTTAGTTCTGTAATAACTATTGGAACAGTGATTGTTATCACTGCCTGTCATAATCTAACTGATACGGTTCAACTCGGTCAAAATATAGTTTTTTTTTTTTTTTTAAATTTTTTTACTCAATACAAACTTGAATAGTTTCTCTTATGCTTCCCGGTTTTAGCTCAAATATGTTGAGTGCTTCAAAAATCAAACAGGCATCAACAAATCGGTAGAGCTACAGAGAATTCATTTGAAATCTGCAAAATATTTAATTTTTCAGAAAGAAAGCATCGAAACTTCAAACAAGCATCAAGGATGTTCATATGCAAAACCAATAAGAATAGCCACTAACATTTTGCGTTCCAGATTCCTTTTACAGAAATATAACAACTCAAGAGTATGTTAAAAGATATTGGTAATGCTATGAACGAAAAGCTCAAATTTATAGAAGTTCAATACAGGTAAGTTGCCTACAAGTTTCTATCTAAAACAACTTTCTCATACAGATATGCACTCAAAACACAAGCAGGCATGCATGGACAGCTATACATTAACTTACTCCCAATACTATAATCAGCTGCCCTCGCTGCCTGCAGTCCTTCTCGTCCACTAATGCCAACACCAATATCAGCTTGTTGTATCATCCTCACATCGTTCCCACCATCCCCAATAGCTAATATTCTATAGTCACATGATTTTAAGAGCTCCACAAGCTGCAAAAATTTATGTCAGAAAGATTAAGTGTCCACATCACTGGACTGAAACAGTAACCTTTACAGTTGGTGTTATACATATGAAAATCTCCCAAAATTGGCTCTTTTCCACGAAAAAAATAGTTGATAAATGTAACGAACACGATTCAAAAACTTTTCAAGATCACTAGGATACAGAAGATCTTAGCAATATACCTGATATAGAGGATGCAGTATCAAGAGATTGAAAGCACTTAGTCAACTGAGTCTTAAAAATCTTCAAATTCGTTTTGTTTTTTAATATGGGAATAATACATTAAAAAGCAAAAAAAAAGAGGGGCAAACCCTATAAGAAAAGAGACACCAAAGGGAACAGAGAGAGCGTAACATCGGATATTTAGAACATCCAAGAATCAAGCAAAGAAGTGCAAGTGAAGCAAAACATAGCAGCCATCCTGTAACGACCCACCCCCAATGACACAATATTGTCCGCTTTTGGCTCTCCCGAACCAGACTTCCCAGGATGTCACCCATCCTGGTACTGCTCTCGCAGAAGCACACTTAACTGCAGAGTTCTGATAGTTTCATAGTCATCACGGCTTTAAAACGCGTTGTGTCATAAATGGTGCATTTATACATATAAACACATCCACATTCCCAAGCGATGTGGGACGTCACAATCACCCCCTCTTTGGACCTAGCGTCCCCGCTGGCGTCCCTCATTGGCTTGTGCACCCTCCCACTATCTCAGGCTGGGCAATGGCTCTGATACCATTTGCTCTGATACCATTTGTCACGACCCACCCCCAATGACACAATATTGTCCGCTTTTGGCTCCCCCGAACCAAACTTCCCAGGAGGTCACCCATCTTAGTACTGCTTTCGTAGAAGCATGCTTAACTGCGAAGTTCTGATAGATTCATTGTCATCACGGCTTTAAAACGCGCTGTGTCATAAATGGTGCATTTATACATATAAACACATCTTCATTCCCAGGCGATGTGGGACATCACACGTCCACTTCAAAATCTTCAAAATTTTCAGCAATCAATTATTCAAGAACAAGTTGCAGCCATCTAAGCATTAGTATCAAAACTTGCAATGAAACATTCGTGGCCAATCCATAACTAGAAGAAAAATCGTGTTCTCTTTCTTGCTTTTTCTTCACTTCAGACTCCACATCCCTAGTAGTGACCACAAAAGAAACTCTTGCAGCAAAACAGTTGAAACAGAAGATATACACCATATAATCAATTGGTCTAAACTTAACTTCATTCTCCATCTCCATTGATGCTTTAGGTTATGTTGATCATTACTAGACATGATCAACCATCCATAACAGATTTTCAATACAGGTGCGTCCCTAGGCCCGGGAAAGGCAAGGTTCATGTTTTTTAGCAGCGGGCATTCTGTGGGTTTCGGGGTTTTAGGGTTTTAGGACTTTTGGGTGGGTTCTATATGGTGTTGGGTTGTTTGGGTCTTTAGTTTGCTCGTTCTTGTTAGGTGTTCCCATTGTATACTGCCCATAAACGTAGGGGCGCCTTGCGCTTTTTTTTTTTTAATAAAATTTTCTATTACTTATCAAAAAAAATAAAAATAAAACTAAAAATTCAACACAATCATTTATTAGATTTAAATAACTTGGGGAATATGTGGAATTTGTTTCTCTTGGGGTTTAGTTTTTAGGTTAGAAGATCTGGAGAGTCTTGGTCTTAGACTTTACGTATAATTTAAACCCTTTGATTGCCTTAGTTCACAATCATCATCTATTTGAAGCTTAATCCATCTTATATTCACATTAGTACAGCAGAGAACCTCAATAGGGGAGAGGAGAAAAAAAGATAAACTATAAGAGCAAGAAAAAAGAATAAAAACAGAAATAAAATCTTTAAATATAGAGTACTCAAATTGTATGCAGATAAAAACTGAACTTAACAAGCCAAAATAGGTAGGAGGAAAATGAAAATAGAGCAAACAAAAAAGTTTGATGGTGCCACCTGTGCCTTTTGTGATGGCGTCACACGACAACATATAGCAGTCCTTGACAATATTGCCAATTCGGTAAAAGCTTTCCGATAATACGTAAGTGCAATTTCAAGAGCCCAACCATCAACAACAAATGCCACATCCTGTTTAAAAAAAAAAGAAGCAAAAATGAAACAACTGATTATTATAACCTTTAATGGGAGCCACTAGCAAAGACAAATTACAAGAAAAAAATTACGTTAACCAAAGCACAGCTTGCTTAAAGTTGATACAAGAATAATTGTTCCTCCTCAATTACCTTAAAAAATGCAACAAACCAAGATAACCATCATCACCTTGCTAAATGTAACAGCTCCCTCCAAGTGGTATGATATTGTCCGCTTTGGGCCAAGCCCGTACGGTTTTGTTCTTAGGTTTTACCCCAAAAGGCCCCATACCATTTAGAGAGAGCATGATCTATATAAGCACATCACATTTCCTACACCTAGGCAATGTGGGACGACACACTAAACATATTCAAATTAATTACAACTTAAATATTACATCTTCCACAAATATAAATGCAATATAGGCAAACCTGTTTTAGAGTGGGGTCAAATTCGATATAGTGACTCTTACGATTCTTAAGTAATTAGATTTCTATAACATAAAAAGAGTCTATCCCCACCTCCCTCCACATATAAAAATATACAAGTCTCCATCGGAAAAATAACCTTTTTTTAAAAAAAAGAAAAAGAAAAAGCCCCACTAAAGGGGAAAATAAAAACAAAAAACCATACAGGCCTAACAAACGTAAAA
The DNA here is from genome assembly GCF_958979055.1 of Alnus glutinosa. Taxonomy (NCBI): domain Eukaryota; kingdom Viridiplantae; phylum Streptophyta; class Magnoliopsida; order Fagales; family Betulaceae; genus Alnus; species Alnus glutinosa. The sequence goes on from NC_084887.1 coordinate 9,492,805, forward strand.
AGAAAGGATTACTTAAGGAAATATGTGTTACTGTTGCACTAAAGGTAGGATTAGCAGGAGCAGAGTTTGATGAAGCACACATAATGGATGGTTTAATGGAAACACCACTGTATACCGAACCTCTACAGAATGGTGATCTTTCCTTGAAACTCTCCAGATTTTACTTTCAGTGTAGATTCATTGTCCACAAAAAGGAAACATTTCATGGGTTCTGTTCAAATGTCTTTTTCTTCAATGCACTTTCAGATACCTGCCTCTTGTATAAGTTTTGCTAACTAGAAAATAAAATTCAGCTACTAATTTCACAGAAGTATTAAAACCTTCCTCCACAACATGAAACCATACCTCCCCTACCCATTTATCAACTTCCTCCTTGTCATTGAGAACTTCCATCCGATATACAATTGTGGAACTGCTCTTTTAGAACCCACAACTTTTTTTTAGAATTTACATTACATCGAGCACATTAATCACCCTATCACTTATCAAGCACCCAGACTGAGTCATCAAACCTACCAATGCTCCCTTAAATGATACGTTTATTTTATAATTGGATGGACAAGGTTTTAATAGGTTTTTTCCGACAGAGGGTAAGAAAATATTTCCTGCTGATTACATAAGAGCTTTCATCTTTCCTTATGAAAAAAAAAAAAACAAAACAAAACAAAACAAAACACTTTAAGATGTAAGGAATCCCTTCAACATTGGATCTTTCCTGTTCCATTGTACATGAATGCAGCCATCTTAAGCATGATCATCATAGTACAATGAACTCTGAATACTTTCAGCTCCTCCCACTGCTCAGATGTAGATGGTTCAAAACATCAATAAAGTGACACCTATTATCTCGAAAGCTCAACCTGAAATCAAGGACCATGATTCCCAACTTAAATCATCTAGGTTGTTTCCATGCACCCAATGGATTATCTTATATATGCCGAGTGTTGGTATAAATAATTTTGCCCCCTCATCAGAATGTTGGACACAAACCACTATATACCCAATTCCATTCACAATGTTGTGATTCACATGTTTATTAGATCCAGATCCAATTCATATGGCAATCAATTATTAGAATAAGAAACATCAAGTACTCATTCACTAATAAATTACTTAGATTTTCAATAAAATAGCTCCAAAATGTAAATGGAAGCAAAGAACCCGTGACTTAATTTGAACTTTTGATTGACAAAGTGAATAAGCTATACCTTAGGTTCTGACGCTGTTATCCTCATTGTAAGTAGAACTCTCTCTAAACTTGTACGAACTTCATCTTTAGTTTTTCCATCAATTGACAGAAGCTGACCTTTTGGCTCTGTCAAATTACAGACAAAAAAAAAACAAGATTTTATGGTGCATGTACTTGATAATGTTATAAAATTATTTATATCTAATGAGAAGATTCAATCATTCCACCTAAATCTTTCAAAAGCAACAACACATAATGTAGTACATGTTAAACTAGAAGCAAAAGTACCAACGAGATCACGTATTCATACATGCATGCAGGAGAGAAATAAAAAATTCTACCTGGTCCACACCCTGAACCTTCCCACCCCCCACCCCCACCCAAAAAAAAAAAAAAAAAAGCCACTACAAAAAAGAAATAAGAGGAAATTGCTGGAAAATAGAATATTAAAAGTTCAGCACCTAGAACACCAATTAAAAGAGTAAGTTGAGCATAAGGGCACTTTGTTCCAGGGCAATATTTTAAACAATAAAATGAGGGGGCATTAAAAGCTCAGCTAGATGTCACATACTCCTTTTAAGTTTTACGCTGAGTTCTCAATTTTCATAAACTTACTCATTAGAAAAAAAATAAAAAAATAAAAAATAAAAAAAATCCACAAAAATATAAAATTTGAATCTGTACCCTTAGGACAAGTTAAAACAGACACAATTTGTGTCAAATAGGGAGATGGATGGACAGAAGTGTAGACACCCAATACTTAAAAGTCAACAGGTCAAGCCTTGTAACAAGAGAATCAAACAATGCTTAATAGTTTGGATCACAGCTTCTCTCATTCACCAGCATATCTCAAAATTCAAAAGAAAAAAGGGGAAATACTACAAGAGAGTAACTACCTGGAGAAATAAAATTGCATGAGAGAGCAATCTGTATGGCAGTATTCTGCTTGTCTCCAGTCAGCATCCAAAAGTTTATTCCTGCTTTTCTTAATGTTTCTATTGTTTCTGGTACACCATCCTAAATTATAAATGACGTGTCAGAATTTAGAAGAGGATAAACTAGGAAAGCAATACTGTTTTTGAAAGTTAGGCTTCAACTGTCCAACTACAGAGATTCACCTGTAGACGGTCTTCTATTGCAGTTACTCCAAGAATTTCCAAATCATGTTCTAACCTTTGGCAAACATCAGCAATTCTCCACTGCAAAAGTTGGCAGATTTAGGGAAGCACATGTTGATATAATTGGATAAACCTAACTATCTATCTATCCACACATAAATATGTGTGTGTGGTACAACATGCATACATATACGTTATGTGTGTGTGTGTGTGTGTGTGTGTGTGCGTATTATCTATATATATATATATATATATACACAAAATCTAATACATTGAGATGTACATTTTACCTCCCTATCAACTAAGGTGCTACTAGCCTCTTTATACAACAAAGACCATTCTCGATATTCATCTTCCCTTAATTCACGCCAAGCCAAACACAGTGTACGCAGCCCCAATTGAGCATAATGATCCACAGCTTCGATAAACGCCCTTGTTTGCTGTCCTGAAGTGAACTCAGGGTCACCAAAGTGATATTGATTAGTTGATATTTTCTCTAGAAACAGTAAAAATAGCAGGGTATTCTCAGCTAAATAATCAATAAATTACTATCCAGAATCCACCTTTAGAATCTCCACACACACAATAGTCATGCCTAGCGAGACATAACAAGGCACCACTTTCTTTCTTTCTTTCTTTTTCTTTTTCTTTATTTTACAAGTCAACAGAGGAACCAGATTAGTATAGCAGCATATAACTGATTCCAAAGCAAAAGAATAAGTCATGCAAATGCATGGAATGTATGTTTTGGTCAAAAGGGTAATAGTAGACTACGCAATATGACATAAGCCTTATCCTCCGAAATCCCTCCCCTCTCATGGGTGAATTCAATAACTTCCCTTACATAGTTCTAGTGATTACATTAAAATTTTGAAAATCAGTACTTCGCTACCACTTAATAGTTGATGTACTACCGTCCATCTCCAACAAGAATGCAACATAAAAACAATCAGATTATGGCAGCAGATTACAACACTTTCAACAGCACCCATGCAAGGGCCATCAACCGCAAAGCCCAAGCAACAGAATTAGAGTTCTGAACTTGTAGAAAACTTAGGACAGACTGAGACAGACAGCACCATATGAGTTTTAATCAGCCATTCATTCCCTTTCCCAGAAAGAATAAACACCACCAACATTGCTGCTTACCATAGATTTATGACCCAATTTATTAAGATAAAATAGCATCTGCTATTCTGTTCTCTAATGTAAGAGAGTTTATCAACTTTAGGAGTGAGAGAGAATTCAAGGTTTGATGCTTTCTATTCTATATGTTAGAATACACGTTATGTGACACCTCAGAAAGCCCACATTGAATGGGTGAATTGCCCACATTGAATGGGTGAATTATAAAGGTACTCATGAATGTTAAGTTCCATATTGATACCTTACTAGATGAGACTGAGCTTTATAAGTGATTCTAGGAAGCTTCAATTATAACTTGACAAGTCCTTTTGAGTGATAGTATAGATGTGGCTAGCACTTTCATTGGGTCGTTACACATTAACTTTTACTATCCAAATAGAAGTGATTCAATATATCAAACCATTCATGTTTCTCTTCCTCAAACTACATAATAAATTATGTTTCTCACATGGAACTTAAGTTTGGAAGGAACTTCCAAACTACACATCTTATAATGTTTCCCTACAGCTAGGGACGAAATTGGGGGGTAGCCGGTGGGGGGCCATGGCCCCCCTCAACTCTATCCCGGTTAATAAGGCCCCATGTAACTCATTTGCATGTGGGCTTGTGATTATCTATCTTTTAGTGAATGATATATGGAAAAACATGTTTCCCAAGATCTTAGCTCCAACTTCCAATGCTTAAGTTCTCACTAGCTTTTGTCTAGAGCAGTAAAGACTTGATAATAGTCAAAATAATAATTCCCCCTCTCCCTTTCCCCTCTAAATTGCTTTGAAAAAAAAAAAAGGTCAAAATAATAAGCATTGGGCTTATATATATATATACACACACACACACATTTGGGCTTAAAAATTAGGCTTTGTTTCTATCAGAACTAGACTTTGGCCCATTATTTATGCTTTGGTTTAGCTCCCCTTGAAAAAAAAGTCCTGGTTCCGTCCCTGCCTACAGTCCTTGTGGAAGAGAAATAAAAAGCACCAATAGGTAGGGGTTACCAGCACATGCATGAGGTAGAATAGATTCATCTGCTCCTTTTGTCAAAAGGAAGATCTTTCCATTCTGGCAATCTTTCACAACTACAGACATTCTTTTCCTATCATAAGTGAACTCGAGAGTCTCCAAGACTTCATATTGAATTGTTGAAGTATTGAACTTGATCTCTGCAATATAGTTATGTAAACCATATCATTAACCCCATTATGAGCACCGTCTTTCTATGACAGCCAAAAGCAAATGACTTTTACCAAGAATATTTGCATTCTTATTTACAAAAATCATATGCAACCGAGCAGCAGCACGAACAAGAGCATCCTCATCCTGAGACTGTGCCTTGTACAATATATCTCCACTTTTGCTATAGGCAACAAAAGAAACAGACAGGAAAGATTTCAAAACTACGAAATATGTGCACGTAAACCTAAAACACATTAGGGTTTTAGGCTTGCGCTCATCTGCGCTTTTTAATGAATTGAATTACTTATTAAAAAAATAAAAAACCTAACACACTAAAATGAAAATGTTCCATGATTTGAATCTAGGGTAAATCTCAAAATCCAGCAAGAATTTAACCACAAAATGAAGCTAAAATGAAAATGTTCCATGATTTGAATCTAGGGTAAATGTCAAAATCTAGCAAGAATTTAACCACAAAATGAAGCTACGCACACCTTCGTATCGGTATAACGGTATTACATATTGCCATAACCGTAAGAAAACGTATAACATCTGGAGAGCCACTGGAAACAGCATCAAGCAGCTCCACATCTGCGTATGAAAACATGGAGCTGATCAGAAGACAAAGTTTTGCAATCTAAAAGAGTTTCTAGATGTTTGAGACACACAAATACAGGAGAATCAAGAAATTACAAAAGTAAATAAACAGCCAAGTTTGATGAATTAATCTGTTAGCATAAAAATCCTACATATTCCTATAAATTTTTTTTTTATCTGTTATGTTTGTTGGATGGATAAATCAAGGCATTATAAAGTGATAGATTCAAGCTCATAATCCAGAGAAGTAAACATGTTCATGTGAAGCAAGTAGTCAAGTGACTCAATCTTACAAAAACAAAGACTATGAAATTTGGTGAAAGGAAACCGATTGAACAAAGAATCAAAAAGCAACAATGAAAAGCTTCAGCATAACTGAAGGCTGCAACATAAGATTAACACAGCAATGCTTGACTTAAATTAGGCCCAACTACTTACAAAAAAAAAAAAAAAAAAATTGCTTGGGGTTGAAAACATAACAAAAGATCCAACTTCATACCTAGACTTTCTACTTGGAACAGAAATACGAAACTCAAATTTGGCTGTAATGTGAACCACAAGAAAGAACCTATGTGTCATTTTATATTCTGAAACAGTATTGCGCCCTTCAGGATAGGGATTCCAGACAGGTCAATCAATATAAGACAGAAATAACTTAGCATGAAAACATATCTAGGAGTAATATTGACTTAACTATATCTCCTAAAACCCCTTTTTGATTTCTGTACAATTACATGGTGTATTGAAAAAAGTTTGCCATGCAACAAGTACATGTGACAGAAAACAAGGAAGAGCTCCATTGCTGCAAAGTTAAAAACCAAACCTTTCAACGCATCCCCACTCTCATTCCCATAGAAAACACCATTGATGCAACATCTTCTAAAGATCATTTTATTTTCAGTTAGGGTACCAGTTTTGTCAGTTAAAATGTACTCAACTTGTCCAAGGTCCTCGCTTATTGCTGTACTGCCACATATAACAAAAACCTCTTAAAAATATATGCAATATAACTACATTTTTCATATAGTTAACTTCATTGAAACTTTTACCTCATATCACTTACTTTGTTGCATGGGCTGGAGTACCACTTTCTCGGTCAATCATCTGGTTGTCCCAATCAATAAATTTTGCATATAAGCTCTTCACAAGATCCAGAGATACCTGTCAAAAGTAAACACTTCAGTTTGCAGTTATGCTTGTGCTTCACATCTATACATAACCTCATAATGATCCTTAAAATCACTCATTAAACAAACCTACACAGAGCAAATTAGTCTAACTGACAATTTGCAAGTTAGTACCATGGTCTCCCTCTATTTAACTAGCACTAGCAAGAATATATGCAACGCCAAGGACCTATCCTATACGGAAATTATACAACTTAGGTTTGAGAGGATCTTCAACATGAGTAATATTTCATTGAGACCACAAAAATTGAAATATTCATCACCCTCCTCTCTCTGTCTCTCACTCTCTAGCTTTATACTCTCCAAACTCCAAAGAACTACTTCTCTCATATTGCTGAATTTGTCAAATATCATTTAGCTTCATGTTAAAACATAATAATAGCAAACATGCCAAACCATGATAATGGCAATGTAGATAATCTAAGATTGTAAGCATGATATGCAACATCTTACCTTAATTGATATGGGAATCATGATGGAACATAGAAGCTCAAAGCGAAGAGGGATAACCAACAGTTCAAACCATGGGCCTTCCTTCGGATATTGTACATACCATTGCTACGAAAAAAAAAAAAAAAACATGAAAGTGGGTATACGTTTCAAGATAATAGTTCTATCCATGAAAATACTAAATATCAAACTCATCTAAAATTTCAGATTTCAAGTAGAAGGACAATGTGCTTCTGGATAATGACATGAATAAAGAGTTGCATATGGAGTAAAGGAAACTAAATCGAGAGAGGAAAACAAAAAAAAGAATGAACAAAAGAGGTATTGCAAAGAGGGCAAATCCCCACTAATGGAAACAACAAGAAAATAATAAATGAATGTCCGGAATTATAAATAAATTAAAGTCACTGTACAGGACAAACCAGTTCACTTTGATTCTATATTACATGGACTAGTGTATGAGCATCGAGTTATGTGTCTAAGTGCCGGACTCATCTAAAACTTGGGACAAGGGGACAAGGATACAAAATGGGTACACGAACTTGGATACGCCATGTCAAAAATACTTCCACAATTTTATTTCCTTTAAACTTATCAGTTTATATATCTTATAAAGTACATCGTCTTTATTTTAGGGGAACTTTCTATTTAATTTTATATTTGTTTAGCTTGGCAGAGTGGGTAGTTAAAATTTTAAATCATTTTACTTGAATATTCTAAATGATCCCACTTTTTAACAATCTCAATTATGGTTTAGATACTTTTTATTTATTTAGGTCATATCAGATTTAGATAGACACAACAATCAACTAAAGAAACAAAGAAAGAAAAAAGATATATGATATCAGCCAACAGAATTCAACCAAGTGCTGCAATAGGTTGGAGCTCACCACATTCGATCATCACTTTTACACAACTAATGCAGTATGCATGAAACTTCTTATTCGGCTAAAGAATTCATTCCTAAACCCACCAGATTTTGCAGAAATTATACTCCACATTGAAGAAGAAGAAAAATCAGATCAAAGGCAGTGCAACTAGCAAACATTACATAGAAATCCAGCAATTACACGCAGTATTCTTGGTCCATCATCCTACTCAAAATTACAAGATTATCTTCAACAGAAGCAGGGAATAGGTCCTTTCAGAAGCCAAAGAATGACAAATGCAAGGTATTAGTCAACGTCACAATCAGTAGCACAACTTATTAAAGGACATACTAACAACTAACAAGTCGCTATTCAACAAGCAGCGGTATAAATGCTTGCTATCAGGGACAAGTCTTCAATAGAGGAAGGTTCAATGAGGTTGTTATAATGGATGATTGAAATGCCGAGTGGACAAGAAAGACAAATACTATACATCCCTGAAAGACATGCAAACTCTTATCTAAAAATGGCATTAAGTTCACATAAAATAGATTTAACTGCATAAGAAACAAAAGGATAATTGTGACATACCTTCCTTGCTTCAGTGTCCTTCCAAACATTACCAGCTATGCCTAGAACAATAACAACCACAATCTGGAAAACAAATATAGCTCCAGTCAACTTGTCAATCATGGCATCCACAGCTGTAAGCTTTGGTTCGGGTATCCCCCTACTCATGCCCAGCTTGGTTTCATTGCCTGGAAAAATAGAATATGTAGAAGTTTGTAAATCCAGCAATTGCTGCAACTGCTCTTAACAACATCATGGCAACTCATGGGGTTCAGAAATTGTTCCAAGCCACCCACAGCAATTTTCAACTTCTCTAGAGGTTGCATACATCCAATGCTGAACAACCCCAAAGTTCTTCAGATATTGAAATTGTCACTTTGATTCAGGACGTATATTACTTGCTTGAAAAATGAAAAGGTGCAATGAATCGATTATGTATTTGTCATGTTGACGGTAGCTACAGTCCAAGGTAGACAACATTAGATTTTATACAAGTTTTGCTGTTTTAGAATATTATAAATGCTTTTGCAGCATCCAACAAGTCAGCAGAAACAGCAACCAGAAACCCCAGTCCTTTTATTCTTTTTCTTTGGGAGAGTATCTTGCTCATTTGTTTACGTTATTAACAACTCCTAAAATAATTAAAGGGCAAGGAATCAGTATGCTTTCACAACTTTTTTACTTTTTTTTTTTATAAGTAATTTCATTATCATTCATTAAACGCAGAGGGGTGCAACCATAATACACAGAGAGTATACAAGCGTACCCTTAATCTGAAGAAAAAGAAGAACAAAAATTCAAAAAATCTGCAAAACTAGAAACAAACAACCTATGATGGGCAAATATCCAAGCATAGAAAGTATTGAACATAATCTTCCGCAACTTTGTCATGTTTGCTGCAATTAAAAGCCTCATTCTTGAGCTCCCTTTAAGATTGAACTGTTTCTTTTGTTCCTAATTTCTCCTCTTTCAATCTTGTAGATTTTGTTATAATCTTCGAGCGTGTTTGATAAACCCTTTTGTAGTGTTCTTCTGTTTTTTCACAAAGGTTATGCTACAATCTTTGTATGCATCCTTTCCAGTCTTCTTCTCCAGCTAGCTTTCCAGTTAGCTTGTTCCTTGGTCCTTTATATGAATTCTTTTTACTTCTTTCTTTTTAACACTACTGTCTGGTTATTGTCCTCACCATGGGCAGAATCTTTTATGTTGAATAGAAGTCGTTTCAATTTTAATTAGATTTGGGGGGTAAATCTTTATGTCTCAAGATTATCGAGCGGGGTTTAGGCTCTGTTCATTCAGGTCAAGAAGGCATCTTCTGGCTTCTGTCGACGATAGAGGAGGTGGCAAGGTTAGCAAACAATGCGGGCTTCTTTTGAAAAATCAGAACCACACACAACGTCTTCCTTTGCCAAAGAAGCTACAACAATGTTTAGGGGGATTACTTGGCCATCGAGGAGTTCAATGGAGGAGGGAGGCGGGGGATTATTCTGCTCCCTAAAGGCAGAGAGAAGTGGGGTTGGTGTGGCTTTGGGAAGGGGCTGCGTTTTATGTTGGAACCATACCTCACTGTGAAACAGTTTCCTTTGGCATTTCATGAAGATCCCTGCGTTGGCAAGCCCTTCACTCAGACAACATTGGCTATTAAAACTCCATTCACTTCTGCAATTCTTGGTGGATCTCCTGGTTTTGGTGCTACGTGGAGCTCGGATACAACGCCAATGGTGGATGGCGAGTACTTCAAGACAAAACCAGAAGCGGCCATGGAAACACACTGCACTGGGAAACAGTTCCCTCCAGCTGTTCATGGTGATCCCTGCATTGGCATGCCCTTCACTCAGTCAGTCTGGGTTGCTAAAACTCCATTCATCCCTGCAAATCTTGGTGGAGCTATTGGTTCTGGTGCAAGGTCGAGCTCGGATGCAGCATCAATGGCGGTTGGCCAGAACATCAGGACAAAACCCAGACCAAACATGAGGACAAAAGCTCAATAAGACCCAATACCGAGAGCTAAAAACAACGTACAGATTCTGTTACACTCAAGAAGGACGTGGCTTTCCATCCCAAATTTCATTCTCGCCCATGTCACACAAATTCTGGAGCTAGCGTTGGCATAGAGACAACAGGGGAGGTAGCAAAAAGGTTGGGGCAGTCATTTTCCCTGCTTGGAAGATCCTCAAGTCCTTCAAGGACAGCTGTCGCCCTTTCGTGGGTAGCAAATTACAAATCAAAGTGGATGGGCAGGGTGTGAGACACAAGTTCGAAGACACCACATGAACCCCAAATTTGGAGAAAAAAGGCGCAGAGGCTTGATAAATTGGACTTGGTGGTTTTTTCTGAACCCAGCCTGGGCCTCTCTTTGGGCTATACGAACCTTTGGGTTCCCACAGTACTAAGACAGGGCTCTTCTTCCTTGGGCCAGCCTTCTGACTGTTCAGCCACCAGCGTTGGGCCTGATGCTTTAAGCTCTTTTTCTGTTTCTGTCCCACATCAGAGCTATCCTTACTTCTTGGATCAGCCTCTTCCCACTTCTAGTGGCGCTGGCCCTCTAACCCATGACTCCTAGTCTCACATTAGTGATTCCTGGGACCCTTTTGGACTTCCTTCGTTGCTCCAAAATCCAGTGGGTCCAAACCCATTTCTGGTTTCAGGTTCTTTCTCCTCATCGGTAAGCTTTGGGTCGAGGGTGAAGCCGGCTATTATGTCTTCGTCTTCGGTAATCCTTCCGATGTTGTCTCCAATGAGCTATGGTTTGGTGGAGAAGCTCGTGCCTACGAGCTTGGAAGCGCTTCAGCGTGCACTAACGAGCTTGGAAGCGCTTCAGCGTGCGTTGACGAGCTTGGAAGCGTTTCAACATGCACTGATTTACTCTATTGTGATTTCTCCAGCGAACAATGGGTTGTTGGTGTATCTTGCGCCTGTCCTTTTGAATTCTCCTCAGAGTGCGCCGATGAGCATGTAGCCGGTGTTTGCACTTCATTTTCCAGTGAGCTTTGGGTTGATAGAGAAGCCCACACCTCTTTGTTTAGATATTCTTCAGAACACGCCGGTGATCTCATCGCAGGCTTCTGTTTGTTGTTATCCAACTAGCAATGGCTTGATGGAGAAGCTCGTACCTACGTGTTTGGAAGATTCTCAAAGTAGGAAGAATACTTCAGAGAATGGGCCCTCTCACACATCAGTGACGGAATCTTCAAAATGGAGCACACGACCGTTGTATACTTTAGAGAAATTCTTGGGTATTTCTTATGAATCTGCTTCAGAGCAGGAGGCTCAAATTCTTTTCTCTGAAATTAAATCCAGACGTAAGGAGCACATCAATTCCACCCTGGCGAAATCTCCCATCAAACCTTCTGGAGGTCTCTAAAGGTATTAGAGAACTCAACAATCTGGCTAGCTCAGTGAATTATGATTCCAGTAGTAAACGTTCCATACCCCACTCTCGTGCCTGTGGTAAGGCCTCCTCCCCGTTATGAATTTAAAAATTGTTAGTTGGAATGTTAGAGGTATTAATGATGCAGGGAAAAGATCTAGCATTAGCAATCTTCTTAAAAGTTGGAAGCCAAATGTGGTTTGTTTACAAGAAACAAAGATGGAGTCTATTCCTATGGATACTATTCGAAGCGTATGGGGTGGTCCTTTCACTGGTTGGGTGGTTCTTCCAGCTTCTGGAACCTCTAGTGGTATTCTCTTGATGTGGGACAAACATGATGTGGAATGCATAGATCAGGCAGTAGGCTCATTCTCGTTATCCTGCAAGTTCAAGTCAGTTTTGGATCAGCTTGTTTGGGCTTTCTCAGGGGTATACGGCCCTAATGATAATTCTGAGAGACTTCTATTTTGGGAAGAATTATTTGGTGCATTGGAGGTGACTTTAATGTTACCCGTTTCATGAATGAGCGTGTTGGTGTTCCCCGTTCAACGCCTGCTATGGGGGAATTTCCAGACTTTATTTCTGAGCTTGGTTTTGCTGGATCTCCCATTGACTGGAGACTCTTTTACTTGGCCACACAATCAAGTCCCTCCATCCATGTCCAGGATTGACAGAGTTTTAGTTTTCCTCCTTGGGAAGAGCATTTTCCAAATCTGCTTCAGCGTTGTTTGTCGCGCCCTTTGTTCATTTCCCTATCTTGCTTATTGTGGAGGTATGACCAGGGGTTCGGGCTCTTTTAAGTTTGAGAACATGTGGCTGAAAGCTGAAGGATTTGCAGAGCTTGTTAAACAGTGGTGGGATTCTTATCGTTTTTTTGGCACCCCCTGTTTTGTCCTTGCCAGCAAATTAAAGCAGTGAAGGTTGATTTGATTTGCTGGAACAAAAAGGTCTTTGGGAATATCGAAGTTCGGAAAAAGGCCTTGTTGGAAGAGATTCAAACTCTTGATGGTTCAGAAGAGGAGAGAGAGAGTTGGCAGCAAATGAGAGAGATAGGAAGGAAAAGGCTAAAAATGATTTGGCAAAAGTGGCCCTTATGCAAGAAATCTGTTGGAGGCAGAAATCTAGGGCTACTTGGCTTAAAGAAGGTGACAAAAACACAGGGTTCTTTCATTTTCTTGCTAATTCTCACAAAAGACAACTTTATCTCTAGCCTGTGCATCGATGGCAATGTCACTTTCGAGATAAAGTTGATTAAAGAATCTATCACTTAATATTACTCAAATCTCCACACCGAATCAGCACCTTGGTATCCCTCTTTAGATGGTTTAGCGTTCACTTGTTTAGATTCATCCAAAGCGGTTTGGCTGGAAAAACCATTTCAAGAGGAGATTTTTCAAGCCTTGTTGAGTATGGAGGTAGACAAAGCGTCGGGTCCGGATGGCTTCACCATTGCTTTTTTTTTTTGTTCCTGTTGGTCTATTGTGAAGGCGGATCTCATGAATTTCTTTCATAATTTTCATGAGCATGAGAGGTTTGTGAAGAGTCGTAACGCCACTTTCATTACCATTATTCCAAAGAAGCTTGGTCAATTGGAGACCAGGGACTTCAGACCTATCAGCCTGATAGGGAGCGTTTACAAGATCATGGCAAAAGTTCTTGCGAGTAGATTGCAGCTTATAGTGGGAACCCTTATTTCTAATAGTCAAAATGCTTTCATTGGGGGGCGTCAGATTCTAGACTCAGCTCTTATAGCCAATGAATGTCTAAATAGCAGATTAAGATCAGGAATTCCTGAGGTTTTATGCAAACTTGACCTAGAAAAGGCTTTTGATCATGTTAATTGGGACTTCCTTTACTATATTTTGAGGCGTACGGGATTTGGCCCTCAATGGAGGAAGTGGATTTCAGCATGTATTTCCATGGCTCGCTTCTCGATCCTAATCAACGACAGCCCGCATGGCTTCTTCGGTAGCTCTCGGGGTCTTCGCTAAGGGGACCCTCTATCTCCTCTTCTCTTTGTTTTAGTCATAGATGCCTTCAATTGAATGCTTTCTAGAGCAATGGAGGGGGGCTTTCTTTATGGCTTCCGAGTTGACAATCTCAACAATTCCCCCTTGGAAATTTCACACATGTTGTTTGCAGATGATATTCTTATTATGTGTGATGTTGACGTGAATCAAATCCTTAATTTGGACCACATTCTTTTGTGCTTCGAGGCCATTTCGGGTTTAAAGGTTAATCTTAAGAAATTAGAAATAGTCGCAGTGGGGGAGGTCCCATTCATTGAGGAGCTAGCGAATATTCTCAATTGTAATATCTCTTCTCTTCCGTTGCGTTACTTGGGTCTTCCTCTTGGTGCTCCCTTCAAATCTAAAGCCATTTGGGATGGGGTGGTTGAGAAAATAGAAGAAGAAAAAAAGGCTAGCGAGTTGGAAGAAGATTTACTTGTCCAAGGGACGACGCCTTACTCTCATCAAGAGTACGCTTTCAAGTATTCCCACTTATTTTATATCCCTCTTCCCCCTACCAACTGGCATAGCCAGAAGACTTGAGTGTTTTCAAAGAGATTTTTTGTAGGACAACCCAGGCAGGGACCACAAGTTACATTTGGTAAACTGGAAGATTGTTTGCTCCCCAATTGCAAGAGGAGGATTAGGTTTCAAAAACCTTATTCTGTTTAACAAAGCCCTTCTCGGTAAATGGCTTTGGAGGTTCGAGAATGAACAATATTATTTATGGAGGCATCCGATTGCTTCAAAGTACGGGATCCAAAGAGGGGGTGGTGCTCTGGAGGAAGCGCGAGGTTCTTATAGAGTGAGTCTCTGTAGTTTGGGGAGCTTTTTCCAATTATGTTTCCTATAAGGTTGGGGATGGCCTTCGCATTCATTTCTGGCATAATATGTGGTGCGGTGATAGTGCTCCAAAGTGTTCTTTCCGTAAATTCTTTTCCTTTGCTCATAACAAAGAGGCTTTGGTATCAGAGTACATGGATCGCTCCAGTCCCCACACCCTTTGGAATCTCAATTTCATTCGAGATGTTCATGATTGGGAAATTGAATCTCTGGATTCTTTTCTCACTCTTTTATACTCTATGAACTCACTTCCGGGAGCTATGGATAGCTTGATGTGGACTCCTTCAAGCCAACATAGTTTTGCAATGAAGAGCTACTATACCATGCTAAATTCTCCTAGCAGTGAAGAGCTTAGTTCATTCCCCTAAAAAAGCATTTGGAAGGTGAAGGCCCCTCCGCACAATGCTTTCTTCTTATGAGCTACAGCTTTAGGTAGAATCCTCACGGTGGACAATCTTAGAAGGCGGGAGTTTCAGCTGATTAATCGATGTTGCCTTTGTAAGAAGAATGAGGAAACTATTAATCATCTTCTCCTTCATTGTGAGTTTACCGTTGACATCTGGCACTTAATGCTTAACAGCTTTGGGGTCTTTTGGGTCACAACTGGTAACATTCTTCAACTTCTCCATTGTTGGAAATTCATTGGGCATGGACATCCTAGAGAAACTATCTGGAAAGTTATTTCCGCCCTTTTAATGTGGAACATTTGGAGAGAAAGTAACCGTCAGCTCTTTGAGGATAATGAAACGAATGTGTTACTTTTTAAATCCTCCTCCTTGAGATCTGGAAAGTTATTCCTGCCCTCTTAATGTGGAGCATTTGGAGAGAAAGGAACCATCGGCTCTTTGAGGATAATGAGACCAATGTGCTACTTCTTAAATCCTCCTTCCTGAGATCTCTTCTAGATTAGGCCCTTGCTCATGTTCATAACTTATCTTCAGGGGATTTGGGAGATCTGATTTGTTTTCTAGATTATAATAACAGCTAGTTCTTTGGTGCTCTTGTTTCTCTTGTATCGCAGCTAGTTCTTTGGTGCTCTTGATTTTCTTGTATACTCTTCGTGTACGAGGAATTTCCCTTTTCTTCAATAAAATTATTATTATTCATCAAAAAAAAACTGTCACCTAAGTCTCTACATCTTCAAAGTTCTGAGCATTTCTCTCTCACCAAAGACACCACATTAAACACAATGGAGCCAACCTCCATACTTCCATAACTGTACCGCACCCAACCTGCCCTCCCCAATTGACCAACAAATCAATCACCTGTTAGGCATAAGCCACTCTACACCAAACAAATTAAGAATGGAACTTCATAACTTGCTACTTTACAATGAATCAGCAAGTGATCAACAGACTCCCCACTCTTTTTGTATATGCAACACTACTCAACCACCACAACATTCATTTTTCTTGAATTATCGTGCATCAATATTTTCCATAATGCATGTATACAAAATTATTTTCCTGTAACTACCCTTTAAAAAAATCATACATATGCATTCTTGTCCAAAACCCAGTAACATTTCCATCCACTGAAAAATGTTAGGACAAAATTTTGGCAATAATCTTTGGACATAGGAAGTATGCCCTATTAGGTATGATCTGATACAGCCTATCTACCAAAGCTCCTTAGAATCCACCACAAAATTGACTGGAATCTGATTAAACACATCACAACTCCTTCCTAAAAGAGAGTCTCAGGCAGAGCAATTTTACCCATACCGCGTCATTAGTCCGAATGGTCACATAAAACCAAGAATAAAAGGATGGAGCAAGCCTAAACCTCCAGATCCCAGCCAAGTTTAAAGCGCTGATGCCATAACAGAACTAGATTAAGTCAATAGTAAATTTGTCCCACTAAGATAGGTCCAAGTAATTAACCCAACGTCCTGCCTCACTGCTATACCAAACTTCTAATATTACATGCTTATTTTGCTCCCATCTTTGTCAAAAAAATATCAGGTGAAAGCATTTTGCTGCTTAAGTAACCATTTTTTACCTTTTTTTTTACCCTTTTTTTTTTCACTTTTTCAAATTTTCAAAAAAGGATAGAAAATAAGAGGCACACATAAGAAACAAACTAATATGTTGTTAGCTATGACCTTGAAGTTTCTTATACATAAGAACTTACCAGTGTAAACAGCTACTCCACAAGCCCACTCTGTATTCCGCAAGTAACATGACTGGAGAATTGTGTTTTTTATTGTTAAAGGGCACACATCATTATCAAGAAAGGGGGGGAACAACCTAAGATTTCCATCAAATCTCCTAATGTCCTTATCTGGGCTAGGACACTCAATAACACCCTGTCAAGGAGAGAGAATGAGAGCAAGAATATTATAATCACCAAGGGTTGCAATATGAGGGTAAATTAGCAACATTAATGAGTTACTAGAAACTTGCCTTGATCTTGTGCAATAGTTCATAATCTATTCCCACACAAGCAGAGGGTATAACCCTTGTCTTCAAATCAGTTTCACCATCTAGGGCAGCAGTCTGCAAAACATTTTACTTCGTCAGATACTGGAAATGTTCAAAAGGACATCCCAACCAAAAAGAAACCCCAATACTATCCTTCACAGCATAACACATAGAGGCTCCACTCAGTTATATTCAAAGTTACGGGAATATGAACAATTTATCTTTTCTCAGATATTGCAGGACTGTAAATTTGTCAGAAGACATGAGGTATTAGAGAACATAAAAAATAATAATAACAACAAAATAGGAACCCTAAGAGCCTGGCCACAAATTAAAATGAACAAGCATAATTCTGCCACAGAAACTTAATTTGGGCTGAGATCAGATGATTCTTAGCTCAGCCCAAAAATGCCCAACTTGCAATCTAATCATCCTTGAATATATTTGGCTATGACATTGTCAATCACAGTTTAATCTACAAGCCAGCCACAGAGTTTCTCAATCAGATAAAAAAGAGCAACTATGATACGAACGAAATGTAGAAGAAATGTAACGTCACTGAAAGTTACTATTTTTGTAACTGTCTAGTACTATCATCTAACCAACAGAACCTAACAAATGCGAATTACAGGCTAGACTGCATAACAAGAACAGATAGCAGCATTAATCCTGTTCCAACTTCCTCCACCACATTTAGGGCTCACATCCAGGTCCAGGCCAATTACTGCTGTCACAGTTGACTTGGACAATCTTAATGAAACAACAGTTTAAATAAGGTCCGTCAAGCCTTTGCTGATAAGCAGAAGCCACAAAGAAGCATTAAAATCCATATTGATCACACAACAAAGCACCATGTAATTGTGGTTGTTCGCTACTTTCATACTTTAGTGGTTAATTATATGGCATTAGAAAGCAGTGATGCTCCACAAAAGCAATTTTGACACCACATGCATCATGATGAGCATAGGATACCAGCTATTTCTTCTAGATACGCAACATCCACCATTCAAGCAATCAGAATCTAGTGTCCTTAAGATCCACATTATATGGGGCCTTGATCCAAAAGCAAGCAGCACCAGAAGAGTCTTACTCTTAAAATATAGATTTCTTCTAAAATTCAATTAAGAAGCAACAAAAACAACACCACCTTTTTCAACTAGAAACAGGGACAGGCAAACTGAAAGAAAGACATGCATCCAAGAATTCGAATTGATGTAATAATATAATATGGTGCAATTCTAATTTCAATGTCCTTATTTACTTTCTATAATCAGGTAACACTTTTAATAGCACAACTTTCAGAATTGACTTTAACAAAATCAATAAGTGAAAGTAAAAACATGACTTTAACCCTAACCAAACTCTCAATCAGAATGATAGATGGAGCAGCAGATTTACCTCTATATAGCAAAGGCCCTGTGGATCTGAAGTACCAATCAAAACAAGATCACATGGTACTTCATCATTCTCCCGGATCCATACAATATTACCTACATGAACGTCCTGTGCTTGGACCTACAAGTAAATGCACCAATGAGAGATGACCAACGTACAGTTAGATTCACAAAATTTAACAAAAAAGAAATAGCATATGCCTAATCCAGGAGATAATTAAATTAGACAAAAATCAGTTCTTTTTCTGGGCAAATTAGACAAAAATCATTTGAACAACTAAATGATTGGACCATCTCACCTTCATAATGTAATAGTGTAGTTTCCATTTGAAAAGCTTATTTAACTCTAGTAGTTAGGAACCAAATATGATCTACAAATGGTCATTTTAGTTTTGCCCCACTAGAGAGAACAATAGGGGTGTGCAAAAAACCACACCACCGACTTCTGACCCGGCTCCGATCTGGGTAGATCAGCTTCGAACCAAAGTTGGGCTAGAAGTCGGAAGTCCAAATTCAATTCCGAATCAAGTCAGATCGGAAGTCAGGAATGGGTAAAAAAAAGTCCGATTACTTCGACCCGACTATTAAATTTGATATTTAAAAAATAAATTAATAAATAATAACTGAAACGGCATCATTTTGTACTTAAGTTTTGAAATCAGCCAATAAGACAAAACGGGCTGTAGAGTATGATCACTCAGTAGCTCTAGAGAATTGAGGCATGATAGTCCTCTTCACTCCAGTTAATATGGTGTAGAGTATGATGTTGCAGCAGGCTGTAGAGGGGTTTACTTCTCACGCAACTAAATGGCTCCAAGGAGAACCTTCACATTTATCCCCTCTTTCTCAAGTGTAGCTTAATGTTTTGTTTTGTGATATATCTATAAGCAACTAGAACATAAGGGTGCTTTATAGTGTTCTGAACTAGTATCTCCTCTCCCCCTCCACCCCCCACCCCAATTTGCAAGAGACTGGGAGCATGTCAACAAATTCATTTACCATATGTTGATCATTAATTGTTTTGGTTCTAAATAAAGGATGACAGCCCATAACTTTGATAGCTAACACCCATTAATGAACTTTACTAGGAACCAGTATAAGAGGTTTGCTCAAAGCATTATTGTACATGGCATAAAAGTTCATTTTGCTCCATGTTTTAGCTTCTGATTATTGGCACATAAATGACGTCAGAATGGCTTTAGGACTACATTTTAAAGGAATACCGGTTGCAGAGACTAAATAATTCCAGAGTGGGAATTGTGAGAATGCAAGGCTGTAGGTGTGGCAAAAGAGAACAGGTTCCGTACCCTTTACGCTATCGCTAAAATCAGGAAAGGTGGATTGGCTTCTCATAACTACCAGGAAAGTTATTCTTGGTTAAATATTTCAAATTTTATGAAATGGAGGACAGGAGAGATCATCAATTTTTTAAAGTTGGTCAATGACATTTGCAGTTATGTTACAGGCAAGATAGTAAATATTAATTCCCAAAACTGAGGGGTTGTTTCTCAGACCGCTTCCTCAGTTGATATCTGTTTTGAGTGTTGGGAACTCCTTGCAGACAACACCATTTCTCTTTTAATAAAATCCTATTACTTTTACTTTTATGTCTCATAAAATACACTTTTTCCTTTTGGTTCGCTCCTCCGTGTAAACAAAACACAATATTGTGCTCCTTGGAATAAAAAACACCACTCCATTTTGTATACCATCTAATCAATTATCACTAAACAGATAAAGTACTTCAGTTATAGCAAAAAAGAAATATGCAAAAGCATGTAAATCGCTGGTACATGAACAGATCTATGCACAAACATAAAGAAAGAATCCCTCCAACGGCAGTCCTAATTTTTCAAGTTATCTCCAGCTATGTGCATTGATGGTATCATCCTGAGAAAAAAAAATCCACTCCAATGTACAATGAAAAAATAGATGATGTGATCTTATCAATGAACCAATTAATAATAGTAACTGACTAACTGCTAATGCAGGCATCTCCAAGTAACTACAGAGTAGAAGAAGAGGTGCTAGGCAAGCCAACCCATTTGATCAATTGCCAACAAATGCAAGTTAACTTTGCTCGTTTATTTGAATTTGAAATGTAAATAACAAAACAAACCACAAAAGGAGAAAGAAGATTTAGGAAAAGTTTCCATACAAGTTTTCTCATCCCCTGCCTAACAAGCCAGACTTCCTTCTCATTTGCCTTCTTGTCTGATAGATATCTATTGTAGTCATCCCATGCCTCTTTTGTCGCAGAGACTGCAAAAATAAAGATAAGGGGACCCCATGTGCTGGCAGGATTCACCGGAGTGATTAGTGGCCATAGCTGAAGGCAAGCAATCAACAAAAAGTATTGGTTCATGAACCGGCTGAAAACAGAAGAAATCAAATTAATTAGATTACGGAGCCAAAGAAAAGAGGAAAAAATAACTCTTCGTAAAATCATACTAGATAAATAACTATTCTAACACAAAAATATGCACTTGTTTTTTTCCAGAATATACCTGACTTGTGAAATAACAAACTGTATTCTAGACAAATCTTGAAAATTCAGAAGAGGTGCTAAGCAAAAGAACATGTGATTGGCTCATGTTCCAAAGAAATCTTTTGAACAGTCCGTCATACTCGGCCACAAGAAATGAACATCATCACATCATGGCCAAATGATCTCCACACATATAAAGAATATAACCAAAAACTTAAATGCTATAAAGGATGTCCAAGATATCTAGAGAAAGAGAGTGTGTGAAAGATGATTAATAGAGTACACTACCCAAGCAAACTACCATAGAAGTCGGGATGCGAATCAAAATGAAATCAACAATCTCAATCAAAAAATCACCTGAACTGTTCCCATAGATTTTTTGGGAGGAAGTTCAATAAAGTATATTTTCTGTTAGATATGCGGTTGTCACAGTAAAGATCATGTGATGATTCATCATCATTAATGTAGACGTAACGCTTCATTGTTAAATTAGAAGCATCTGATCATGTTTAAATGCTCTTTCCAGGTTCAATGCAGAAGCTCAATTGAAGTTCAATACTTTGTATCCTGCAAAACCAACGAAAAAAAAAAAAAAATCATCTTATATAGCACAAATCACTATTTTCATCTATATAACACATAACTGGGGTTTATATGGGATCAAAATAGTTGGAGCTGAGTTATCGGAATCAACATGTCAGGCTAGCTATGTGCATGTGGTGCATAATTTTATAACTCTATGAGTACATCAAAACACCATGAATCTCTCTATGGGAATTTTAAGAAAGTACTTTTCTCAATGAATATGTCTATTTAAATACCATTTCCATTTAATAGAAGGAAAGTTCCTTTAAATGCCAATGCAAAAAAAAAACCACGTGTTGCAAAACACATGCAGGGATGCTTAAGCTTATACAGACACACATCACAAAAGATAAACAATAAAATAGAAATTTACAAACATATGATTAGAAATGCATGCAATTGGAATCATAAAAGATTTGAGTAAAAAAAACAAACAAACAAAGAAACAAATTGATTACTCCGATTCATTCAAGGAAAATAATAACACTGTCCTCGGGATTCAACTAGTTTTAAACCTTCTTTAAGTTTCCAAACTACTCTAAAAACTCTTGAAAATAGTTCCTAGGCACAGTGCTGAGAAATAAAAAGGCAGGGGGAAAGGAATTTATTTACACCCATTAAGACAGTCAATCACGCAATTCAACTCAATCGCAGTTTCTTCAATTTGTATGTCACAAAAGAAACGGAAAGACAATGCAATAGTATACTACAATTAAATATTATAACCCAATCTTGAAATTATTTTTAAAAAAAAAAAAATATCACATTCAGATTCAGGTATAAAAGTATTCCAAATCCCTATAATGGGTCTCAGACAATAGCACAACTGCCAAGCACCCAAATCATCTACATCAAATAACTCTAAACATTCCATAGGAACTATCATACAGGCTTAAAATCTCAATCACCAAACCTTTTTTTTTATAACACGAATTTCCAATCACCAATATTTCCTAACATTTAAGGGAAATAAAGCAACACTTTAAAAACAAATTAAAAAAAAAAAAAACTCCCATAATTTTAACCAAGAAAGAACCCCATTAATTAAAATTAGTTTCCATTAATGGGTCATCGAAATTTGACTCAAATTCGACCCAATTAGATCCAAATGCAACGAAATTTCATCGAATCCCTCACTTGGGTACTATGTTTTCGGACCTAAAACTGAAATATTGATTCAGATAGATATATGGAATGGTCAAAGATCAAACCTCTGTTGTTGTTATGCTCCTTGTTGGTGCTGGTTTGGGTCTTTGGTCTCTCTCCCTTCTCGCAATTACCTCCTCTGTTTGAACGAGACGGGCAAAGCTAGTGCGCCTCTGTTTCTACAGATTGACTTGTGGAAATGCACTATGCACACCCTTGGATGCCGTGGAAAATGGGGGATAACCCAGTAACCGTCTGATATCTGATCAAAAGTAACAGATATATTTATATACCTAGATCTTGCCATGTCAGCTTGCATTGACTCTTTCTTTTTCTTCTTCTTTTTCGGGCGATAAGAAAAAATATGAACATTTCTTTTTCAAAAACAAATAATAATAATCCCTTCAAAAAAATAAAAAACAAATAATAATAATAATTACTAAAGGTCCAACCGTTTAACATTTGAAATATGTTATTTGTACAACTCTTATATAACAATTATACAACAAAGCTGATGTGTCCAACATTTTGTTTAAAAAAAAAAAAATGCAGAACACATTAGCATTGTTGTACAGCTAACATATCTCTTAACATTTTATCCACTTTGGTGCGGTAAAAAACCTATGAGATGTATTAGTTGCACAACAATTTCGTACAACAATTACACAGTAATGTTGATGTGTCCAGCATTTTTATTTTATTTTTATTTTTAAAAAAAAAAACGTTGGATACATCAGTATTGTTGTGAAAGAGTTGTGAAAATAACATATCTCAAAACCTATAGCGTAGTTGTCGTAGTTTTTTCAATTGTCAATATCTAGTTTTAAGTATTTTATAAGAAAGAGAGAAAATAAAAGCACCTAAGCATAATCCTCGGTATGACTTAAAACACATAAATCACTTCTTAAGATATGCATTGTTATCAAATCACTTCTTCCCTTAAATTTTTTAAAGGTATATTAAATTAATGGTTACGTCATATTCAATAAAATTTCTCATACATATATGTATTAACTTTGTCGCATCATTTAAAATTATTGCATCAAAAAATAAAAAAATTCAAGAAAAACTAATAAAATAAATAAATAAATAATGTAGTTAGCGGTGGCAGAGTACCACCACCTTGGTGTTTGCCATACTAGCCTTATAGTACAGGCTAATTATACCAATATCCATCTACAAACTATAGGAAGATAGACCGCTAGGATAGCAAAAACCTTCTTATGGTACATTTGACATTGCAATTTTAAACAAAATTGTAAAAAATATATGATTTGGAAGTGTGTTTTTTTTTTAAAAAAACAAATGTGATTTAAAAATGTAAATATATATATATATATATATATATATATGTGTGTGTGTGTGTGTGTGTGTGTGTGTGTGTGTGTGTGTGTGTTTTCAATCGCAATCGTGTGTTTTTAAAAACACAATTTTAAAGATTAAATTGTAATTTTAAAGGTCAAACTATGATTTTATCAAAAGCTTAACTATGTTTTTAAAAATTACATTTTCAAAATGTATGTTTTAAAATCACTATTATTAAATCTCATATTTTGAAATTGCAACTCAAACGAACCCACAAAGAAGACACTTCCCATACCCACTTTGAAACAAAGAAGGTATGAAGGGCTGCCATTTTTAAGACATTGGAAAAAAGCCTCATATAAATTGAAAATGGATTCAAAATTGGTAAATTGTGTGGCAAAATTATACTTCTTTGGCAAGGGAAAACATAAACACCTTAATGTGTTGTTAACAGAAGAAAGCCTGAGATGTTAAGTCAACAGTTCTCTGCTAGATATAGGTGTGTTCAGTAACCAACACATCATTTACTTCTCTTATTTTCACTTTTTTTAAAAACAATCAACTTAAAAATATTTTAACTTTTTTCACTTTTTATATCAAATTATAATTTTTTATTATTATTCGAATAAAAAAAATACACTACAAAATGAAATTTTTTCACTTTTCCATACAAATTATTTCTACTTTATATCACATCAATCACTTCTTATTACTACTCAAAAAAAAAAAAAAAAAAATTCAACTCACAATCTTTACCCCACACATCCACTAACAATCTAGAGTATGGAAGAAGTCATTGTGTCTTTAACCAATACTAATATTTATTATCAAAGACCATCACCGGTAGACTTGAGAGAATATGTAAGGCTGTCTGTTATGATGGACACTTAATCCAAGAATGGTGTATAGATGAGTTGTAGGAATTAGGGATGTACAAGCAGGGCGGTTTTTAACCAGAAATAACTGGTAACCATTAATAACCGCCAACAACCGCTAACCGGAAAAACCAAAAAATCGGAAATAATGACAACCGGATAATCAGGTACCCGGTTGCGGTTACCAGTTATAGCATATATTTGTGTATGTGTGTGTGTGTATATATATATATATATAACAAACGTATCCGCAATTAAACCAAAGAGAACAAATTTGATGTTTGAACCCAAAAAGAATGAAGAAGCAACATGCACATTTTTAAGCATAACCACATGCCACAACAAACTAGACAGGCGGTCTAATTGAGCCACAAGTCTCGATTGGTTTATGCATTAAAAATGTCGTGCCATCTGATAGCTCATTACATTATATTTATTAAGTACATACATATAATTAACAATATTTAATTGAATCAACGTGACTTGTCGCAAACGAGAGCTGCACCAAGTATTAGCAGTCTTAATATTTTAAATAACTTTTTAGTTAACGTTCAATCTAACGAGCGCTAGAAGGTGTGATCAATTAATTAATGGGTTATTGGTTTTCCTTTAATTAAATTTATTAGTTGCTCTTGGTATTATAGGAGGCCTCCGAAATGGAACATACCAGTCATGATTAAGAAGCCATGCTCATGATTGAGACGAAATGTGATTCAAGGTTTGGTTGTTAACTTTGGACTACAACACAAGAAAAATGGGAAAAAACGAGGTTAGGAAATTGCAGTATTTATTTGGGAAGGGAGAAAGGCCAAGCTCATCTTACATGATTTTATTTGCAATCATTTTATTTATATTGAATGAATGGTGACAGTAATATTTACTATTTACTATTTAGCATTGAATATTGAACGGCCAAATATTGGATTAATAAAAGAACAAAAAAGATTCAACAATATATGAAAATCATTTATCCGGTTAATAATCGGATAACCGGCGATTGGTAAAAAAGCAACCGGTATAGCCGGTTGTGGTTGCAGTTGCGGTTATTGAAATGGGAATAACCAAGTACCTTGATTGGGGTTACAAATGCGGTTATGACCAAATAATCGCAACCGCAACCGATTGTATACCCTTAGTTGAAATACTGGATTCTAAACAGCTTAAGGCATATGATCAAGCATGTCTTTGCTCTAAAATTGAATGCCAATTCTAATAAGAATATATATATAAAGGATGGTGGGAAAAATACCTCTAAGAAGAAACAAGAAAATTATGTTAGAAATCTCTTAATTATAAAGTGTGGTCCATATGTCACATTTGATTTAATTAATCATAGTTAAAGGTGTTAAATAATTTATTCCATATAAGAAATTATTTGTGAAATCAAAATCAAAATTATTTCTTCATGTGAGGAATAATTAAGGAAAAGTTTTAATTGAGGGTCCTTGACTTAGATTATAAATATAGAGCATATATACTCCATCGAGAAGAAATTAGTGAGCATAGGTTAAAAGACACCTCCATACTAAATATTTCTTCAGCCTTTCTATTATTGAGGTTCTTTGATTCACTTTAGCAAATATTGTTAGAGGTAATTATGAATCTTTTCTGTTGCATATTTATAACACCTCTGCCTAAACAAGAGTTAAGAAATTAGTAATTTAGATCCAAAGGTTAGTGGACATCAAAGTTGAATTAAAATAATGGAAAAATATACCCAAAATGACACTAACGTCATTTTTTGAGTTGGTTATCGATCACAAGGGTGGCATGATATGGGGTGATCGATCACAGCCCAATGATGTGTGATTTCAAGTGATTTTAAAGCTCTTAAACGATGGTTTATGCCTATAAATACCCCCCACCCCTTAAGCTAAACCTAGCCTCAATTTCGTTTTCCTAGCCTCTTGGAGTGTTCTGCTGTGACGCCCAAAAAATTATATCTCTTATAATAAATGACAAACGCCATTTAAATGATAAAAAGATATTATCATTAGATTTCTATGTGTTTTGAACATGCTATACAAATAAGAGATTGATACGGCTATGTTTAGGGGTCATAAGAAAACCAAAGTAAATGTGTGACCCGAATCTTTGGTCACACGAAACAACAGGCAAACAAACTCCAATTGCTTTGAGGAAAGTGATTTTATCGCCCTCAAAATTAAATAATTATATTTATTTAACTTGGAGCATTACTCGTAGTGTCATCAAACTAATTAACTGGTAATTTTCTGCATTCACTACACTACAATAATTATCAAAGTATACTATAGCATAAAGCGGAATTAATAATTTGAAAATTATAATAGTAAGTCTTTAAGCGAAAAATGTATTATCAATCAAAGACTTAGAGCTTCCAAACAAATATTTCCATCACAATAACAGTTAACCATTACTAATTGAACCTGACAATATGAGCTATTCACTTGGCACCTTTATCCTAGCGAATTTCTCACTCTACTGCCTAACAACCTGCTATTCTTCAAAACGCCGAGGTATTTCATAGTGGAAGAGAATAATTGTGTAAGTCTATGACTTTGAAAGTAAATTATTACAAAATCAGTTATGCATTAAGCCTTTAGGTGACAGTTCATAACTCTGGAATATTAAATTTGAGTTTTCACAAAAGCCTCTGCTATTATGCCATTAAAAATGTAGTTTCATTTTTAAAGAATGGTGAGGCATGATTCCGGTAAAAATCATTGATATTTTAATGCATGAAAATCATGCTATTTAAAAATGTATACATATTCATTTAATTATAACTATCCTCCATATGGTCTATTCAAGCCCTTAACCTCTTCTTGGTAGGGTTGGCGCTGTCCCGAGGGACACGTAGTACAATATCAGTGCCTCGGATATTGCTGCATGCCATCTTATACTAGCAACCCGACCGAATCCAACCACAGATGGCCACACTACTAGCAAAGCCATAATGGTGACACCATCCATACATGTGGCACCGGTTACAAAAAAATCATTAGATCTAAGGCCAAACATAAAAGTAAGTTTCTTTGACCATATGGTCAAGCTCGTATAATAGTAAGTCATTTACCATTATACCACACGGACTGGTCATTTCATACGATGCAAATACTATTCATTTACTTTAAGAAAATCATATATAAGCATTTATCCATTTGAAACAGTAGAAATATGTTATAAAATCAGTAAGCTCATAACATATTATTTTGAAAAGTAAAGCATGCTCATTCTTCTGACATATCACATGTTAAAGTGAAATCAATTTCGTTAGCATTTACTTACCTCAATCGCGCATCCACAATCTGGGACATCGTAATCATCAAATCACTACAAATCACACTTTATTATTAGACACAAACACGTTAGAGGTCCTAATCTCAATATGCAAAACCCTAAACAATCGATAAAGACCCTAATCCTTCATAAAAATTATGTAAACGTATTCTTTTAGATAGGAACGTTTGTTTCTTGATATTCGAACGTTCGTTTGCTAGCTATCGAATCGTTCATCTATATGGGTCAATCGTTCATTTCCTAGTAGAAACTATAACTTAACCTCCTTAATTATCTATTCCCTGGCAGGTTTGATCGTTCGTTCCTCAAGGGTCGAATGTTTGTTACCCTGGATCAAGAATTAAAACTTAACCTAAACACCAATATACATGCAATAATCCAACTTCTCAGAACATAGAGGTTACTACTATCTTTTAGAAAATGAATAGCATAATATTAAGTCCTCATATTCCCGTGTAAAAACTTAATAACAAAACTATTTTTATCAAAACCACATGTTTTATTTAATCAAACAACTAAGCAAGTCGTAGCATGTATTTAAATAGTAAATCACACATGAAAAAAATAAGAGATTGAAGGTGAGGTTACCCTTAGGTAGGAATCCTCCAAGCTTAGAGAGATCAAAACCTCCAAAAGTACCCTCCTCTTTCTTTCTCTCTCGTCTCTCTCACAGTCTAAGGTAGGCTGAAAAAACTAATGGGAATGGTCTAGAGTTCATATTAGCCAGTCTTATAGGGAAACATTCGCATGTAAGGTCAAGAATGGTCCCCCTTCTTTTTTTAGAAAAAAAAAATTACCTGCGTACGAGCGATCGTTCGAAGGATATTTTGAACATTCTTCAGCAATCGTTTGAAGCAAACTCCGAACATTCTCTGTTGATCGTTCCAATAAAACTTCGAATGTTTGTGCGTCGTGGCTTTTGAAAAATAAAACAATTTAATCTTCTTCTTTGTAAGGAATTTGCAGTATTTGAAACTTATAAAAATTTGTGTAAGGTCATTTTATTCTTTCATAAAAAGGTTATTAATTATTTGGGATATTATAGTCAATTTACATTAGCTTAAAGAGTGACCTAAAGGAAAAAAAAATATATATATATACAATTTGCTTCAATAGGCATGTGATATTTTTTACACGACACTATTAAAAACAATTGATTCCACTAAACAAAAGTGACTGCACTTTAATATGTATTTTTTATTTAATGAATTAATCAATGTGACATACTTATTTATTACATATTACTTATTACATATTACCCATTCGTGAAATCATTCTGTAGTTAAATCAAAGTCCATATACTGCTAATTTGTTCAATTCATCTTTTTCTTGATAACCTGATTTAATTACATGATTATCCTTTTGCACTCTATGAGATGTCATCTCACCTTTTACATATAAGTTTTAGTAATCCCACTGAAACACTCAAGCCGGAGCTTTAGAGTAATCATTCTCATTAAATGTACATTAAGTGAAATATTTCCTATCACTTTGTTGTTGTCAAAAGATTTGGATTCCTTCTTGAAGAGGATGTTCCCACAATGCTACATGCGATCATCCAATGGATGGAAATGTTAACAATGGAAAGATCTCCCTCATGAATACATCAAAATAACCTACACTTTACATCTGAATTCACAATCATCTCAGAATTTAGAATAACTATTTATAAGTCGCCATACACGTACACCACTCTTTATTATGGTGTTAAAAGAATGATAACTCACATAGTCCGTTTGGTGTATGTCACTACCTTGCTCTTATACCAATATATCAACCTGAAGCCCTACTTGCTTCTCCTAATCAAGACAAATCATTGAGGTTGACATGTTATAGTCTAAGTGGATTTCTCAATTTCATTTACAACTACGAACAATCTTTTATAAGTTACAAGGGCCTATGACTATGATCTTCTGTGTGATAATTCCTTTACTCAGACCATAGTGAAATACAATGTAACTTAGGTACCTTATATGTATATAACATAAAAATATTCAAACATATATGTACATGTAAAACATTAGTGCATATTTCAAATGCTCAATATTATACAATTATATAAAAACATCATTAAACCAATTGAAGTTTTGGACACTAGTCTCACCAAAGCAAGTAAATTGTGAAAAAAATTTAACAGAACTTAGTCTAATTAGAACCATGCCTCTGTATTATCTTCATAAGAAATTCTCCCTAAGAGATATCTCTCTTTTGAGATAACACTTGCGTCTCATTGAGCCCCAAAACACTTTTGGTCTAGTATGGAGTTAACAACTCCCTTGTTGTTATATCTCTCCAACTTATTATTTCACTTACAAAAGTAACCACTTTTATTTTTTAGGCAAACCACTATGAGAACTTTTCAACAATCCATTCAAACAATGTCTGGATTTTGACTGTTGATAGTATTGATACATTATCATCAATGATAAGGGTCTTATCAATACTGGATATTACCGTTTTACTTGATATCTCATGCACTCATGGCTATATCATAGTTTTGACCTAAAATTAGACTTATTAGATCAAACTTGATATTCAATACTTGAATGCATGCATAAGTCCAACAAAGTACTTTTGCATCTTGCATATTACATGAAATATGCATGCTTACTATGCATGCATACTTGGATACTGTCATATCTTTTTGTTGGCATATTATTTTATATATGAAATATGCATACTTACTACTTGCATGAAAATATTTTGTAAACGATGTGCACTCTAAGGATGTGCTTATATATATATATATATATATATATATATATATATATATTCACACCATTCTTGACACAACGCGTTTTAAAGCTGTGATGTTAATGAATCTATCAGAATTCCGTAGTTAAGCATGTTTATGCGAGAGTAATACCAGGATGGGTGACATCCTAAGAACTCTGGTTCGGGGAGCCAAAAGCGGACAATATTGTATCGTTGGAAGTGGGTCGTTATAAATGATATCATAGTTATTGCCCAACTTGAGATGGGGGGAGCGTGCACAAGCCTATAAGGGTCACCAGCTGGTAGTTGCTGGAATGCCAAAAATGGCGTTATCCTATAATGGTTGCTAACGAGGACGCTAGGTCCCAATAGGAGGTGATTGTGACGTTTCACATCGCCTGGGTATAGGAATGACGATGTGCTTATATGTACATTCGCATTATTCTTGACACAACACGTTTTAAAGTCTTGATGGCCATGAACTTATTAGAACTTCGCAGTTAAGCGTGCTTATGAGAGAGTAGTACCAGGATGGGTAACATTATGTGAAGTCTGGTTCAAGGGAGCCAAAAGCAAAAAATATTATGTCGTTGGGGGGTGGGTCATTACATTTTGGAATGTGAAATATTGAAAGGATAAGAAATGTCATGTAAGTATTTATCATTGCATTCAGGTAAAAGATATGGATAAATTGCATAGTATGACATGACTTTCATGCATGCATGACAATCATGAGCTTATCATTATCCAGGCATGACCCTATGGTCTAGATTATGTTTTTGTTTTTGCCACTTGGATCAAATAGGCAAGATAAGTGACCGACGCAACCATTTACTGAGTTTGAATGTTTATTCAGACCATAGTCAAATACAATGTAACTTATGCTATGTTTGTTTCGGCGTAAAATGATTTCGGCATTTTACGGTGTTTGGTAAGGGCAAAAATAATGATTAACGAAAATTATTTTCAGTTTGACCGTAAAAGCTTCTTTAATTTTTGGAAAAGGATTTATAGTTTTAAAAATCGTAAATCGTTTTCCGAAATTAAACTCTTCGTCCTTGCACGCACGTTTGATATTTGATTGCCGGAATCCGGCAATGGTCGGTCGTCGAAATCTAGGCAGCCCCGAAATCCGCCAACATCTGGCCACAGGATTACTGCCGGCGTTGGAATTCGACAACATCTGGCCACCGTCACCGGATGTCGGCAAACTAGATTCCGGATGAAATTGGCCGGAATCCGGCCATGGTCAGAAGCCGGCCGAATCTGGCCAAAATGGTCGGGATCCAACCGGATCTGACTGGATCTGGCCAAAATGGCCAGGATACGGTCGAATCTGGATGGATCTGGCCAAAATGGCCAGGATCCGGTCGGATCTAATAGGATCCGGAGGAAATGGCCGTATGCTGGCCAAAATGGCCGGGATACGGCCGGATCTGACCAAAATGGTCGGGATCTGACCGGATCTGGAGGAATCTGGCCATTTTCGCCGAATCAAGCCAAACATATGAGCCGAAATCAGGCAACGGTGACCGAACGTTGCCGAATTCCGGCGGCAGTTGCATTTTCGCCTTTCGTAATTTTTTTGTACGAGTCAAACGCCGAAAAATATTTTCAAGAAAATCATTTTTTCTAAAAATGATTTCGTCAAAAATATTTTACAACGGAAAACCATTTTAAGTCGAAACAAACGGAGCATTAGGTACCTTACATTTATATAATATGAAAATATTCAAACATATATGTACATGTAAAACATTAATGCATATGCCAAATGCTCAATATTATACAATTATATAAAAGTATCATTGAACCAATTGGAGTTTTGGACACAGTCTCACCAAAGCAAGTAAGTTGTGAAAAAGACTTAGTCTAATTAGAACCATGCCTCTGTTTTATCTTCAGAAGAAATTCTCCCTAAGAGATATCTCTTTCTTTTGAGATTACACTTGCGTCTCATTGATTCCCAAAATACTTTTGGTCTAGTATTGAGTTAAGAACTCCCTTGTTGTTATACCTCTCCAACTTATTATTTCACCTACAAAAGTAACAACTTTTATTTTTTAGGCAAACCACTATGAGAACTTTTCAACAGTCCATTCAAACAATGTCTAGATTTTGACTGTTGATAGTACTGATACATTATCATCAATGATTAGGGTCTTATCAATACTGGATATTACCATTTTACTTGATATCTCATACACTCATGGCTATATCATAGTTTCGACCAAACATTCGACTTATTAGATCAAACTTGATATTCCAATACTTGGATGCATAGATAAGTCGAAAACATTCAAGCTTAGAAAGCTTTCTAATCCTGCGACAGACGCAACCAAATGAGCAAGATTAGAAAGCTTTTTACTTTTATTGAACTCAAATCATTCTTATTTTCTGTGATTATGAGAGTGATGATTATACAACGGGTTTAATTGACATATGATCAAGAGGGTTAGATATGCTATATTCAGGGAAGACGGATCGTACTATACCCTAGTATAGTGTAATTTAGGTAGACGGTTCGTGCCAGCTGAAGATGAGTTATACCATTCCATTGATTATATGTATCCTATTAAAGAATTAGATAATCCATATCTAGGGAAGACGGGTCGTACTGCATCTTAAAGGTTAGGTGAGCAATCCGTGCCAACCGAAGATGGACTATACTTATTCTTTAATAAGGTACTTTCTTGTTTATTTATAGCATGCATAGAATGAATTTATTTGATTAATCATTGACGTGCAGATAGCGGTGAAGTCAATACTCTACTCTCTCTCTCTCTCTCTCATATTTCAATTCCTTTTTGCATTCATTTTATGCACTTTAGTCAACAACAAAATCAACAATCTCTTCTTAAATTATTTTTAATCTTCATAAACTTGATAACAACACCCTTACAGTCGTTGAGATTTGACACTCTCTCTATAGCCTTATCCTACAAGGATTCGTTCTATTGCGAGTGGTAATTTATTATTGATATATTCTTGCTTGAAAAAAACTACATCATCATGCTATACATGCTTATCATCTATTTTCGTCTCATTCTGGTGCCGAGGGACATGTAGCCCAATGGTCTTTCGTTTCATTGTACCTAGGGGTACGCAGCCCAAGGGTCTTTCATTTCATGGTGCCAAGGGGTACACAGCCCAAGAGTCTTTCGTTTCATACTGTCAAGGGGTACGCAAGCCAATGGTGTTATTGCATGGTGCCTTGGGGTAAGCAGCCCAAGGGTCTTTAGTTCAGCGTTTTGTTCCACGTACATGCTTGTGCTTTCGTGACTTACATCATACGTGTTCATGCTTTCAGACACTTATGCAATTTTCAACATTTCATGCTTTTTACATCATTCTCATTGTAACATAAATCCTTAACTCATTTGAAATCATCTTAAGACATAACTTAATATAATTGAAGGTATTCAAATCAATCACAAGCATATATAATCTCAAAATATTATTGGCTCGGTTTTATCATAAATCTAACTTTCATTTCATCGTAAAAGCTTCACAAAAGGTAATATCTTTTCTCAGTGAGTCGAATACTCACTTAGGTTGGTTGACAATTGGCTATGAAAAAATCTTCCTTGTAAGCCACGCAATGTATCACTGTACAATATATTGTGATAACAATTAATACAAACATATAGTATTTTATAACTCTAAATTTCCAATTAGTTCTTGAATTGCACAAGAATTAAGACCCATGGAAAACCCACAAATTTATAGGGTTCCATTTGACAACCCCTTAACTAATAACAATAGCCCATAAGATTATCTTAGGGTTAGAAACACAAATTGCTAATTTTACAACACTTAGAAAAATCTAGGGTTTTGGGTCTTACCTTGCTTTCTCACCAAAAGTTAAACCCAATGCTTGGAGATTGTGTAAAACACTTCAAAATACACAATACCTAAAGAAACTTGAGAGATCAAACTCAAACTCTCAAAAATCTACACAAAATCTAGAGGAACTAGGATTTTCAGAGTTACTTTAAAATGATCGGAGAAAATGTAGATCTTGTAGCAATGATCACGTTTGTGGTGTCAGATTTGAGTTTGGAAGCTTCAATCTACCAAAATCTAGGGTTTATTTTAAACCCTAGGAGAGAGGATGGAGAGAAATCATTTGAGAGGAGAGAAATGGGGAAGAAATGAGCTAAAAATTCGCTTCCGGCAAGTTCTACTAAGGCCTGTCTGGACACTTTAATGGGCTGTCCGAACACTCGCTAAAAATACAACTTTCTGCCAAGCCCGTCCAGACACAAGATTTGCTAGTCCAGACACGTGCCGAGAAGTGAACCTACTACCTAACCCGTCCACAAGCCATCCGGACACGCCAGGGGACATGATTCTACTGCTTGACCTGTTCGGACACAAAATTGGTCCATTTGGACGCATAACTCAGAAACTCAATTCTAAATGTTTCCTAAGTGTTTTTTTTCCTTATTTTACCTAATTAATCACTTAATTACTTTAATTCATATTTTTAACACTTAATTAACATCTTTGACGTTACATCTTCAAACTATATCATGTGCCAACAAATGGCCAAAATGAAAGCCAACAAAGGGCTGAAATGAAGCCAAGTATAGCCTTAAATGGGCATAGGTCTTTAAACAATGCCACAATGGTCAGGCCAGGGTCATTAAACAAGACCAACAATGCCAAAATGTTGGGACAACAAAAGGCCAAAAGATGGGCCACATGGGCCAAACATATGCCTCTTGGGCCTTTTTTATTTTATTTTATTTTTTTATCGATCTTCTTTTTGGTTTTTCATTTTGAATGAAACAAAACCCTAAATAAGCCTACAAATTGTTCAAAATCCATTCTAGCTATCAATAACATAGTTGCTTAATTGGATCCACAAATTTAAGGGCAAATAGAATTAGGTGCCAAAAAGAAACAATTAGGTTGATAGATGCTGAAACTCGAGTTGAGTGGTTTGATGATGCAGCCAAACCTCAAATTGAAGCAACTATTCGTGAAGAACAGTAGGTCTGGCAGAATGAGAAGAGGTGCTGGGTCAATACGGTTTAGAGACGATGACATGGCTACTAGTGCTAGAGCCGGAGATAATAGTATAACAGTGTTTGAGAAGCCTTCACCAGCTACTGAAAGTTGCAGCAGAGTAAGTAGGGTAGTTGCTAGCGAGGAGTGAGGACAAATGAAAACAGTGGATGGTAGTGCTGGGCCATGGGCGGTTGGCAAAGACACAACAACGGTAGACCGTAACGGCAAGAGGATGGTCATTGGAGGAAGCATAAGGCTGCCGGAAGTGGTGTTAGTTACTCTTTGACCAGACGAGATTATTATTATTTTTTTTCTTCAAGAAAACTTTATATGTCTTGTACTTTGGGCATGAACCCAAATTGCATCTTGTGTGTGTGGTCAAGGACTGACGAGATAAAATGAAGAGACACAAAAGTGAAGCAGAAGGATTTTTGTGTCTTGAAAAGGAAAATGAAAGAAAAGAGTGCACAAGACTGGGATCGGACATTGACTTTAGCCTAAGGCTATGATACCACGAAATAAAATTGAAGTGGAATAAAAAAAGTAAACACAGAGATTTATGCGATTTGGTCTATGGCCTACATTCACAGGACAAAGTCCTAAAGGCTACATTCTAATTTAAATATATTCAAATATGATTTGATTTGATCACAATCAATGCTGAAATCAATCCCATAATATAAAATCAAATTTCGTAATATATTTTAACATGTGGAACCTGTAAAATGGGGTTACATCAATGCAAAAAGAGTTCAAAGCCCTCATATTCTTACACGCATGAAAACCCTACTTTAAGTATGTTCGAAAAAGATAGTTCCCTATGAAAAAGAATAATTGTTTGTGTGTTATCCATGGTCACTAGTGGCTTAGTAATTCTTGTTTTATTTTAGTTCAACTGGATTTGGCTCCAATTTGTGGAAAACATATTGTTTCATTTTTTTATAATACTTTCAAAACTATGCAATGTTGACTTCCTTTGGATGATTGTATGTGTTCCAGATCAAGTCTATGGCCTAGAATATGATTATGGTCATTTTGTATTTTAGTTCTTCTGATATGCATAATATTATTTTTGTTCATTAGACTGACAGTCAAAAAATTGCAGGATTTCTTTCCACAAAACAACACCAGAAAGTTGTTATGGCAAGTATTTGGCATAGAAGCTGTAAGCATGAAGAAATGATGTGGAACACATTCACCATGTAGGTCCTAACAACTATATTGACTCATAACGAATCAAAAAGACACAAACGTTGTAATAACGTAAGTGATTGTCGCCACTCTCTTAAAAGCCAACCCAACAAAACAATCAAGAGATGTTATTTTATATCATTTTACATGTGTTGTGTATGCAAATAACATTTTGTTACATACACCTTTCTTTCCCACCACATTTCTTGCAACTTTTTCCTATCCTCCCTCTTCATCTCTCTCTCTCTCTCTCTCTCTCTCTCTCTATATATATATATATATATATATATATATATATATATGTGTGTGTGTGTGTGTGTGTGTGTGTGTGTGTGTGTGTGTGTGTAACAAATCTCCCCACTATAAAAATCCATTGAGATAAAAAGTTTGTTAACGAACTGTGGAAAGTCGAACCATGCCAGCCTCCACAGCCGGGTCTCCGAAGAAACCATTGGAAAAGATGACTTCTTTGGGTCATTTTCTTTATTTGTTTCTCTTCTCCTTCTTTCTTTTGACAGGATTGGCCTCCTCTTCCACCTTCATTTCAAGTAAATTCTTTTTCTTTTCCCATATAATTTGTATACATATTCTTTATGAGTTCTTGAATATAGAACATAATTAAATGGCCATTTTTTTAATGATTATTTTTTCTTATTTACTATTGCAGAAGAAATATTTGAATCACGTGGATCTGCTAGCCGTGCTCTCCTTCAGATCAAGAAACGTACCATTTTTTTATAACTATTCCTGTTTTGCTCTATAGTTTTCGTTTTTCCATTTATTATGATACTAGTGATGCAACTGAAAATATGTGCACTAATTGTTTACGATGAATTGAGATCCGAGGCAATACATTTTATTTGGGTTATCCATTTGAATTAATAAACGGCCCAAATCGTGAAAATAATTTTAAAAACAAATAAATAAAGACCAGATCGTAGTTGTGAATATTGGGTGGCCAAACCACCCAAACGAGTGGTTTAGCCGCTCCTAAAGGGTGGTTTGGGAGTGGTTCTTGGCCACATGGTGGTTCTGCCACCCACAATGTCTGGTTTAAGGGTAGTTGAACCATCCACTTGGCCAAAAGGGATGGTTTGGCCACCCCCGATGGTCGATTTAGGGGTGGTTGAACCACCCATTTTGTAACATCCCCAAATTAACCCCTTGCCTAATCTCCCTTGGTACTTAATGGTTTATTTTATTCACTTTTCCTAATTTCCCCTCAGTATCCTCTAAACCCTTAAGTAGTAAACTTAATCATTATGTTTCTAAGTAGGGTGCTACACCCTTGGTAAAAAAGGGTGGTTTGACCACCCCCGATGGTCAGGTTGGTGGTAGCCGAACCATTCCTTATGGCCAATGGGGTATTTTGGCCACCTTAACAATCACACAGAAGCTCAACATCTTTTTTGTTTTTTTTTTTTTAAAAAAAAAGTAATAATTATTGTCTATATCTCAGCCATCCATTGTAAATGGACAATCTAGATAAAGTGTATTACACCGGATCTCAATGTGTTGTGAATGTGGCTCTCC
The DNA here is from genome assembly GCF_958979055.1 of Alnus glutinosa. NCBI lineage: Eukaryota > Viridiplantae > Streptophyta > Magnoliopsida > Fagales > Betulaceae > Alnus > Alnus glutinosa. The sequence goes on from NC_084887.1 coordinate 9,531,279, forward strand.
TCTCTTGGGTTCCTCATTGATAAATCGATCACAATTAAGGATGATATGTTAAATTTTTAATGGTCAAAATAACATTGGTAATATTGTTGAATAATTTTGGATGGTTTAATTTCTTATTTTATTCATTCTCTCTCTCTCTCTCTCTCTCTCTCTCTCTCTCTTTCTATCTATCTTTTCCTTCTATAGAGTTTAAACTACATTTTCTTTGACATAATATGTTTAATAATGTAAAACATTTCCTGTTGAAAATATTTTCTAAGAAAATTAATAATTTTCAAGTTTTTGACTATCATCCTAAAAATATTTTATGTAATTCTTTTTTCGTGAGGGAAGGTTTGGAAAGAGCAGTTTTGAACAAAAAATGTTTTTGTCTTAAAAAAGTGTAAATTGTTTTACGAACAATAATGGGGTGTTTTACGGCTGACTATGTTTTTTAAGTGCAGCCAAACACCAAAAAATATTGAAAATATCTATGGAAAATGTTTTTTTGTCGAAAGAAAAGGATCTCTATTGTTGACATATAATCTTTATTGTCACTAGAGAAGAGGAAAAAGAGGATGTGGGCCTATGGTTATCTCTTGCTTAATTTATAATTCGCATCTAATCCATTGTATCTAAAATGTAAAACTTAACGCATTTTGACAAATACTTGAAATATAGATATAGATTCAAGCATTCAAGATACTTTTGTTAAGTTTAAGTAATGGATAATGAATATGTTTTGTCCATGAAAAGTTATCCAAATTTCAAGTTCAGCTCTTAGAAATTTCACGGGCCAAGTTGGTTCTTATGTTTTTTTGCATGGTTTCATTTTGATAGTTATGTCTTATACCATTTAATGAATTGACATGATAATTTTTTTTTTTTTTATGTGTCACAATTTTAGTACTTCAGAAAAGATAAAAGAAAAAAGGAAAGTACCCGCAACGTTTTGAATTTGGATGCTTTATCTTCCACTTTACGATAAAAAAAAAAAGTATTGTAAGAAAAAGCAAAAAGAAATTGGAAGCAAATAGAGTGTTAGTTTTGACTTTATAATGTCATTATAACATGATTAGGTTAGTCGAGGAATTTCATGTTTCATTATGTGCAGCATGCAGTGTAGACTTTCAGTTTAAGAACTATACAATCCTCACAAGCCAATGCAAAGGACCCAAATTCCTGCCAGCAGGTTGTTGTAACGGTTTCAAGGACTTTGCATGCCCTTATGCGGATGATATTAATGACATGACAAATGATTGCGCCATAACCATGTTTAACTACATCAACCTCTATGGGCGTTACCCACCAGGCCTATTTGCCAACATATGCACAGAAGGAATATTTGGTCTTGAATGCACCACAGAGATAAGAATCTAAAATAAAATGTAGTTTGACTTATGAGATATGTGATATGAGAACGTGAGATAATGTGATAAGTGAATATGATTGGTATATGTATTATGGAAATAAGCATGACATATGCTATGTATTGGTTTAAGTTTGAAATGATGTTTTACATTATTATGTTATAAACTGTTTTACTGCTCTATTTTATGGTATGTGGGGTTATTTACATAGTAAATAAATTGCGAAGGAAAATATGTAGTTTTATTGTTATGTATACACAAACCTCTAGGCTTGGTTTGCAAACAACTATGACTTTAGAAATAGACCCTTTAGTGAAAACCCAACTTTGTAATAGTTGTTTAGTAAACAAAAGTTAGAGAAATTTTCAAAGGTAAAGGGAGCTCACATCACACACATATTGGTCAGAATGATTATGCTTGTTGATCCGTGGACTCACACATCCACCTCTAAAATTGTGGTAATTTTACAAATGTCGCCATGGAGGCATTTGGCGTAGACCCATACGCATGTTTGGACTTTTGTCTATGAGGCTATCAGGAGTCCTCCATTTTAAGGGTTGACTTACTATAAGTCAAATGAAGTGTTTGTCTCATCAAAAATCGTGTTTCATGATAGGGATGCTTGCTTAAGTCCATAAATGGACATTTACAACTTGCATACCATATTTTACTGGTTCTCAACTACAAACCCATCTGGCTGCATCATATAAATGACCTCATAAAGTGCGCACTTAGAAAGGCAATCTTGATGTCCATCTGACAAATTTCATAATTGAGTTGCGTGACAATTGCTAAGAGTATTCATATTGACCTAAGCATGGCTATTGGTGAAAAGGTTTCCTCATAGTCAATCACTTCTTTTTGAGTAAAACCTTTTACAACCAACCTAGCCTTGAAGGTTGTAACCTTCCAATCTACCCCTCTTTTATTCTTGTAAACTCATTTACAGCCAATAGGTTTAATGCTATTAGGAGCTTCTACTGTTGGGAATCGGTTTGCAAAAACATGTTTTCGCAGCGGAAAATAAAAAAATTCTCAAGCCAAGATCGAACTTTATGAAGAACAGGTGAAGAAAAATGTTATTTTAAAAATAAATTGTAGAGCAGAAACACTTACTTGAAAATTACAGCCACTCCTTGACTTTAGGGCAAAACTTTTCTTCTTTGATCCTTAAGAAAAAACGTGCAATCTTTGGGATCACGAGCTTTCATATCTTCTCACCAATGACTAATAATAACCAAGAGTATGAGCTCTCAACTTTTTTTTATTATTTTTTTTTCTCTTGAAACTTAAACTTTTTCTCTGAGAATTAGCTCAAGAAAATTAGTTCTTAAAAACTTAATAATTATGTAGATCAGTCTATAATTATATTTAAAAAAAATTACATTTAAGCCTCCCAAACTACTAGCCGTTTTTTAAGTAGCCCCTAAACTACTAACCCTCGTACTGTGGCCCCTCAAACTACCAAATAGTGCCAAAAAGAACCATTCGGTCAAAATATTCCTATAATACCATTACCATGTGTCATATAATCAATTTTAAAATAATAAAAATTAAAACAATTTAAAAATTAAAAAAAAAAATGAAGGGGTGGCTTTCGGTCAAATTTTGGCCAATGGGGGTGGCCGACCCCCCTCCATTTTGGCCAAAGGGTGGCTTAGCCACCCTCATGGCCAGTCTAGTGGTAGCCGAACCACCCCCGTGGCCCTTGGGGGTGGTTCGGCCACCCCACAAGACAAAGAGAGAGAAAGAAAGAAAAAATGGATGAGGGTATGGCCCTTGGGGGTGGTTTGGCCACCCCACAAGGCCAAAGAGAAAAAAAAAATGTTAAGGATTTGGCCATTGGAGGTGGTCGAACCACCTCTAGGCCAAATGGGGGTGACCGAGCCACCCCCAAGGCTCTTGGGGGTGGTTTCGGCCACCCCCATTTTGCTTTTTGGGGATGGTTCAGCCAACCCCAAACCGGCCATAGAGCCACCCCTCATTTTTCTTTAAAAAAAATTTTCTAAACTTTTTTTAAAAAAAAATAATTTTATTAATTTTATTATTTTTTAATTGAATATATGACACTTGGCAATGTTATTATTGGAATATTTCGACAAATGGGTCTTTTTGGTACTATTTGGTAGTTTGTGGGGCCATTGTGCTAGGGTTGGTAGTTTAGGGGGCTACTTAAAAAACAACTGGTAGTTTTTGGGGCTACTTAAAAAACAGCTGGTAGAGTGAGAGATATAAGCAATGTAGGACAAGTAGAAGTAGAAGTTCTCGTTGAACTAGAACTCTAACTAGGTACATGACGGATACGGCCATGGAATAATTCCCTAGCCCATGCGTCATCTCTATTAATGTCCTTGGGCTTGGAGTAAAGGCTTGGGTTTTACTCCAAGCCCAATCTCCCATGTTGCATCTTATGTATAGTTTCTCTCTAGTCCATATTTTAATTAAATAAAACAAATGACCTAATAAATAAAAAGCCCAACTTGGTTAAATTACTTTAGCTTGGTGACGAACTCCAAAAGAAAAAAAAAAAAAAAAAAAAAAAAAAAAAAAGGCTTGTGACCCAGTTAACTCTGAAACTATCACCAAGCTCCTATTTAATTACATTTAATTCCACTAAAGAAATGTAATTGAACTCTAGTATTTATTTATTTTTATCAAATCAATTAATCCCTTAAACTTACTTAATATTAACTTTTGATTCCTCCATGAAATATTTCGTACTAGAATTAAAGCCAAAGATACTATTATTAATTCTCTACCTCTTAATCCTTGAGTTACTGATTTTATCCATTATTCTCGTACTCGTGAAAGACTTATCACATGTACATTGTATTTTCGTATTTCATACCAAAATACTTTGGCTAGAGACTAGAATAATCCAACCCATAAAATGTATCTCAAGGGGAAATGTCTTATCCTTTTTGATAAAGGACTTAGATTCCTTCTTGAGAAAAGATTTATCACAATGATAATTGTGATCACCCAACGCACCGAAAATGTTGACCATAATATTGATCTTACTCATAAATGCATAAAAGTGATCTACACTTCACATCTAAGTACACAATCCTCTCAGAATTTAGAATCAATATCATAAGAAGTCTTGTGAGTATTAGTCTTTCCTATTGTCTGTTCAATGGATAACACCTACACATCAACCTGAAGCCTCTAACTTTGCTTGATTAAGATAACTCATAAAGATTTTATATGTAACGGAATGCCCAATTCCATTACCAACTACGAACTATAAAATTTTTAAGACTACAAGGATTATGGGCTAAGACCTTGTGTGATAACCTTGTTACTCACACCACAGGCCATATTCAATGTAATCCAATGACCTTTCACATGCATAATATACAAAATCATTATTAAGCATGTAAAAGATCATATGCCATATGCTCAAAAAATAGATCAATGAAAAACAAAATTTATTCATAACAAACTCATATGTCAATAGTGCATTGGGATCTAGGACATAAACCCCAACATTTACAAGAATCCAATCTTTGTTAGAATACATGGATTCTAACTCGGTTTCCATGGCTTTGACCCAATGGTCTGCATCCACATCATTTATGACGACCTTTTTTATTTATTTTTATATTTTGAGAATATACAAATGAGTGATCACAGTGGCATGACTACGTGTCCTTGAGCCAACTCATACTTTCATAGTACACATTCTTTAACGTGTACCTGATATATCAGAGTAAGAGAAGTCAAGCAACGGAATACAAAATCTAACTGTGGAAGTCAACATCATAAATATAAACTGTTCCTTACACAAAAGTGCCAATTAACGTCTATATGTTTAAGGCTTATGCATAGATTATACATAACAAAAGAATGGCTATCATCTAAGTGTTACAAGTCACACTAGCCATATACAAAATATACATCAAAAGAGACTATCCAAGTCTACCACCCCTACAACTCAACCGGCAAGCATTAGTTGTAGTACTCCAAGAAGTTTGCAACGGAGTCATCCTCCGCATCACCAGTACCTGCATCCAAAGGAGCTCCATCTATACGGTTGTGGTGATAGCCACATCCGTACAGGTGAAAGTATGAGTTTACCACCTTAATAAGAAGTACTGAGGCCTCAGTGGTATAAGACTCACTAAATAAACAATGCACACAAACATAATATACATGCAAGATTCAATAATGTTATTCCCAAATCATTAAGTCCACACATCATCAAGTACAAGTCACACCGTTTATCACACTCTTATATATTATCACAGTTTCCAATAACAATAAACCACACGTGCCATAAGCAATACTCCGGACTTACCAACTTCGCAACAAGGAGCAACAACTCTAGACTTACGCATAGAACTTAAGAATATAGACTCACATGTGCTAGAGGTTGCATCCATCCGGACGTCTCAGCAATGCTTCTGGACGCTCATTAGTATTCGACAAGAAAATGGATTTCCTTCTCAGACACAAACATAAGAAGACAGCTGCATCCATCTGGACGACAGGGCAACACTGTCGGAACGCCAATCCTTATTATGAAAATTACGTGCAGTAGAAGTGCAACTGTTTGGACGTTAGGACAATACCGTCTGGACGAGGCCTTGATATGGTATCGGTTGCACAGTTGTCCGTCCAGACGCTTTCAGCTACCATCCCGATGCCGCCTAGAGAAATCCGTTTCAGACTTGTTTTAGGTCTGCTGAGCCTAAAAATAGAGGTCTCTTGGCATGTATTATTTACAGAATTAGGTATTGAATTCTTCATATCTTAGAGAGTATATTTTAGGGAGAAATTGTGATGATCCGCTAGCTCTCAAGTTGTTGTTGTGCTCGTTATTGAAGTCTATCTTAGGGAGGAGCCTTAAGGTAAAGGAAGCCATAATATTAATTATTAATAACAATAACTCACATTAATAACTCAATCAAAATAAATACAATTATCTTCAAGAACAAAACAAAACGTTTGTTATGATTAATATCTTTAGTTTGATATGTATCTGTTTTAATTCTACTCTTTCTTCAAATAGTTTTTTCTTCGCCAAATTGCTCGAGGCCTACGCTTTTTTGAATCCAATCGTAAACATTATGCCAGTAATACCTGTGCTATTTTTTCTCTTAGCTTTTGTTTGGCAAGCTGCTGTAAGTTTTCGACGAGATCTTGAATACTGTCCTAGAAAAATTCATGATTTATTCTAAAAAAAAATTTCTAAGAATTGATAAGATCATATAAGTCTTATAGTATAAAGCTTCGATTCAAATATTGAATTTCTTGTATCGCTTTACTAAGTTTGGAGATCACCCCATTTACTAATTCGGACCCCTTTTTTACACCGAAAGAACCTATTAAAGCCCCCCACAATTAGATACTGTGGATATGAAGAAAAAAAAATTGGTTATGAAAGACTTGACTCATATTACATTACAAATGAATTTCTGAAAATTCTTTTCTATTTCTAGATTTCTAAAAATTATAGATTTATAAAAACCATTTTTTGGTGTCAAAATAAGGTATATGTGGTATAAAAATGGAGAATCTATTCTCTTTTTTATTTTTTTTTCCCAAAAAAATGATCTTGGAGATTGTGTAATGCTTACTCTCAAACTATTTGTTTACACAGTAGTGATATTCTTTGTTTCTCTCTTTATCTTCGAATTTTTGTTTTTGTAGGTTGGTCCAGTCTATTGCTGTTTCCTTGTGCCTATTTCGACTTAGGGGGTTGGTTTATAGGTACAACCTTTGTAACTTCATGGTATGCACACGAATTGGTGAGTTCCTATTTAGAAGGCTGCAACTTCTTAACCGCGGCAGTTTCTACTCCTACTAATAGTTTAGCACACTCTTTGTTGTTACTATAGGGTCCAAAAGCACCCAGAAGAAGTGTAGGAAGACCTCAAAAGTTTGGGCCCATTTTGATGCACTTCCTTCTATAGATCCAAATGACACAAGGATATGGGCAAAATGCAAGTTTTGTGCTCATAAATATATAGCTAACAGTTCACATGGAACTGGAAATCTACAGAAGCATATGAATGTTTGTGGGGGGAAAAATGATCATGATATTCAGCAAATGCTCCTATCTAGAGATCAAGGAACCCTGTCAGTAAGTGCCTCAAAATTTTGTTCTAAAAGATATAGAGAATTATTGGTTGGTACGATTATTAAGCATGACTTGTGATAAGTGCTTAAAAGTGCATAATTTCTCTATTAAAAAAAGCATTATCATACCATGTTTTATCATAATTCTTGCATTTAATACTTAATTGTGGAATAATGTTTAATTATTAAATTTGAGCTTAAATTGATATAAATGCAATGAATTGTATTTCTTTTTGTAGGAATTGTTGTAGCTTTCAAGCGACTGGACCACTTGGTGGAATTGACAAAGAAGCTGGGAAATAAGATTGAGGCAGCAGCTCTACACGTTATTGGCAAAAAGGTTTTGGAAGAAAATCCTTCAAATTCCAAGATTTTAATGAAGTTGGCATTCTCACTTCGGAAAGATTTAAAGTCTAAATCAAATTTGACTTTAAGAAAAGAGAAGTCGACAAAATCTTTTATTTAGGAAAAGAATCCAGATTGAGCACGTCACTTTATTTTCATCATAACTTTCAGCTCAAGTCTCAGATTGTATTGAATTTGGTAGCGTTGGAAAGCTAATAAAAATGAAACAAATAAGTCTGAAATAGGTTTTTCCTATTTCGGACTTTTACTATGCCCAAATTGCTCTGCAATAAAAGAACGCAAATCTGTGCGAATTTAGAGTCTTTTTCCTACTTGGATTGGAATTTCAAAGGATTTGTACAACTAGGGGACCATATCAAGCAGATTTCTTTCCAAACCAATTGCCTTCCATGCACAAGTTCATATTCTTTCCATATATACCTGGTGATGGACGTGTGGAGCACAAATCAGAATGACTTTACATGATTTCTTTCCATAATTTTTACCAAGTCACACATATTCAAGATCTGATTTATTTCCATACTCGGGCTGCTGTGCAATTAACGCAAGACTTAATTCTTTCCTTAGCTGGACCACCAAGAAAGTACCAAAAAGACCTCACAAGCACTATAAATACCATGTTTTGGTCTTAGAAAAAAAGCAAGCGGAGAAGCGAAAGGAGCCAAGAGGAGAGGAGCGAAGGAGCACAGAAGAGCATAGAGACGCCAAGTTGGAATTTTATTTTCTTTGTTTTTAATTTATGTTTAGTACTTTGATTATAGAATTTATTTTCATAAACATGAGTGGCTAAACCTCTAGCTAGGGTTAGAGGTGAAACCTAATATTTTTATTATGTGTTCTTGAGACTATGTTGTTTGTTCTTCATAGATGAATGATTAAATTTTGGGGATGATTTTTTATTTGAGAGTAATTTAATGGGACCAGTTTATTTTGATTCCTTATGATTTTTGTTTATATCAAATGCTTACTTTGTTTGATTTGATATGATTCGAAAATATATGGAATGCTTAATTTATTATTTCATGTTTTTGAAATCAAATTCTCAATCAACCCATGTTTAATCTATTTTATATTTTTTTATGTCTCATGAATATATAATAAAAGACTAGGTGGATCCTTGAAACCCTAGTCTTTTCCAATATTACTTCAAAATCAAATTTATTTATTTTAGTTTTATAGTTTATTTTTTAATTTAAATTATATTCCTCTACTCCACTTTCGAGTGGAAACCAAATGCAAAAATTCCTATTTTTTTTTATTAATTTTCTTTTCTGCAAAATAGTAAGAATTATTCTCTCGTGTCTAATCATTCCTTGTGGATCGACCTCGAACTTACCGTGATTTATTACTTGCGAAAACCTACACTTGGGTTTGCACCCTTTGTGGTCCAACAAGTTTTTGGCGCCGTTGCCGGGGAATGCGTCTAGGACACTAAGTTTAATTTCTGTTATTTATTTTATTTTATTTTTAATTTTCTTTTAGTTTTGAAATGCAAGATTGGTGGAGCAATCCTTTTTCAGGTGTGTACCCAAGATCATTTGGCAATCCATACTCACAAACGTATAATCACAATTGGCAAAATCGCCCCAATTTCAGTTGGAAGAATCATTCATTTTTCAATGAGTCCCAAGGATTTCATTATCATCATCCTTTTGTGCCACCACATCGAAATACATTGGAGGATACATTCCAAAACTATCTTCAAGTCAGCAACCAAATCCTTCAAACCAATATCAAGGATGATGCAGTGCAAACCAATACCTTGGAGGAAACATTACAAGCCTTCATGAAAGAGCAAGCCCAAATCAACCAAGAGTTGAAAGACGCACTCTATAGAATTGAGTCCTATTTGAATGATGAGATTGAGAATGAAAATTTTTCTGACTCAACGACTCAATATGGGGAGAATGAAATTGAAAATCCTCAAATGAACGATGATGATATGTTGGGTGATGTTGAGGAAGATGTAGATGTCCATAAACTGAAGTTGGTTGAAACGCTTGAGTAAGATCACTTTGATATATCTTGTCTTTATGAGCCTTTAGAATCTTGCTTGACTAACTCTTGTGATTTGAATTTTTGTGAAGATTGCACACTTGGATTGGAGGTGAACACCTGGAAGCCATTTGAACTGCCACCTCATGAGCTCAACCCATTGCCATAAAATGATATTGTGCAAAAGGATAACTCAAAATCCTTGCCAGTAGCACGCAAGTATGCGGAATTAAAATTCAAGGATGACTTTCCCCAGGTAAGTTCATCCAAACTTGATGCTTTGCAAGGAGATAAGTCATTTGATGTTTTGTATGATTATAAAAGCATGATGGGTTGGAACATTGTTGATAAGAAAAAAATGAAATAGAGAATCATTTTTCTTTATTTATTTATTTTATTTTTTTAAAATTATGTTTGTGTCATAGTTTGGGTTTTCTTTGTTTTTGTTTTGTTTTTTTTGTTTTGTTTTTCTAATTTTTGCAGGTATAAGTTTAGTTTGTTTTCATCACTTCAAGGTACTCTTCTTAATCTATACTTTTGTGCTTTATTTTGTTACATTTGAGACAATATAAGTTTTAGGTTGGAGGGAGGAGCTTGATGCTTGATGCTTGTCGTTATTTTTGTTGTTTTGCTTATTATATTATATATATTTAAAAAAAAAAAATGATATTTTCAAAAAAAAAAAAAGTTTAGTTTTTATTTATTTATTTTTGGTGTCTTGTGTATTTTATTTTATTTTTTGTCTCAATTTTGTTTAGTAAAAAAAAAATAAAAAAAAAATTGTGTTATGTTTTTGATTGAGCATGACTACATCACAACTGTGGTTTGTATGCCATTGGCTTGTTTAACATGTTGAATACTGCATGTCATTAAAAATCTGAATCTTTTTACTTACCTGTTGGATTAGAGAGACTTCACTTGTTTGAATTATTTATCACAAGCACATTAGTGTTGGTTTTGTGAGGTATAAGATTTGAATTGAGGAATGTGTATCTTAAGATTTGTTGGATGAAACCTTGACTTAAATTCAAAAAAAGAAAAAGAAAAAAGAAAAAAGAATAAGAATATCATCAGTTCTTTTTCATATGTCGACTATGATGGTGTAAGAGAAATGCATAGATACTTGCGTAGTGATGCACCGTTAATTAGTAGAAATATTGCTAAGGCTGATTTGATTAAGATGCATATGTTGGAGAAACAAAAGGTTAAGTCTTTGTTAAATATTTGTCCTAAGAGGATTAGTTTGACATATGATTTTTGGACTTCTTTGACAACCGATGGGTATATTTGCCTCACTGCACATTTTATTGACAAAAACTGGGTATTATCTAAAAGATTATTAAGCTTTTCATTCATGCCTCCATCACATAATGGTGCATCTTTGGTTGAAAAGATATATAGTTTGCTAGAAAAGTGGGAGATTGATAAAAAGGTTTTCTTTATAACATTAGATAATGCTTCTGTGAATGATTTGTGTGTTGTGAATCTCAAACCAAAATTAAACTTGAAGAAAGACCTTCATTGTGAAGGTGAGTTGTCTCATATGCGTTGTTGTGCCCATATTCTTAATTTGATAGTGCAAGATGGATTGAAAGAGATCATTTATGCTATTCAAAAGATTCGAGAGAGTGTTAAGTATTTTAGAAGATCACAAATGAGAAAACAAAGTTTTCTTCAGGCTGTCAATCAAATGTCATTGGACAGTAAAAAGGGGTTAAGACAAGATGTGCCAACGAAATGTCCCACAGCCACTCTATACTTTCCCGTAGTTGCATTGATTTATGTGAGCTTGAAGCAAGAACTTATGAGCAAAGATGGGTATAGGAGATTAATGGCAAGTCAAATGATCTCTAAATTTGAGAACTATTGGTCAGAATTCAGTTTAGTATTGGCCATTGTAGTTGTCTTAGATGCTCGTTACAAGCTACGCCTTGTAAAGTACTACTATACGAAGATTTATGGAGCTGAATCTCAAGAGTATGAGAATGTGACGAAAACGTTAACCAAACTTTTTATGGAGTATAGTGCTCCTACGAGTTCAAGCTCCACAGTTGTTCAGCCCCAAGAAGATTCAGATTGGGAAAAGGTAAATAATATCACAAGTTTCTTAGCTTGTTAGTAACTTAGTATATATACTCATAACCACTTACTAATTTTATGTTTATATTATCTCTTTTCATGTAGGATTTCTAGCATTTGATGGAGTCGATGTTGATGCACAAAAGACTCAATTAGAACTTTATTTGGATGAACCCAAGTATTTGGATAAGAATACGACATTTGACATCCTTTCATTTTGGAAATGAAATGAATTTTGCTATCTTGAAGTAGCTGCCATGGCTCGTGATATTTTGAGTATTTCTGTTTCTACTGTTGCTTCAGAATCCATTCTTAGTATTGGTGGACGTGTGATTGATCAGCATAGGAGTTCACTCAAGCCTAATATTGTTGAGGCATTGGTTTGCACTAGAGATTGGTTATGTGGAGAGCAAGGCAATATTAGTTATTTGCATATTTAATTTCTTCATTTACTTGTATTTTTTTGTCTTCCTTTAATGACAATAATTTCTTTTATCTTTTGATATAAAACAAACTTTAATGAAGGTGGATAATGAAGAAGATGATGTTTTGATATTAGATAGCATTAGTTCCTGTGACATTCCAAGTTCATCTGGAAAATGAGCATATTTGTGGGTCATTCAAGAGTGGACAATATGGGAACCCAATTTGTATTTGTAAATTTGAAATGATGATGTAGTTTTTTTTTTTTTTTGGTTATTTGATTAGACAATTAAGCATATTAAGTGATTTGGTGCTAGCCTACTAGGAGTTTAATTTCTAGAGATGAATTGCTAAAACTATTATTATTTCATTTAAATACAAAAAAAAAAAAACCAAAAAAAAAAAAAAGAAACCCAAAATTACCGTGTCGTGTCAGGTCGGGTGACTCGTGAAAATTACCGTGCCATGCCGTGTCTGAGGCTCCGACCCGTTAATATAAACAGGTCGTGTTTGGGTCTACCTTAAACGTGTCGCAGGTCCCCACGGGTCGACCCACATACCCGTTTTGCCAGCCCAATGATAAGGCAAGACGTGGAGAAGAATTGCAACTGTCCGGACGTCAAGGCAACACCGTCCAGATGCCAATCCTTACTATGAAAATTACGTGCAGCAGAAGTGCAACCGTCCGGATGCTAGGACAATACCGTCCGGATGCGGCCTTGATAGGGTATCGTGTGAAGCGTGTTATGGAAAGTCGGTTGCACAGTTCTCCATCTGGACGCTCTCAGCTACTGTCTGAATGCTGCCTAGAGAAATCTGTTTCAAACTTGTTTTAGGTCTACTGAGCCTATAAATAGAGGCTTCTAGGCATGTATTATTTACAGAATTTGGTATTGAATTCTTTAAAGGTTAGAGAGTATATTTTAGGGAGAAATTGTGAAGATCCGCTAACTCTCAAGCCGTTGCTGTTGTGTACTGTTGCTGTGCTCATCATTGAAGACTATCTTAGGGAGAAGCCCTAAGGTAAAGGAATCCATAGAAACCCCTTCAAGTAAGAGACTTGGTTAGGAGGCGTTCATGTTGGGTTACGTGTCAGAGTCTTAGATATGATCGTTGCATCAGGTTACTAGCTTTGTCTTCTAATAGTGGATTTTCTGGGTTTGGTTACCTCGGAGTGGTTTTTCTCTTCATTGAGTTTCCACTTCATTAACAAAATATTTGTGTTCTTTAAATTTCATCTTTACAATATTTTGTTACACATTGTGCACACACACAGAGCAAATTAGAAGTCTTCTAAATTTTGAAGCTACAAACCTCTGGCCTACCAACTCACAAGTGCTAGAAGCTACGACTCTAAACTTACCTTGCTACACCCATAAGGCTACTACCCGTAGGGCACGTCACTCAACCAAGAGCCACAATCCTATGGTCTACCACTGTGCCTGAAGCTACAACACTGGACTTACCATCTATCAACTACCAAGTTCTCATACATCTTTCTTTCAACAATTCCAGAACAGATAAACACTTTAACTTTCTTAAGTATTATGATATCCCTCAAAATAGAGGTATAACCACATTTACCCAATTGCATCACATAAATCAAATTTAAGTGTATGCAGCGTACATAGAGACAGTTTGGTAAAGTTAAAACCCTTGAACCAAAATACAATTTAACAATTCTATATAGTAAACTTGAACTCTTGTTCCCCCTCAAAGTGTTAGGCACATATCTCCTTTACTTAGTTGATTGGTTACCAGGAACCCCTACAACTTATTGCAGACATGATTAGTATAACACGAATCCATTCACTAGGAACCCATGGAATCCACCACCAAACATGTTTCAACTAAGAAGGAAGATTTTGTACCATGACCAATGGATGGTAGAAACTTGGTGTAATTTCTATTCTAATTCCCTGCTTCACCATAATGAAAACACTTTCCACTTGGATCCATCTTTGATCTCTTTCCAACTTTACTCACTTCTCAAGCAACGAACTTGCTAGCATATTTGGTATGCTTCTTTTTCCAATCTTTCGGCTTAGAAGTAAAATCCCAAGCCATATGCATACTAGCCTTGACTTCCAGGATGCTAAATGCTACAACTGTGTCTAACAGGGATAGGAGGATCTCATCCATCCTAAATTGACAATCAATCTTTGCATCCAACAACTCCAGTTTTCTTGTAATCACATTGCAAACTGGATTTGTAGTAAACATCTCTTCAAAAAACCCATGATCTCAGAAGCAAGTGAGATATCCTGCATTTCATTCGAGATTACATTTGATGCAAACCCATATTTATTTCTTTAATTCTAATTATTTTATTCACGTAATTGAATTGTAATAAAATTCCTAATTATCTTCTAGGGCATTACATCCCTCCCTCATAAAAATTTTGTCATCAAAATTAACTCTTAATAAACCGCATGCTTACCACATTCTCGCATGCTAAGGGCAAACCCATAAATAAGAACACACTTAACACATCGTAGAGCATACTTGAAATATAATGCATAGCATACTTCAACTATAATGTAAATAGTTTCATATCAGAGATTACTCAAACAAATACGAATATTGGTTCTGCATCCAGCTCGAGTTCCCACGAAGCTTCTTTGACATCATGGTTCCACCATTGAACCTTCACTAGTGGAATAGACTTCATCCTCAATTTTTGTTCCTTGCGATCCAATATTTGCACCAGGAGCTCTCTTTATATATCAAGTTTGCTTGAATATCAAGAGACTCGAAACTGATAATATGCGAAGGATCATGAACATACTTTAGTAATTGTGACACATGGAATATGTTATATTCTCCATCCAAACAAGGTGGAAAATCAACTATGTACGCCACCTGATCCCCAATTTAGGGTTGGCAAAACTGGTTGGTGTATTGGGTTCAGGTTGACCCACCAACCCGAACCTGATATGATTAGCTAAATGGATTGACACCCTAAACCCATAAATGACACGTTTATGAGTCGGGTAACCAACACGACAAGACACGATTGACCTGTTTAGCTAATGGTTCGTGCCAGGTTGACACAACCTAACTAACCTGATTTGTTTTTTTATTGAAAATATACTTGAAATTTTTCATCAACCTAACTCTATGATTTTCCCAACACACACACACATTACCAAATCCCTTACTTTTTCATTCAATCATCTAAAACGAATTACATTAAAAAATTCCCAAATTACAAATTTTATTATAAATATGTTAGATAATAGGAGAAGAAGAAACAATTGGTCACCAAATGTTTACCTTTCGGACGAGCTGCGCTGGAGTCTGGAGAGGAGAGTAACGAGCGGCTGGGCAGCGATGGACAGTCAATAGGAGCAATGAAGAGACTAAGATAGAGGGAGAGTAGACGAGACGACGGCCTTGGGGGTGGCGATATAGAGTCACGGCCTTAAGGGCAGCACTGGACGGTTGGAGATGAATTTGAAGGAGGGAGGGAGGCACTGCTGGAGGAAGACAAAGAGATCGAGAGAGAGGGAGAGTAGCAAAGACGATGGCCTTGGTGGCGAGGCTGGAGAGTCACAGCCTCACATGCACCGGGTGGTGCTGGACGGCTAGAGACAAGTTTGAGTGAGGGTGGTGCGGTGCAGTGGAGCCTAGAGGGACTAGGGAGGGTTAGAAACTGAACAAAATGTGATGTTTTAGGGTTAGGAATAGGAATAAGAGATTACGAGTCTTTTGGTTTCATGGGATTCATTTTTATTTCCTAAACGGGTAAACCAGCTTGACCCGCGGGTTGACCCGTTTGACATGATTGTAAATGGGTTGACCCGTTTATGACCTGAACCCGATTAATATAAACTCAAACCCTATAACTTCGTGTCGGGTTTGCAGGTCGTGTCAAAAATTGCCAATCTTAATCCCCATCACTTGAAAAGGTCCAACATACCTTGTACTGAGATTTCCTTTCTTGCGAAAATGTATCACACCTTTCATTGGCGACACCTTGAGATACACATGGTCGCCAATCACAAGCTCTAGCTTGCGATGATGCTTATCCGCATAGCTCTTTTGTTGACTTTGAGTAGTCAGCATTTGTTGCCGAATAAGTGCAAACTTTTCTTTCGTGTCTTGTACCATTTCCGGTCCTAGCAGTTGTCTCTCACCAACCTCATCCCAATACAATGGCAATCTACACTTGCGTCCATAAAGAGTTTCATATGGTGCCATTCCAATTGTTCCTTGGTAACTATTGTTGTAGGCTAACTCAATTTGAGGCAAATACTAAATCTAGCTACCTTTAAAGTCGAGCACGCATATGTTGGGACTGGTGTCCAAAACTCTAATTGGTTGGATGATGCTTTTTTTTTTTTCTTTTTAATTGTATAATATTGAACATTAAGCATATAAATTCATGTTTTACATGTACATATATGTTTGAATATTTTCATATTATATACATGTAAGGTCCCTAAGTTACATTGTCTTTGACTATGATGTGAGTAAATGAATTATCATATAGAAGATCATAGTCATAGACCCTTGTAAGTTATAAATGATTGTTCGTAATAGTATCGAGACTATAACATGTCAATCTCAACGATTTGTCTTGATTAGGAGAAACTAGTGGGCTTCAGGTGGATATGTTGGTGTAAGAGTAAGGTAGTGGCATACACCGAATGCATCATGTGAGTCATCATTCTTTTAACACTGTAAAAAGAATGATGTACGTGCACGATAGCTTATAACAATTGTTCTAAATCCTGAGAAGATTGTGAACACATATGTATAGTTTAGGTCACTTTGATGTATCTATAAGTGAGATCTTTCTATGGTCAATATCTCTGTGCATTGGGTGATTGCATGTAGCATTGTGGGAACACTCTCTTCAAGAAAGAATCTAAATCCTTTGTCAGAAACAAATGATAAGAAAGATTCTCCTTCATGTAGATTTAGTGGGAATGATTATTTTAAAGCTCGGGCATAAGTTTTCAGTCGGATTTATTGAAACTTCTATGTACAAGGTGAGATGAAATCTCACAAGGTACAAAAGCGTAATTATGTAATTAAATCAGGTTACAAAAAAAAAATGTATTGAACAAAGTAACAATATATGGACTTTGGTTCGACTACAAAATTATTCTATGAAGGGGTAATATGTAATAAATACGTATGTTACATGGGTTAATTGATTAATCGAAAATAGATATTAGAGTGCAATCACATTTGTTAAGTGAAATCAATTGTGATTAATAGTGTTGTGTGAAAAGTGTCACAAGCATATTGAAGCTAATTGTACTTTTTCCTTTAGGTCCCTCTTTGAGCTAATATAAATTAACTATTTGTTTTAAGCCTCAGTTATATATTTATTTATTTGGATTGTTTTATTTTATAAAACATGAACCAAAGAATTTAATTCATATGTGCCTTATTATTTTGAATTTATTGGGATTATGAATTTAATTCCTAAAAGACTTAAGCAACTAAAAAGCTTTGGGCTCAAAGGTTTTAATGCTACAAGCTTAAGCCCAAGTCTTGGGCATATTAGATAAGGGGTAGGGTAAAACCTAGCTCTAGGTGGCACATGGAGGGACTCGGTCAATCCGCTAGTGATGGACGGTAGCGTACAATATTCGAGGCACCAGTATTGTATTACAGATCCGTTGGAACAGCACCAACCCTGCTAGGAATGGGTTAAAATCTTGGGTAGACTATATGGAATTGAACTAGGACATGATACTCTTGCTACAATATATACTATATCTATATTGCATTCAGGATCATTTGTCAAATGAAGTATTGTAATTGTGCATTTATGTGTGTAGCTTATATCTAAATATCTGGGTTCACTTCATGATAACATGTGCATCATGTATATTATTGCTTACTAAGCTGTGGACTTACGCTTGTATCTTTTCACCCTATAAAACATGTGTTGTTTTATAGCTAGTTACCTAAATGCTGATTCCAGATAGGAGGATGGTCTGTTTGGAGGACTTGATCCATATGATTCTCTAGGAATTGGACACAATTCAGCTTAAGGCTATGTGGGATGCGGATGGAAAAACCCAAGATAGCATGATTGAGATTATCTATGCACTTTATCTTATCAAGACTAGGCAATGACTCTTTTGATGTTATTTTCATGACTTCTAGTATTAAGTTGTAATATTTAAGTGATTTCAAGGCTGGTCTTCTGACCCTGAAATTTGGTGACTATCTATGTTATAATGCTTTAGTTTCGCTTTAGTTGTTATGTGATTGTGAGTTTTAATTGCAATCTTATATTAAGTAAAAGTCTTCTACTGCAGACTCTTTTTTCAGAGAGGATGAGATCCTTGTAGTCTTATTCTTCTTAGAATAAGACTATGAGGCGAACTACAAAGTTAACTAACAATTAGTTAATTTCATTGGGGTTTTACACCTACCAAGGAACACAAGCCTATAAATAGAGGTCTCTAGTGAAGGCAAAAACACATGTTGCGATTGCAATTCACAAGTCTTGGAATTTCCAAGACACTCTCACAAATCAGAATTTTTGATACAAAAAATTCTCTAATGCTTTGCTTCTAGTTTTCTCAAGAATTTGAGAAAACGTTTGAGAGCCCACTATCTTGGTCATCTTTACTTATTGAAGAGAATACTTGAAAGTCTTTTAAATCCCCTAGGAAGTCGTGCATCACAAAGAGGAAGAGAAGAAAAATCAAGCAAGCACACAACAAGCCTTGGCTGATTCTGAGGGGTATATGCACTCTCTTTGTATTTTTTTTTTTAATTTATTTTTACGAACGATTTACTCTATTTTCTTTTGAATTTTTTCATGGTTCATGGCATCTTATTCCAATGCACACTTGATGCACAAGTTGAATATCAACATATGGTATCAGATCCATTTTCAAAGAAAATATGGTTTAGGAAGAAATTTATTTTCTAGTATACATGCATAATCGGCCACAATGTGTTTTGGGATTTGATTCCAACAACCTTAAAGCTTTCGAACGATCAATCTTGATCATATAACATGTTCTTTAACATGTTAGGATTATAACTGTATCGTTTCAAGTCATTTGGGACCTGTTAAATATTTTATTTTATTTTTCCAAATGAAATAGTGTTGCTGTAAAAATTACAATGAAAGTACTAAGCTTTTAGAGACCTGTTTCTGCATGTAAAATTTGGAGATTAGCTCATTTGCCATTAATGTGGTGTCTTGGGAGAGAGCGGAACACAATAAACTTCAAAGATCCCGAGACTATATGTTAGAGTTGAAAAAGATGGTGTTCCAATCCCTTTATATATGGAGAGTAGCATGAAATATTTGCTTGTTTTTAATTTTTTTTTTAGCTTTTTAGAATTTTGTTTTACTTTTTCTATACTTCAGGGGTTCTTTTGTATTTTTCCTTTGTACTAGGATTGTGCCACTCTGCACTATTAATGAATTTGCATTACTTATAAAGAAAAAAAAATTGTTTCAAATCCTTGAATAAAATCTAAACCATTTAATTTACAAATAATAATTAAAATTTTAAGAATTCTATTATAAAGTTACCCTACAAAATCTATACATTCTAAATCCATTATTCTATAACTTAGGATAACTCTACTTAATGGATTTGGCTTAGAGCATTCCCAACAGTTATCCAACCATTTTTCCTAAATATAAGGAGCAAAACTACTTTTTGCTTTCCTATCAAAATACACCGCACAATAACTCACCTTTACCTTTTCCTATATCAATTAAATATTATTTCTTTACTTCTTCTTTATATTTTTTTTTATTCATTTAATTCATTAAACAATACTTCCTCTCTCCCCCATATTTTCTCCTTCTTCTTCTTCCCCTCCTCAACGACACACTCTCTACTTCCTTCAATTCTATCTCTCTCACTCACCAATTTCTTCTCACCTTCAATCGGTTTGTGTTGGTTGCAGAACTTGATAAGAGCTGAATGTTACACATTCAAGCCTTTTAATTTACATATGTTAAGCTCTTAGTTTTGTTATAGTTTGATGTTTTGTGTTTTCTTGTATTTTACAGGTTTTGGAAGAAAATCCATCAAATTCCAAGATTATAACATAGTCAGCAAACTCACTTTTGGATAGATTCAATTCCAATCAATTTTAAATTTAAGAAAAGAGAAGTCGGCAAAAATTCGTTATTTTTGGAAAGAATCTAAAATGAGCATGTCTCAGTAATTTAATGATAACTTTCGGCTCAATATTGGATTGCAACAAAATTGGTGGCGTTGGAAAGATAAGACAAAATGCAACAAATATGTCAGAAATAGGTTTTTCCTAATTCGGATATTTACCATACCAAAATAGCCCCGCAATAAAGACCCGCAAATCTATACGAATTTTGGAATCCTTTTCCTACTTGGATGGAAATTTCATAAAAGGAAAAGACTTGTAATTATTCTATTTGGACTAGAAGACCTATTTATAATTGTTCTAGGATTTCTAGAGTTTCTAGAGTTTTTAGAGCTTCTCTAATCCCTATTAATAGGCTTTTAACCTTTGAAGAGAAATACACACAAGCTTTGAGGAAGAATCAAAGGCTACATCATGAAGGAGGTTCTTTCTAGTTTTTATTTTCTTTCTTCCTTTATTTATTTTCTGTATGTGTATAATTTTAGTTTATATTAGTTGTAACTAACACTTTAGTTAGGGCTCGATTGAAGCCCTAATCATGTCTCTTTAAGTTTTTCAATTTGCTTTGCTACAATTTATTTATTGATGATTAACTTGATTAATTCTAGTTTCTTGAATTCCTTGCATGTTTATGTTTGGCCATCATATGCATGTGGTATGGATTTGTTATTTATGTCAATTTGGATGACTAAGTCCTGAGCATAATAGAGTAACGAAAGAACCCCGACACAAGTTCTTGGATTAATCAACATAAAGACAATTGGAATAGATACCATATTCCAATCTGAGTGTGTTTACCAATTTCCATAGATTTATGCTTTCTTGAAGAACAACTTAGTAGATACCATGCTAAATCCTTCAAAGAAGAAAAGAGTTAGAGTAGAATCGTGCCTAACTCGTTGCTTAGGGAAATCAATAGCTTTAGGAGAAGATATCATTCCCTTGTAGCTGGTAAACATTAAGCATCATTTTATGATTGTAGTATTGTGCATATTGCGAATCTTATTTGAGTATGATTAGTGGTGAATATTGAAGCCCTACCTTATTTTCTTATTATTTTTAATTCAATATTTTATCCCGTCTTATTCAACGTATCTTTTTTTTTAAGAATTTGTCTTTAAATACAATTTATACCAATCCTCGTGGGAATGATCTTGTATTTGCCTGCTATACTATTATTTTGATCTTGTGCACTTGCGAGTAAAACGTACAAGTATTTGCCTATTTATTTAGGTAGATATTTGCACAATAGAACTCAAGTATTTCCTCTTCCTTTGCTCTCGATACCGATACGTTCTTATCTGAAAATGGGTTGATCTTGGTTTCTTTCTCTTTCCTTCAATTCTCTCTCTCTCTCTCTCTCTCTCTCTCTCTCTCCTTCCAATTTTGTTTTCCTCTGCAATAGTAACCGAAACCATGGCCAACCTAACTGAATCCTCAGATTCGTAAGCCCCCAACCCAATTCCCGGATCCCCATTTTTCTTATTTCTCTTTGATCCACATGCAAAATCAATCAACCCATGTGAAGGTGAAGGTTGTAGAAATGGCATTTTTTGACCCCGATTTTTCACTCTTCTTCGTGGACTTCGGTGTTTTCACTTATTCAAAGCAAGCTTCTTCGACATTGTTGATCGACTTCCAGGGCGTCTTTCGAATGGATCTCTCTCTGATTTTGTTTACTTTTCTTGGGGTTTTTGCAGAGTCCTTGATGGGGTTTTTGATTCCATCGTCACATTTGTGGGGATGAGTCTGCGAGTGTGGAAATTTTGAGAAGAAGGGATGACGATTTGTAATGTTCCATGTAGAAAACATGTTGAGCATATAGGGAGTTGTGAGATAGGAGAAAGAGTATCCCCTTCTTCTTTTTTCAATATGCATTTGATATGCTATAGTTCTACCCAATGCATTGGGTAGAACTGTAGCATTCCTGGTGTTTAGGGAATAGGTAGGGAAGCTACAACAGGCCCAATTTTATAGTTTATTTTTAGATTTTCCCTATATATAGGGAACAAGAACAATTTTAGGGTAACTGCAGTGAATGCTCTTAGGTGTTGCAAAAAAAATTATATTATATGTATTGTAGTTTTTTCAACAGTGTAAATTTAATTTCAAATTTTTAATGAGAAAATGAGAGTAAAATTTAATTTAAAAGGTTAAAAAAAACTACAACATTTTTTTTACTGCACTTAAGCCTAATTCTTACTTAAATACCTAAATCAACATAAAAAAAAAAATGGTATTTCTCAGGTTGGGCTTACTACATTTCAATTTTCAGTCCAAGTCCTTGCTTCTGA
Source organism: Alnus glutinosa (assembly GCF_958979055.1). Classification (NCBI taxonomy): domain Eukaryota; kingdom Viridiplantae; phylum Streptophyta; class Magnoliopsida; order Fagales; family Betulaceae; genus Alnus; species Alnus glutinosa. Next base: position 9,553,993 of record NC_084887.1, read on the forward strand.
TTTTCGAAGACTCTTCTTGTCTTACTTGCTTATTGTTTCAGGATGATTGTGAAAGAAATTAGGTAGGTGATTGTGAAAGAATTTGGACATGTGATTCTGCGAAACCGCTTATAGAACTGATCTGATTGGATAAGTGATTAGGCAACCCAATTTTTATTTGGTCCGGTGAGTTCTATGATCTCACAATAACATGCCAAATTTTCACAAATTTGAGCAGATAATTTGACAAATCCTCATCCATCGTTTCAAGCTTTGAGTTTAATGAATGAATGCCATCAGCGACACGCGCCGACTTGAGTTTGCTACCGATATCACATTTTCCCTTTTTTTCTTAGGAACCAAACAGAGGACTGGAAGACTTTTCTACGTTGTTTGGTTGAGGCTAGTGATGGTGAAGGCAAAAGCCGAGAACAAGGGCTTTGGAAAGCGATGGAGCTAGGCGGTGGTTGGAGCTCTTATCGCCATCTTTGTCGCTTTGGCTGTGTCTTGGAGGACCTTTCCAATTTTCTCACTCTTCGGACTAACTAGCACGCCTAGTCACTGTGCTAAAGTTGATTCTTCTCCTTGTTTTGTTTTTATTCTTTGGAAGTTGTAATTTTTTTTTTATTTTCTCAAAAGTTCTATTTGGCTATTGAGAAAATTAAGGAAAATGCATTAGGAAGAATGAAAATATGTGACTCTTGGGAAGACTTTAGGACAATTGAGCTAAATCGATTTGTATTATGCATGATTGAGTGAAACGGTTTTTCATTTCTTAGTCCAAAATATTTTATAATTTCAAAAAAATTGATCAATGTTTCAGCTTTTCTTCGTATTTCTACCAAATCAACTATATTTTGAGCTGATTTTACAATTTCCCCTTTTTTTTTTGTTGTTTTGCTTTGTTCTGTTAGGCCTGAGTTGGAAATTAGAATTGAATTTGATTCAAATTAGTCCTATACAATTTTTTTACTGTTAATTGGTTTTTGGTTTTTCAAATTTGCAGTATAACGGGATTGTTGAAGATTGTTGTTGTGATTATGAAACTGTGAACCGTCTTAATGAGGAAATGTTGCATCCATCGCTCCAAGAACTTGTTAAAACCGCGTTCTTCCGGTATTTCAAGGTACTCTAGTTTTTGTAATGTATTGTTTAGGAGTGGGCTTGTTATATGAGGAACTATTACGTGGTCCTTTTCTGTTGTATTATTTTTATGTAGCGTTTAATTAGGATATCAAGAAAATGATTAGCATTATATGAAGACTTTACTGATGAAATTGTTTTCTAGTTTCCCTTCTTTCTTTCTTTCTTTTTTATTTTTTTTTATTTTTATAACTAACTAATAAAAATGGTCTTTACCAATCACAATACTTATAGTTTGCAAGTTGTCTTTACTTAAAAAGAAAAAGTTTGCAAGTTGTTTCAAAGAGTTAATGTGCTTTTAAACTGAATCGTGTGTGTGGAATGAAATGAGATGCCTAGTCATATTAGAGAGCCAAGGGTTGTTTGTAAAATGGACTTAGAAAAAGCTTATGATCATGTTAACTGAGATTTTCTATCGTAGTTGCTGAGAAGATGTGGGTTTGGTGGAAGTGGTGTTCTTGGATAATTCATTGTATTTCTTTAGTGTGGTTTTCTATTTTGGTGAATGGTTCTTCAATAGGCTTCTTTAGCAGCTCTCGTGGCTTAAGGCAATGGGACCCTCTATTCCCTTTGTTGTTTGTTCTAGTGATGGAGGTGCCGAGTAGGATTATATCAGCTGCGGTGAGTGGAGGTTTGTTGTTTGGTTTCTTTGTGGGGATAGGGGTTGATATCTCTCATCTTCTGTTTTCTGATGACACTTTGATCTTTTGTGGGACTGACCCAAATCATCTTAGCAATTTACGAAGCTTGTTCTTATTATTTGAAGTTGTGCTTGGTTTGAAGACAAACTTAGCCAAGTCGAAATTGGTTCTGGTGGGAAGTGTTGACAAAGTGGTTGGGTTGGCTTGGATTTTGGGATGTAGGGTTGGATCCCTGCTTTTGAAGTATCTTAGTTTTCCTTTGGGGGCTTCCTTTAAGGCCAAGCATATATGAGACGATGTTATCGAGAAGATAGAACGTTGGTTGGCTAGTTGGAAACGGTTGCATTTGTCCAAGGGTGGTAGGATTACCTTGATCAAGAGCACCCTTTCCAATCTTCCTACGCACTTCATGCCCCTCTTTCCTCTCCTTTCGAGTGTTGTAAACTACATTGAGAAGCTCCATTGTGGTTTCTTATGAGGTGGGCTTGGAGACGAGTTCAAATATCACCTGGTGAGTTGGCAGAAGGTGTGTACGCTGATCTCTGAGGGAGGGTTAGATTTGGAATCTTTTGAGGTTTAATCTTGCTCTCTTGGGTAAATGCCTTTGGCATTATGGGATGGAGAGGGAGGCTTGGTAGAGAGTGGTGGTGGATTCTAAATATGGAAGTTCGTGGGGAGGGTGGTGTTCTAGCGAGCCTGTTGGGATGTATGGAAGAATATTAGGAAAGGTTGGGGGACGATCTGTAAACACATCAGATTTCAAGTGGGTGATGGCTCCAAGGTTAGATTCTGGCATGACTTGTGGTGTGGGGATATGACACTGAAGGATGCCTTCCCAGTTTTATTTGGCATTGCTTGCGCAAAGGATGCTCATGTTGAGGCTTATATGGAACTTTCAAATGGTGCCATTCAGTGGAATGTCAGCTTTGCTAGATCGGCTCAGGATTGGGAGGTGGATGCCTTTGTCTCGTTTTATAGGTTGTTGTATTCAGTAAGTTGAGATGTGAAGGGATTGACAATCTATTGTGGTTCCTTCCAAAAGAGGGTTGTTTGGTGTTAAATCCTTCTACAATGTCTTGGGTTGTCTTGATGATATTCATTTCCCTTGGAAGAGTGTTTAGAAGACTAATGTCCCATTGAAGGTGGCCTTTTTTGTGTGGTCAGCGGCCCTAGGGAAAATCCTTACCATTTACAATCTCCATAAGCGGAACATCATTGTGATAGATTGATGTGTTATGTGCAAAAAGAATGGAAAGTCTGTGGATCACATTTTTCTTCATTGTGAGGTTGCTTGTGCCATGCGGAATGTGGAATGTTTTCTTCAAATGTTTCGGGTTATCTTGGGTTATGCCGAGACAAGTTGTTGACTTGTTTGCTTGTTGGTGGACTGCCAGCAGCACTCGGAGTGCCGTTGTTAGGAACATGATGCATTTGTGCCTTTTGTGGCGTCTATAGTGGCAGGAGAGGAATAGTAGGTGTTGTGAGGAACGTGAAAGGTCTTTAGAGGAGTTGAAATCTTTTTTCTTAAACATCTTATACCTTTGGACAACTGCTTATATTTCTCCTTTAGTGATTAGTTTTCATGATTTCTTTGTTATTTTTGCCTCTTTTACATAGGTGGCTTCTCTTGTATACTTCTTGTGTACATGGGACGTTTTATGTTTTTAATGATATTTCGATTAATGATATTTATTGTTTTTGTTTTTTTCTTTTAATAATGGAACTTTGCTACAATATTAGTATAAATATTGGCATGATACCATGTGATGTCCCGAATATTATCAACCATTTTAAGAATAAAATTTAATGAATAAATGACTAAAATTGATTAGACAACTGGAAAATACAATAGGACGCGCAGAAAATGTTTTATAGTCCAAAGAAATAAAGTATATAAGAGGAAAATATGAGAAAATGAATTAGAAAGGGATGGAAAATTGAAAATAAAGGACATAAGTAAAATTAATGTGCCGCGTCCGAACGGCACAAGAGGCTCGTCCGGACAGTACCTTATCAACACGTGGTGGATGCCTCATTTCACGCGCATCTGGACACCTAACTTAATGAGTCCGGATAGCTTGCAATGGGTGGCGCACGCCCACTTAAACGATGTGCGTCCGGATAGTGGTTAATGCCCATCCAAAAGGCCTTCTTAAATGGCACACGTTTGGATGGTTTATGATGCCCATCCGGACGAGGTCGTTTAAAAGAGGGCAGATCGCCCTTTTCTTCTTGGCAACTCCGAATTTCTCTCTTTTTCTATACGGTTTTCATCTAAAAACCGTGATATCTTGAAATCCAGCCGTCCAATCTTAGATCCGACTTCGATAACGTAATCCTCGAAGCCCGATTTACGTTTTGACTGAACGTTTTGAGGTAAATTGCTAAACTCGCATTTTTGGAGATTTTTAATAAATCATTTAGAAATGAGTTTAACTTGGTATTTTCTCTAGATTTTGTATGGTTTGGAGTTGCTAGGAGCTTCCCTGGCATTTGGTTTCGGCGTGGCGAATTTTTGGTAAGTTTTCATAGACCCTAGTTTTTGGGTATTTTGTCAAAATGATATTTTATTGTGATTAACCCTAAGTAATGCTTACAGGTTAGCAATATTGTGGTTATTAAGTGATTAGAAATTATGGATACATATTTAGGAATTTTAGGGTTTTATAGGTAAATTAGCAATGTGGCTTTTGAGCGATTCAATATGCTATCTAGTTTGTTTATTGGTTAGAGTACTAAATAATACAATGTATTGTGATTTTAGCGGCACTTTACGGTTGAACTTTGAGTCGTTTGGAAATTGGGAGTATAAGCGATATGAGGTGAGTATTCTACTCACTGAGAAATTATATTTTTATGTATTATGGATTGGTATAAATATATATATTGTTTTATGAATCTGAACTGACCATATGATAAATATATGTTTTGGTTAATTTGATTAGTTTCGATTATGTTCTATTATATCAATGATGTTTAAGAATTGATGCATGAGTGAAATGTGTTGAATGGATTTAAAGTGTTTGAGTGTATGTTGTGGTTGGGATTTAAATTATGCAAATTGTTTGATAACATGTCATGTTGAAACTGTTTATGTTTTATGAAGAAACTATGTTTTGAATGATTTCAAAGTGTTTGATGAAATGTTGGATTTGTTTAGTTTTAAAAGAACGTGATTTAGCAACTGCATGATTTTATAGCATGATACAGTAGTGAAACATATACTGGTCAAGCACAGAGCATAGAGCATGTAGTATAGAGCATACATACAACAGCAATACAGTAGTAACAAAACGCAATAAAACAGCAGTAAACACAGTTAAACAGTAGTTATCAGCATTGTGGGGGACCTAAGCCCCAATAAACCTAGTTTCATGCATATCATGTATAGCATTGTTTTATGAGTGATGTTTTTATGATATGAGTAGTTTTTACTAGACGTGTTGATATGCATAAGCGTCTTAAATGAAAAGAGCTTATGTATATTTCTATCGGATAGTCGCATGTGTTAAAGAAACATTGAACTTGAATGTACATGGACTCATGACTGCCAAAGTGCGAGTAATGACATGTCTATGAGTAAGAAGGTTGACTGTTATTGTTCTTCAGAAAAGACTTGTTAGCATAATTGAGTTTAACTCTAGTGCTCTTATGATCTACTAACGTTCAAGGCATGAAGCTGAAATACGATTAGAGATGGTGTTGCGAGTATTATGTTGAAGGATGATATCCTAGTATGAAAGAGTAAGATGCCATGTTTTCTTGCTTAAGACCTAGCTATGTGTAGGCCTGATATTTGTAATGGAGTGATTGTGTGCACATACGTCTGAGCCACCATTGAAAAGTATTATTATAGACGAGTCTATCTGTAGAAACTTCTAAGGAGGAATGATTGGAACTTCTAAATATGTTCACTGCTATATAATATGTTTTAAATGTTTTTTGGATAGTTAGTGTTTACTGTATTAGTCATTGCTAAATTGTGGCTGATATAGTGCTCGCATGACTAAAAATCGAGTAAAGGTTGGTTCTTTGTGAAAACTCAGTTAGTTTAATATCACTGAGGTCTTAGTATATTTTATACTGAGATTGTGGACTTATTCTTTCACCTATGTGGATGTAGATACTACCACAACCGTGTAGATGATATTCCTATGATTGCAGGTACTCCTGAGGCGGATGATGATACGGTAACTTTCTATTTGGGTTACTACGATTAAAGCTCGTAACAACAGTCGTAGTGGGATGGACTATGGTGTCCCTATTTTGAGTATTTTTGTATACGGCTTGTGACATATGTGTCCCGTATTCTTTTGTGTAAGCCATTCTTTTGTAATAGTTATATGTTGTTAAGCTTTAAACAGTTAGACTTGTGTTATGGCTCACTTTTGTATAGACAACAGGTTTATTTATAGTTATGCTTTTTCGCTATGTTTGATGGTATCATGATGTATTCCGCTGTAGATATAAGTCTGTATATCAGGTGCATGTTATGGACATGTGCCATATTGTTGGCTGAGTAACACGTAGTCGTGCCACTGCGACGACTCGTTTTACTTTTTAAAAAAAAAAAAAGAAAAAAAAAAAAAAAAAAAAAGATAAGAAAAGGAACAGGCCGTCACATACCAAGGTACCATCATGAAAAACAAGTCATGTCTTTGCAGATGTTTAAAGTTTTCCCTGTCCTGATATACCAAATACTAACCTACATGTTACATATGTAAAATCCCTTACCATGAATACAACCTTAAGTCTTTCTTATCTAGCTAGAACATAAATTGATCAATGTAAATATAGTTTTTCCCCCCTTCAAGCATTGTTACTTGCTTCTGTTCTTGAAATGGTTGTTGTACTTAGCTGAATGCCCTTGTGAATATGATAATTGTAGGTTAAGTTGTGGCGTGACTGTCCTTTCTGGCCTGATGATGGTATGTGCCGTCTGCGGGATTGCTGTGTTTGTGAATGTCCAGAAAGCGAGTTCCCTGAATCCTTTAAGATGCCCATGGCCATTATGCCTTCTCACAAGAGGATCCTATCTGGCAAGAGGGAAAGCCATATGCTGCTGTGGACGGTGGACCGTATAATAGATGATAAAGCTTTCAGAGGCTGGACAGTGGACAGTAACAGACAATCCCTGGACAAATGATGATGAAACCGACAATTGTTCGTACCATATTTGAATTAAGTGTTGATGTTAATACGTTAGTTGTGCATTACATTTGTTGTTTTGATAATTTTAATACCTGAAGATTGTAGGCTTACAACTGACATTCCATCTATATTTGCAGCTGAGATGACATATATATGTTAACCTCCAATTGAATCCTATGTGCTAAACTGGCTACACTGTTCCATCCGCCAGAAGGATAAATTTTATCGAACATTCATCTAACAAGGCTGACGTGACACTCTCAACTAGCCCTTAGATTAATCATTATTAAATAAGAAAAAGATCTAATGTTTGATTTCAAGTGCCATGTCAAAATTGTTGAATAATTGTAGGATAAAAATATAATATCTAGCATTGCTCTTTTTTTAATGGTTTTCATTAATGTTAATATTATTATTAAGGAAAATTACATTAATCTCCCTCGAGCTTTCACAAAATTACGCTACTTTTCCTCCATGTTTTGAGTTAGATACTAACCTACCTGAAATTGAAAATCTTTATACATCAATCACTCTTAAGCCACTAAAATCCAAGTTTTTCAAATTATTTTACTGATTTACCCCCCCAAAAAAAAAACCAAGCAAAAATAGTTTTTTTTTTTTTTTTTCAAAAATTGTTACTGACACTTGATTTCTAGTTTTTTCAACTTTTAATAATTCAAAAAATAGATTAATTTCGATAATATAAAAAAATAAAAAATAAAAGAAAAAACCAAAACTTTGAGATTGAATGACGAGCAACAGGTTTGTGAGAATATTAGCTGAAATAGTCCAATTGGTTGGGACTAAGCTTCCTTAATAATTTTGGCCCCAAGTGGTTAATTAGTGCAATGGTTATTAATTAAGTATCATATTGTTGCACATTTAAATGCAAAAGTAGTATTTTATACAGTCTAATCAATTTCCAATTGACATTTTTATGTTAACAAAAAGTTTCATTTATTCATGTAATGGATGTTATTGCCTTGAGGATGATCAGTGTATAATATTTTCCAGTTTATGGTAGCCTGCTGTCTAATTCAAAACAAGTGGAGAATGTTGTGTAATTTTGTGAAACCTCGAGGGAGATAAATATGGTTTTCCTTTGCTATTGTTGTTGTTGTTGTTGTTATGCTCTTTTTCTATTTATTTATTTATTTTATATGGCTGAGCTGAGTAGTTATTTTTATTGAACAAAAGTTGCTAAGCTCTTGCCATAGAATATTGTTGGGAGCCTGTTCCCCTTTACCGATTGCACTGGGAAGATCTCGAATGATACTCTTAAATTGGTGATTAGTGTCCCTGGTTCATCGGTATGCTGGGTTCCCACTGCAATCTTTGCTTCGATCTGTTTATTTTCAGTGCCCATTGAGCTCCAAGAAATGATTTTTTATTTCTGATGTTGGATGTAGGACATAGCACATTAGCATGTTCACTTTCGTTGAAGTTTCGAAGAATTAAAACTTGTTTATTTTTTATTTTTTCTAATAAAATTAGATATTGAAGTCTATGATATTTACTTGTTATTGTTAAAATACTGGGCTTCATGATGCCCGTTTAGTGTTGCGAGTTTATATTCAATCATCTGGTGGCAAGTTGTAATTGTTAGAATTTAATTATTGTGTTCTTTGAGAATCCATTCATTTTTCTAGATATTGAGCATTTATGATGCGAGTTCCCTCGCTTCTTAACGAGATCCTTATTCCAACAATTTTGTGCTGATTCAACTTCTACAGATCCATCTGAAGAGTCAATCCAAGAGGAAAAGGTTTTGTACAAACTAATATCTGGTCTTCAGTCATTGATTTCAATCCATATAGCTGCTGATTGTCTATTTGATGAAGCTACAAACTTGGTACAAATTCTAATCTATCGTATCCTTAGACACTTTATTGAGACAAGAGTTACAAGAACTCAAGAGATAAGGTCATAAAAGTTACGAGCACTCAAGAGACAAGAGTTACAAATTAAGAAATTAGATTTATTGTTGTTAATATAAAACTAGAAGAGTCTTGTAACGTTTAGATTATTTCTCTATAAAGAGAAAGCAAAGGAAAGAAGCGGAGGGGATGAGAATGATTTTCTCTTCTTTGGTTTGTTGAGAGAAGGAAAACGATAACATTTTTCTTTATTTGACTTGTATTCCCTTATACAAGGGAATATGGTGGAATGGAGAACAAGGGGCATGGTGTTAATTTCATGGTACTGCTTATTTTACTACTTATTTGATTGGCTCATCCCTATGGCAATGATGTAACAATTTGGAATTACCATTGCAGTGCATTGATGGACTGTGTGGGATGTGAGAAGTGTCCTCTGTGGGGAAAGCTTCAGGTCTTTGGTCTTCGTACTGCATTGAAAATCCTCTTCTCTGTCGGTGGTCAAGAACACTTGGCTCAGACTTCATTTTGGCATTTTTTAGAGCACAAAAGTGCGTTTTGGCATTTTTTAAAGCGTAAAAATTAAAGAAGTACTTTTTGAGGTTTTTATCAAACAGACCTATTTTTTCTTTGCATAGCTTTTTATGTACTAAAAGTACTTTTTAAGCTGGCCTTCAGCTGCAGCTCCAAAGGAATGAAGTGATTGCCTTGATGAACCTACTAAATCGACTGTCAGAGTCTGTCAGATTTGTTCATGAAATGGGACCTTCAGTTGAAAGGACCATGGAAGGGCAGATTTCTTCACCCAGTGCCCCAAATAGCCTATGGCAAAAGATTTTGGTATTCATAGTTAAAACCAAGGTGTACCCCACTCTGTTTTGCATATTTCTTTTAGTTTGGCTCTTTGCTTTGTGATGTAGCTCAGCAGAATTGTGTTCATGTCGAGAAAACTTCACTTATAACCCATAATCTTTCATCACTTTTGCAATTAAATAATTAAATTTTAAAAAGTGTCAATTTAGTATTTTAAGAATTTTGACTGGATTTAACAAAAAATTATTAACACTTTCTAAAATTTGAGTACTTAATTGCAAAAGTGATGATGGATCAGGGATTATAAATAAAATTTTTCCTGTGTATGTTACTTGCAGGTAAATAGTTGAACTCGATTTGAAACTCTCTCAAAAGATTACATGCTAATCTCTTGTTGTAATACAATTTACAAAGGGATAACCAAAATCTTGGCTAATCAAGTAATGAAAACTTCCCTCAACAAAGAACTCCCCCTGCTTTGTTCTCGTTCCACGGCCAAGGAGTACTGCCACGCACAGGCGAAGCGGCGTACTGAAAAAAGAAAGGAGCCATACATACATTACTTCCGATAGATAGATAATTAGGAAGAAAAATGATATTTTTACATCTTTTATACATCTACATACTGTGACGTCCCACATCGCCTGGGAGTAAGGATGTGCTTATATGTATAAATGCACCCTTATGACACAACGCGTTTTAAAGCCGTGATGGCAATGAACCTATCAGAACTCTGCAGTTAAGCGTGCTTCTACAAGAACAATCCCAGGATAGGTGACCTCCTGGGAAGTCTGGTTTGGGGAGCCAAAAACGGACAATATTGTGTCATTGGAGGTGGATCGTTACACATACTTAATTGTATGTAGATGTACAAGAGATATATAAGAAATATATGTCATTTTTCTATTAGGAAACTGCAGTGTGAGTTTCAGAAAGAATGGCCATGGAAGGGAAGTATAGAATAGACGTGTATAGGACTCATTTCAAGGCATGTGTAGATGGTAAATTTGCATTAATTTTGTCGTAATTGAAAATTTTTAAAGGTGAAGAGCATAATAATACATGCTGCAATTTCTTCTTTTTCTTTATTTCTCTTTGGTTTGGTGCAAGTTAGGTGGTCGAATTGCGAGTAATATCTTTACTCCTCAGAGAATGGGTTTATATAAGGTTTCTCAATCTTTTATGTTCCCCTCTATTATTATTAATTGGGAAAATTTCACTTTATACTCTCAAACTACTACTCATTTTACACTTCTAAAAGGTTAATAATTCATCGAGTGCTTCATATTAGGCCTAAATTCATATTGATAACTAATCAAAATACATAAATTAGCGGCTAATGCCATCTTATTAGGCCTAAATTTGAAACCCTAAAATATAATATAATTAAAAGAAAGGAAAAAGTATATGTCTCCCTCAAACTACCACATAATTGTCAATATCTCTCCTAAACTACTACTACAAACAAAAAAAAAAAAAGAAAAAAAGAAATGGCAATGTAGAACGACAATTTCCCCTTATAAACGTTGGAATTACGAAATGTTTTTGAAATATATAATTGTAGCCCTATGAATAAGCTTTCCAATACAATCAAGTTTGTTTCAATCCTATGTTGGAATTAGAAGATATAATTTTTTTTAAGTAAAATGGGCATGACAAAAAAACTGGTAAAACTGGCATGCATTAGATCTCAACTGTGTAGGCTAGGATTCGATGACCCAAATTGTGTAGAATGTAGATGATGTTATTAGAGGACATGAGTGGCATGTAGAATTCTGATGACTTCTTGTTTAGGCGCATCGACAGGGGCTCAACAGAATGGTTCTAAATGTTTGAAATGGAGGAAGTTGCTCGAGGAGGTGAGCAAATTAGGGTTTGCATTGAAGGGATGGAAAGTGAGCTTGGTGGGAGGGTAGGGGTGGTCGAAGGATTACAATATGTTAGAAAAAAAAAAAAAAAAAAAAAAAAAAAAAAAAAAAAAAAAAAAAAAAAAAAAAAAAACAAAGAAAGAAAAAAAAAGTTTGTATTTTTAAGATAACAAGGATAAAATTTGTAGACATGACTAATCATTAAAAAGGCAAATGATATTTGTACACAAACTTTGTACATATACTCACATTTGGTGTGGGACCTATGCATGTGAGACACATCCTATCAGAGACGGAGGAGAGGGGGCTAGCAAGGGCCATGGCCCCCCCACTTTTTTGAAAAAAAAAAAATATAAGGATAAAAAAAAAATTCTAAAAATAAAAAATAAAAAATTAGCCCATTGGCCCCTTCTCAATTTGTTGGCCCTTACCCAATTAATTTTTGTTCCTTAACCAAATAAACCTATAAAAAAGCCCAAATTCACAGATTTGTTGTAGACTTGTAGTCTCTAAACATCAAAAGTCGGCATGCACTTAATTAAGGGGGACGTTTCCAGTTCCAACACAGCCAAACAACTCAAATTTTGAAACAAAAATATTTAATTAAAAAAAAAAAAAAAAAAAAAAAAAACCTGAAACAAGAATACCTCTATACTCTTCTCCACCCCTCAGCCGACTCACTGCAATTTCTAGTTTGCACACCAAATCCAACACCACGGCCAAGCAGTAAGCACAAAATTATCGCTTTGCACACCAAGTCCACGGCAGTGATTACACCATGGTAATCTGCTCATTTTTTTGTTGATAATAACTATTTATGACTTTTTCTTTTGTTTGCTTTCGCCTTTATGAGGAAGGAGAGGAGACTAGGAGAGCGAGAGAGTCTAACTCTTGAAAGTTGAAAACAACTATTTTTTTATTTGTTTTATGGAAGTCTCTGGACTAGAAAATTGAAAGATAATTGTTTTCAACTTTGTGACTTGACTTGTCAAAAAACTTTATGCTTTTGCGACATTTGTCCCTAGAGAGTCAGAATATAAATAATTAAATAATTTAAATTCAAGCTTTTGTGGGATAATGCCTTCACAGAGTGTGTACGGATAAAATTTTACAAAGCTTTTTTTTTTTTTTTGCTTTCTTTTAATAGGTTTGTTAATTGTTTTGTTTAAGGATAAAATTTTGAAAATAGTTGATTTAATCTGATTTTTACGATACAGAACAATAATTAATTTGCAACACAGAAGCGATACAGAATCACTCAACGCAGGTCCCACTTTTTGAGGTTAGTTTTCTAAGCTCAATTCCTAATATAAGTGGTATTATAATTAGAATATTATGGTTATTAAATATTGAAAATATTTGTTATTATAGTTTATAAGTCTAAACAATTAATTGGAGAATTTGACATGTGAAAACTATTATATTCTATTATTCTTTATGTGAGTTCATTAATTGTTAACTTACAAATTTTTTTTTCTTACTTTTCTAAAAACTCCAATATAATCATGTAAATTTATTTGTAGATGATGGGAAAGCCAAATACAATACTTGACTTTTTCAAAAGAAAAAATGCACAAAGTTCAAATGCCAATGTTAGTGATACATCGTCACCAACTTCTGATATCATAATTTCTGAAAATTCTTCTAAAAAATCTCGAAAAGTTGACGTCAATGAGTTTGATATTAGTTCATTGGAGTTTGATCCTGGATTGCGTCGTCAAATATGGGAGTATAATGTTAATCAACAGGATGAAATTCGACGAGCTTACATTCAAGCTGGTCCGTACCAATTTATCCTTAAAGAGTACCCAAAATCTGGAAATCCAAATCATCTTCGTAGCTTTCAACCTTCGTGGTTCAATTTATTTCCTACATGGCTTGAATATTCGAAGAAAAAAGATGTAGCATTTTGTCTACCATGCTTTTTCTTTAATAAGCCATCTGAGCATCCTACGCAACGTGTGTATTCACTATAGATGGATTTAGGAATTGGAAGAAAGTTAGAAATGGAAAAAATTGTGCTTTTCTCAATCATATAGGAAAAGATCCTAATTCATTTCATAGAATTGCTGAGAGGTCATATGAAGACTTGAAGAACCAGTCTCAACACATACAAAATGTGTTTGAAAATTTCACTTCTGAACAAATTGCAAACAATCGACTACAGTTAAAAGCTTCAATTGAAGTTGTTCGAATGCTGGCATTTCAAGGTATTGCTTTTAGAGGTCGGGATGAAAGTGTGGATTCAATGAATCGTGGAAATTTTCTTGAAATATTGAATTTGATAGTTTCATATAATGAACAAATTGCTGAAGTGATAGCTAAAGCTCCAAAAATGCCTCTTACACATCACCAATGATACAAAAAGAAATTTTACATATTTTTTCAACCAACGTGAATGAGACAATTCGCAAAGAAATTGGTAATGCAAAGTTTTGCATAATTGTTGATGAAGCTCGTGATGAGTCAATAAAGGAGCAAATGGCTATAGTTTTAAGATTTGTTAACAAATATGGTTTTGTGCAGGAACACTTTTTTGGGCTTGTTCATGTCTCTAATACTGCGGCAGTAACCCTACAAAATGGTATATATTTTGTATTGTCTCAACATAAGTTAGCGAATGAAAATATTCGAGGACAAGGATATGACGGTGCAAGTAACATGCGAGGTGGGTGGAATGGGTTGCAAGCTTTGGTTTCAAATGATTGTCCGTATGCCTACTACATTCATTGTTTCGCACATCGTTTGCAATTAGCATAAGTGGCGGCATCAAAGGAAGTTTTCTTGTTCATCAATTTTTTACTAATTTGACTTTTGTTGTCAATATTGTTTGTGCTTCGTGCAGTCGATTTGAAGAATTGTGGATTGCCCAAACTGCTGAAATTTCTTACCTAATTGAAATTGATGAGATTCAGAGTGGAAGGGGACTTAATCAAATTAGTAATTTACAACGGGCTGGAGATACTCGTTGGAGTTCTCACTTGAGATCAATTTCTAGCTTGATCAAAATCTTTAGTCTAGCTTGTGAAGTTCTTCTTAAAATAATTGATGTAGGAACTACTTCTTCCCAACGAGTAGAAGCAGATTCAGTTTATCAGGTAATGACTTCATTTGAATTTGTCTTCATCTTGCACCTCATGAAAGAAACAATGCAGATCACTGATCATCTATGTCAAGAATTGCAATCAAAATCTCAAGATATTTTAAGTGCCATGAATCTTGTCTCATCCACTAAAGCATATATCTAACAACATAGAGATGATAAATGGGATGATTGATTTACCAATGTGAAGTCATTTTGTGAGAAACGCAATATAGATGTCCCAGATATGAGTGCTCGTTATGTTGAGAGACGAGGTCGAGTTCGCCATCAACAAACCGACTTTACAATTGAGCAACATTATCGAGTGGATATTTTTTGTGCCTCAATAGATTCTCAATTGCAAGAATTAAATCGCCGGTTTAGTGAGCATGCAGTGGAGTTGCTTATTCTCGACTCCGCTCTTGATCCTCGAGCCGCACGTGAATCTTTCAGAATTGATGATATTTGTCAATTGGTAAACAAGTTTTATCTGCAAGCCTTTACTGATCTTGAAAAGGAATAATTGGAAATAGAACTTAACCATTATAAGCATAATGTAGTTCAACATTCGAGTTTCCAAGCATTGTCAAATATTTCTGAATTCTGCCAATGGTTGGTTAGTACCGGAAAATCAACTATCTACCAACTTGTTTTTCGAGTTATTGTACTTGTGCTTACTCTTCCCGTTTCTACCGCAACTACAGAACGAGCATTTTCAGCCATGAATATTGTCAAAACTAGGCTTCGCAACAAAATTGAAGATGAGTTTTTGACGGATTCTCTAATGGTGTACATCGAAAGTGAAGTTGCTGCAACAATTAGCATAGATTCAATCATAGATGGTTTTCGGGATTCAAAAACACGACGGGTTCCATTTTGATAGGTGTTTTGGCTGAAATTTAATGTATTATAAAACACATATTTTGTATATTTTCTTTTGTTTATTTTTTTTTTTTTTGTCAAAACTAAATTGATGTTAATTTCGTCTTTATATATTTATTTCATCTTCAATCTTTATATATTTCTTATTCAAGCTTTGACCCATACTCCTATTCTAATATATTTGTAATTTATGTCTTGACGGCTTGACCCCTGCACAAAATACTTTCTGACTCCGTCTATGCATCCTATATACATGGGTCACACACCAAATATGAATGTGTATACAAAAAAGTGTGTACAAATAACACATCTCCATTAAATAATCCTGAGATTGTAAAACTAGCCACTTCTAAAACCCATTAATTGATAGCATAGTGGGATTCAGAAGGTTTACATCAAGATCCCTTGATTTGAAAATGAAAGACTTGATGTGACTAATGAACTCCCAACCAAGAGGTATATTATGAGGATCGGGACCCTACAATATGTTGGAAATGCAACAAATCGAGTCTCTCTAAATGCTTTCGATTGAGTTTCTTTATCTGACCTACTTGCTCGGACAAGAGGCCCTATTGAGGGGGCCTTTCAAAGCCCCCTGCTCAATTATAGGAATAAGAGAATTCTCATGATACCTTACGATTCTCTTTCCAAGATGAAGGGGATTATAAGGAGTTGTGAGAAGTCTTCGATGGAGCTCCCCTGCCCAAGTAACCTAATCAGACATAATGCCAAAAGAAAGAAAGAAGGAAGGAAGGAAGGAAGTATACTATGACATGATAATGTTGTGCACTTTATGCTTTTCTTTTCTTTTTTTTTTGGAGGAAATGTATGGATATTATTGGGTGTATATATCTTGATTATCATGATTGTAGCATTGTGATATAGTTCAATGTAGGACCTATTATATATTACTAATTATGATTGTAAATTGCATCTTGACTACAAAGAGAAGTTGGTATGTTTAGCTTTTTAATACTTAATGTTGATTATTAAAACTTAGGGAAAAAGACACTTTGCCCCCCTGTTTTATCCACAGCTTGGCGATAAACCCCCAAATGTACCAAAATTTAGATATGACCCTCCCGAACTTGTCAACGTGTGGCAAAATTTACCTTCCATTCACTCACCCGTCAATTTGGACGGAAATTCAGTCATGTGCAACTCACATGACCTTTTAATGCATTTTGTCTTCCAAAAATGCCCCCACCCAATAAGCCTTTATACGGCCTGCACGTGTCTGCGTGAAAATTCTTAATCACATATTTAAGAACCAGAATGAAAAGGATAGAAAGCAGAAATATGGCATCAACGTCAACTTCTGATAGTCGTCTCTTAATCGACGACTACTACTTCTCAGCTCTCAGCTTCAAAAGGCTCTCATTTCCTCAACAATCTCTTCAACAATGAAAAGTGAATCACGAGTGGAGGAAGAAACTGGTGAATCTTCTCAAAGCTTCTATGCGATTTGCATGGATAGGAAGCCAACCAGGGAAATGGTCATCGACAATAGTTGCTCCCACTCGTTTTGTATACAGGAAAATATATCAAGGCTAAAGTGGTGGAGTCTACAAACGAACCAGGATAGAGCTCTGTTCTCTTCTGTTTTACCAAACGGAAACAGAGGAGAAGTGGTGGAGTCTGCAAAGGTGTTGTGGTCGTAGAGGGAGTTTTAGGCTAAATGGTACAAGTATAAAATGACCAATTAGTGAATCTCCACCGACCAATAACTCCACGTCATCACCAGATGTTACATATGTCAAAACCTCCAGCTACACGTGCAACTCATCCTCAAGTGGGACTCTACATGACCAACAACTCACACTAGAAGACACGGTCACCATGGCAATGGCGGCCATAAGAAATCCAAGTCGGAGTTTGGAGTTTGGCGGTTGTAAAAGAGGTAGGCCAGAAGCTTCTCTGAATGGAAATGGCGGCCACAAGAAATCCAAGCCGGGTTCGTCTTCTACTCGGGCTATTCGTGCCACTCCCATTTCTCTCTCTCGATTGGTACCATCCGTTCCAATCAATCTACGTCCTTTCAAGCCTCGGGCTCACGGCCAGCAACGTCTCCTTCACATGCTGCCAAACTCCGGCTCTTCCAAGGTATTAACTAGAGCTACGATTAGGAATCTTCCCCACATTCTAGAACCCGTCTTATACTAGAGCTACGACTAACTGAGAATAAAACTACCCACTAATAACATATTGCATATAAACTACCCGCCACTAAGGCCGCATGTAAACTACCCTGAACGTGACTCCACGTGGTTGCACATTGCTATGCCACACACACACGACTGCTGAAATAACCTAAACCACTTGGGGTTCCTGTAATTTGCTTGCCATTGCTTTTCTAGTAGTTTTTAATTTGTTTTCCCCTATAACTTAGGATAATTTAAAATGATTATCGATGGTAAGAATCTGGGTTGTGGACAAGAATGTTGAGATTAGTGATTTTTTCTTTTCTTTTCTTTTCTAATTTGAAGTCTGTTCTCCTCTGGCTGGAGTAGAAGGGAGGCATAGATTTCTAAACCTACCACAAACCCCACCAACCACATAGAAAAATTTTGAACACCGATTAATGGTTCAACTAGGATTTCTGTCTTAACCAGTGCAGAGAATGACAACTGCATGTACGTATGATCCAGTGGCGTTGGGCAGCACATGACTCCATTACACAATATATAATATCCACGAGTGGTTGCTAGTTAATAAAGTGCAAATCCACTGCTAAAATAAGTCTTTATGGAAATAAAATAAGCCGATCAAAGCAAAGAAACACATCTTTGAAATGAAGAAAAAGAAATCAAAGAGAAACTCCTGCATGCGTTGAAAGAAATTTTTGACCCGTAAAAATATTTTGAATAAGCATTTTTCTCTTATTAAAAAAAAAAATGACTTATAATAATTTTTGAAAAGGAGAAACATGAAATCCAACAAAAGCATGAAAGAAAAAAGAAGAACCAGGACGTACGGTACCTAGAGAGACCCAAAAATCAGAAACGGAGAGACAAAAAAGAAAGAGAAGAAGCACTTAAAGCTCTTAAAGCTTCAGCATGACATAGCATATCCTTCATCTCATTGTTGTCGACTTGCATTTGTCCTTGCAAGATGTCTAAAGCTGTAAAACCCTTTGCTCTGTTACACTGTTTTATAAGGGAAATGATAGGCAGGGGACACTCATCCGTCCCCTGTCCTACTTTTAATAATAAAATAATATATTATATATTTTTTTCATTTATTCTTTCTGATTTTTTCACTTTTTGTTTATATAATATATTATTTTATTATTAAAAGTAGGACAGGGGACGGATGAGTGTCCCCTGCCTATCATTTCCCGTTTTATAAAGCTAAAACAAAGGAAAATTAAGATGGCATGGCATTGCACTTCCATCCTGTTTCCATTCTTTAACTCGTAGGAAATCTCGCTCCTAATTAGACCTACGATCAATGGAGAGAAGGAAATGATGAAGGTGACGAGGGTGGTGAGAACGAGCTGAAAACCCCAAAGAAACTCGGAAGGTCGACTACGGTATCCTTGCTGTCCAGCTCGTCCTCACCACCCTCGTCACCTTCATCAAGTTTTCGCCCACCAAGACCCCACAACACACCCGTGAGAAGAAATGGAAGTTGAAATAATGCACAGAGACAATATAATTGCACCCGTTCACGCCAACTTACATGACTGTTTTCTCGAGCTTATGAAACGTGATGTTAGAAGGGTCACCAACCTTGACGAGCTTAGCCTTCTTGAGAGCGAGCGCCAAGTCGGCGTCCATGCGGGAGTGGAGGTCCTTGGCGGCCGTGGCGTTGTGGAGGGTCTGGCTCTGCTCGTACGCAATACGGAGATATTTTTGATTCAGGTCGAGAAAAACACTTATTAGAATACGAGTGAAGAAGACATGAACTGAGGGAAGAAGACAACTTCTCAAAATGAGCGTTTCCGTCCAAACTATATGCACGTGAACATTAGTGAAACGCTGCGTTTTTCAAAGGGGCATTTTTGGAAGAGAAAATGCATTAAAAGGTCATGTGAGTTGCACGTGACCGACTTTCCGTCCAAACAGACGGGCAACTGGACGGATTGTATTTTTTGCCACGCGTTGGCAAGTTTGGGGGGGTCATATTTAAATTTTGGTACATTAAGGGTTATATTGCCAAGCCGTGGATAATTCATGGGGGCAAAGTGTATTTTTCCCTAAAACTTATAATTTAGAAAGCAACAACAAATCTTTAAACATGATTACATACAATATTTGTTAGCAAAGAATAGTATTCCCATACTATTTTTAGAGGATGTAGTGTTAAAAAAAAAAAAATGGTTTTAAATTACTTGAATGGACAAATTATGTTATAGGATAATAGGTAATAGACAAAATATTTGAAAAATAATACACAAACTATTTAGTATTCTTGTTTAAAAATGTGTTATGATGTGACATAGAAATAAAAATTATTTTTGTGTGTTTAAGAGTATTTTCCATTTTGAATTATTTGTTAATGTTTCATCTTGAAAATGTATTACAAAAAAAATTGAAACAAAAACAAACATTATCGAAGATTTTTCCTTATTCGTAGTTGAAATTCATCTACCACTTTTCAAAAATTAAAAAGACATGATCTTACAAATAAAGTCCTATTTTTAAGTCGTGAATTATTACTTATACCAGCAAATATAAAAGATAAATTTAGGGAAAATTTCACTTAACGTTCTAAATTGTCGTCGTTTTTACAATTATCTTTCTAAACTTCAAAAACTCTCAATTTATTATATCTATCTTTCAATTTCACTCATTCACAGATTTTTTCGTTAAATCATGTTAAAATTCTCAAAATATATTTTTTTTAAAAAAATAATATATATATATATATATATATATATATATATATATATATATATATATATATATTTTTAAAATATTCAAGTGTGAATATTTTTACAAATTCCGTTAAATTCTAACTAATATTTGAATCAAGCAGTTTTTTTTTCCTAAAAAAAATAAGTGTATTTTCAAAATTTTGATAAATTAAAATATGGATACATTAAATTAATATTTTTTTAAATTTAATGAAAGTTAAATAAATGAAATGAATTTTCCTCACAAATTTATGCATTAATAAAACAGAAAAGAAAGCAAAGGAAATAGAGAAAGATAACGGAATTTGTAGATAAGGAGTCCGTTAAGTCACCTCGAACGGTACGCTAAAGGCGCCGCTACAACATGCTTAGTCATGATACGGCATAGCACGGCAGGGGCCCACATATTTGCTGGGGCGGTGGGGCAGAACCAGAGACAATTGCCGCCAGAGTCAACCTTTGGGCTTTTGACGATGGTCGCTCATTAACCTGATGACACGCGGCGAGTGATCTCGCGCCTTGTGCGATTGGTGGGACCCAACAGCACAACTAACCCAGCGCGTTATCCACGCCAACCCTGGCGGCAGGCCTTTTTGTCTTCATTCCTGGATACGTGGCAGTTCTTCGTGGTTTCTAAGAACCGTACTTGGCAGTTCACGTGATGTGATGGGTCCACCTTCAGAGTTTTCTGGCACGCGCGTGTGGTGAGCGTGGAACTGATAATAAAGGAAATTCCACGATATCTATTTTGAAAGAAAAATGCCCATTTAAAGGTAATAATCATTATCACATAATACTTCGTCATTAAAATTAATTTTATGCACTTTTCTTTTTTGTAAAAAAAGTAATTAAAGGTGTGGTCTAAATGTTTTATGTAACTTCTCATTGTCTATGATTTAAATTTAAATTTCGATTAATGTTATATATTACACTTTTATTTTATCTTATTTTAATTCGTTGATGTGATAGCATTCATCAATTCTTGAATTAGCTTTTATTAAAAAAATAATAATTTAAGAGATAATTGATACTGTTATATCAACCTAATAAAATGGAAGTGGAATGTGGTTTTAGTATATAACATTTCTCTTTAATTTTTTCATAACTTTTAAATATATATATATATTGGTTTTTTGCATAATTAATGAATGAGTATCCTCCTAAAAAAAAGAAAAAGAAATATTATTAGAGTAATTGTGTGTTAATACAATTTTTGGTATGGCGTGAACACAACTCTTCCTTTTAGATTCTTCGAGCTTTCTCCAAGAATTCGGCAAAATAAGCAAAACGTTATTTATTTATTTTTTGATTTAGCAAAATAAGCAAACTTAAGAGACCCTTCTGGGGGTCCTCTCCGATACTTAATTAAGTTAGCTTTTGCTAAAAAGAGTCTGCTTAGTCTCTAAAAATTCAATCTGAGTTTATACTTGAAGTTGTGGCCTATTTATAGGCTGAAATCTGCACTATTGCTGCTAAGATTTCGGGATTCTTGCCAACAAATTCAGGATTGAGGCTAATCCTAGATTTTCGGGGACTGGGGCTGATATCTAAGCCATAACTTCTACCTTAGTTCGTGGGATCCACATTTGGAATTCCTGGGATGCGATTGATGCCTGATTTTTCGGGATTGGCTTCTCCCGGGCCTTGACTAACTAACTAGAATCTTGGTCTCGGGATGTCTGTATTCCCGGGACCTAAGGTGATTATACCTCTATCTTGCATTCTCGGGAATGGCTGCTTGGTGTCTACCTCTTGAGATTGGACTATCCTGAGAGTCCTGCTATTTTAGCTGCATAGTACCTGTCTCCCAAGCGAGATTTTCCCGAGAGTTCTGCTGTTTCTCCTTTTCTGAGTCGGTATTGACCCGAAAGCTAGTCTGAATGGAATTATTCCCAACAGTTACTCCCTAATTCTCTTATCTGATGCATGTCGGGTAATGGGAATTCTGTGTCTCTGAATGTCCAAGCCTTGTGTCCTTTCGAAAACCTGCAAACCTGAGGGTGAAATCTGACCCCTTATTACCTTCTTGTTTTTTCTCAGGATTTTCTCTCTATCTTTTGGGATGGCTGATTCCTGAAAACCTACAAAACTGGGGGTTAAATTCGACCCCCCATGCCTTCTTATTTTTCTTTAGGGTTTTTTTCCCTATTTCCTAGGATAGAACTATTCGGGAGTTCTGCTGGCTAAAGACTTGTAACCTGCAGAACCCGAGGGTTAACTTCGACCCCAATTCTTTCTCTTTTTTCCTGCATGGTTGTCTCACTGACTCTAGGTGTAGGACTAACCGAGAGATTCCCTTTTGCCTTGTTTTCTCTACAGGGTTTTTTCCCTGGCTCCCGGTGTAGGACTTATCGAGAGACTTGTTTCTACCTTATTTTCTCTGCAGGATTGTCTCCCTGGCTCTCGATGTAGAACTAACAAAATAATAATAAAATAAAAGTAAAAATTATAACCTTATAATTTTGCATAATAATAAGAACAGATTTTAAAGAAATTTTAAATTTTCAAATTATGTGAATTCAAGTCCTTTTTTTTTCATCGAACAACATAAACAATGCTACATATTAAAGATATTATCAAGGTAACAAAAAAATAATCATTTTAAAAAGTTTGTTCTTCACTTTTGAAAGAATTGATTTTTCTTTAATAAACGAAAACACAGTTTTTTTCTCAAAGTTTTTATACGACATAAAATATAAGAACTTAATAAAAATATATTCAATTCTCATTGTTAACGTATTATATTTTTAAATGTGATATTTTTTATATTAATAAAACAACTTAAATTTACATAATTTAATAATTAAAAAAATTGTAAGAAATCCCGATAAGACCGGATGACCCAAAGAGAGAGAGAGAGAGAGAGATTTTTGGGCAAACAAAATAACTTCCACAGGTTGATTCCGCCGACGCGCAAAAGACCGGGTCCCACACGAAAGTGGCATCGGACGGCACCACGTGGTCCCCACGACCGCTCTCTCTTTAACTCTCTCGTCTACGCTTCCTAACACTTACCACGAACAAACCGCATAAAATAAAATACTTTTTAAAAAAAATAATAAAATAATGAAGTGGAAGGCAAAAAGTAGAGGTGCCGTCCACCGCAGACACGCGCGACATGCACCCCGTCAACACGGAATTCCTTTCGTGGGCCCCGCTTATCGTCCTGATTTACTAGCCATTGTACTGTAGCGATGTCCCCGCCGTCGGTGGGGGACCGTTTCTGCGTTATCCTCTACGACTACGAGAATGCTAACGGTTGCTTTGCTCCCATCAAAAGTTATACAAAAATATTTGCTTTCATTATCTTACAATTTTTTTTTTAAAATCTCTATATATATATATATATAATATAATGTATAAATTTACTATTAAATTTAAAAGATCTAATATAATCTCATAAATTTAAAAGAAATTATATAAATACATATTTTATCCATTTTATTTTCAAATTTATTGTTAGATTTTTGAGATTCACATTGGGTCTTACAAACTCAATGATGAATTGATTTAAAACTTGGTGGTATGAAAATGTGTAAAAAATGTATGTGTATTATTTATCTAAATTTAATGGTAGATTTTTAAAAAAGATGTACAAAAGACGTAAAGGAAAAAAAAAAAAAAATCTCAAGGTTTTATTATTAAAGGAAAAACTAAACATTTCTTATCAAAGTAGTGTTTTAAGTATTGTTTATTACGACAAGAAATATAAAAACTCAATAAACAAGATCATAAGAGGTTTTCAAGTATGGAGGCTGATCATAAACCAAACCACCTTAATTCTATGTGTCTCTATTTTTGTTCTCATCTCTTTCTTAATATGTGATCTTACATTGGTAAAAAATTACTAATTAGATTCATTTTTTATTTCTCTCTCTCTTCTCTTCTCTAATAAAAATAATATGCTTGGAACCTTTTTTTTTTTTTTTTTTTTTTTTTTGAGGGTAGGCATGAATTATACCAATGACAAGATATAACAACTAGCAGAAAATAATTTGACAAATACTAGCTTAATAGAAATAATGCATATTAAACTTAATTATCATGAAATTCCAAATTACAATCAACATATTGTTGAAGAAAGAATAGAGAATGAACATTTAAATGGAATAATAAATGTGGATGCTTTAGAAAAGTGAAGAAATAAAATTTTAATTACTAAGAAGTTAGTAAAATGAGAGGTTACAACATAAACAACTTGGAGAGAATGTTATAGTTTCTCGATCTTGTTAAAGAGAAACAAAAAAACACATCAAGCCCAGACTAAATTCCTAATTAACTAATTTAATTACTTACATCACTCTCCAACAAAAACAACTTAATTTGCTTTGCAATTATCACCAAATTAATCGTCCATCGGGGGAGCAAGGTTAAGATCAAGATTAAGAGGTTTCTTTTTTCTCGGCTTGCAATCAACGACCGACGATGAGTCCGAGTCGCTCTGGACCCCACCGGAATTGACCTCCGCCGGACCAGCGTCGAACCGGACCGGGTAGCTCTGAGTCACAAACCCCGGCCTCCCAACTCCGTCAAAAAACAAAACCGGACGCCCGTGAGGGAAACCCGCCACCACCCCGACATACGGCTGCTGATTAAGGAACGGAAAACGACCCACAGCAGCAGGAAAAACACTCTCACCGCTGGGGCGCCTGGCATCACGCGCCGACTCATCCCGGCTCGAGGACTCCACCGTGCTGCTCTGGCTCGGGCTGCCGTTAATGGGCGATTCCTCGTTTCTCAAAGGGAAGTTGGTCTTGGCCTTGTCGCCGCGGAATTCTTTGGCGGCGGCGTCGTAGGCACGAGCGGCCTCCTCGGCCGTGTCGAAGGTCCCGAGCCAGACGCGGCTCTTCTTTCCCGGGTCTCGGATTTCGGCGGCGTATCGGCCCCACGGCCTCTTCCTCACGCCCCTGTAATGCACCTCTTTCTCATTGGCACAAGCCTTTCCAACTTTGCTTCCCTTTTTAACGCCATGTTTCTCTTTGGGAGCCACCATTTTTGCTTTTCCAGCGAGCGAAACAAAAAGAGGTATCAGATTCAGGGTATGAAAGCGAGTCTGTGATCGAGAGAAACGGGGAGGGGTTGTATTTATAGGCGGTGTTCTTTGTGGTTAAGATTTAATTAATTAATTGATTAATTAAGGAGGTGGGAGCAGTCAACGAGGGGTTTGACTGAGAAAGAGGCGCCGCCCAAGGGCAAGAGAGTGGAAGTAGGGGGGTGAGAGATTTATGATGATGTTGTCTGGGGATTACGTGGCACGCAGGAATTTCGGGGCAAGCGGCGAGTGGTTGGTTTGCCGGCTTTCATCCCAAACGGTGCCGTAGTTGCGGCTTGTATTGTGGTTGGTGTGCTCACGCTTTTGGATAAGAGCGTATATTAGCAGCATATATTGACGTAAAAAGCAATATTATATAATCCATTTTTATTTATAATTATTTTATAATGATGATGTGGCAATTTTAATTAAAGGTTTTTTTTTTTTTTAATACAAACTAATTTGAGGGCCAATTTAAACTTATAACGTTAATGTTACAAAATAATTATAAAATAAAAATATGATTTTTAGAATTATTACTCGATAAAATGAAGGCTCCAACCAAATTTCCTTATTTAAACCTTGGGCTAAAAGTGGGGTTTGATTCTAGTTTCTGGTTCTTCATGGAAAATGTTTGCCGTTAAATGATAAGGTCCAATGGTCCAAATATAAGGCTCGTTTGTCAAATATTTTTTAGGATTAACAAATAACTTATTATATAAAACACTCAAAATTATTTTTACTTTTATATCATATAACAATAAATAAAAAAAAAAAAAAGTGACATGCTATACATTTTTTAATTGTCCGTCTCACTTCTTCCCACTTTTGAAGATCACCACCAAATCTATGGGGCCATGTGTGAGACATATTTAATGATAATTTTAAAAAAAAAAATGTGAGAAAAACTAAAAAAAAAAAAAAAAAAGTTAATTCTTATAAAAATAAAAAAGAAAACACATTTTAAAAAGCATTAACAAATGAGCATGCTTTTCTCTCATGAAAATACGTTGAAACATAAAATATTATACTTATTTACGAAATTCCAAATTAGAAGAGATAAAGTAGCGTGGTTTATACGCTCCTTTGTGAGATTTTGTATAACGTACGGCCATTTCCATAAAATTGTTTGTATTATCCGCCATATCGCCGCCTCTCTCTCTCTCTCACTCTCACACATATTCCTTCGGGAGCCTTTTGAATCGCGCTTTTGGACCAACAGGTGGCGATCGAAAACCATTAGGCAAGCGACGCGTGTCCTTGTCTTGCGGCCGACGCGTTCGCCCTGACCAGCCGTGTCGTGCGCATCATTATGTTTAGGTGCGATCACCTAATCAACTTCCTTTGTCTTGGTCTTAAGTTTTGCTTTGTCTGTGCGCGTTTTTGTATCATGTTATCCCCCACGCCCCTCTCTTGTGCGTGTATCAACCCTGTGGAAGAGTGCCGTCCGTGGGATCAGGGATGCGAGAGTGGGGAGAGTGAGTCCGGCAAGCGCGTGAGGACGGTATGACAGTTTGTTAAGAGTAATCTAGCCGAAAATGATGATAAGTTAAGATTCGTTCATAAATAGTAGTAATAATAAATAAGGAATCACCCGACAGATGCTCTTTATTCCATATTTGCTATTAGCAATGTGATTCTCATTTTCATATTTTACGACATTTCTTACAACTTTCCTAGAATAATCATCTCACAAGTTAATGAACCTTCCCACTTTTTTTTCTTTTTTTTTTTTTTTTTATAAAAAAAAAAAAAAAAATCATATTTTTTGAAACTGATTTTTGCACAAGTAGATTAGGTTGAGAGCACCTGCAATTGACAATCGAAGCCAACTATTTGACAATCCCCTAAGCGAGGCTGAGGCCCATATCAACATGTCATCTCCAGATTAAGAAGAAGAGGGAAAGATGGAGCCCCATGATTAGGCCCAACATTAGCCAAGTTGGCATGTCCAAATGGCCCACGATAATCCCCAGCTACTTGTTGATGGCGCGACGTCAATATATAATCACCCGATGAATAGTCCTTTCACCAGATCCTTCTTCCTGGTCTCTCAGATTTCCTCATTCTCTTCATCGAGCTCCGGTACATATGGCTATTCTCTTCTTTGTTCACAGGATTCACAATGGGGGGAACAATCGTTGGTGTGTGAGACTATTCCGAATTACGGAGAGGCAGCTCCTGATTACGGAGAGGCCCCTTCGGATTGCGAGCAGCTTGCAACGCAGCATTCTATGCTATCAAGTTTTCTACACTCTTCTGCATTTGGGCAAGTCACTCATTCAGGGTGGCTATTGTGGCTTCGAGGTTGGCAGGATTGGTACAATTAGAAGCTAGTCCGTCATCATGGATATTCGATAGTGTAGTCGCCATTGCGGATTTGTTTTATGTAGAAAACGATAAAACGTTCCCACAGACGACGCTAAACTGTTGGTACAGTTTCTGATTTGGTGACGTGTTGTCTTTTGATTCACCTTCTCCAAAATCTGCAAAATAGTAAACAACTTGTCGGGGGTGCCAACTGAACCCACTCCAATGCCTAAGTTAGATTCTGTAAACAATTTAAGGGAGTAACGAGAGCAGAGTCAAATCAGAGAGATTAGCCCTTTTTCTTTTTCTTTTTCTTTTTCTTTTTTTTTTTCTTTTTTTCATACTTGGGGTAGTAGCTTATTTATAGGCACGCAGTTCTGAGATAGTTGGAATGCTCTGATATGATTCAAGCAAGAGTCTGATCCCTAGTTCGCAAGTGATCAAACTTATCTTTCTGGGGATCCAGTTTGGGTAGGATACTGCCTGTCAGCTGATTTCATATAAGTATCAGGTATCTTATCACATATTTTATGGGATAAATGGTCTATCCCGGAAAACCCAGGATAGAGTTCTTCTGTAGATAATAGCCTATCCCGAGAAATTCGGGATAGAGTCCTTCAGCACCTTGCTAGGAATTTACGGGATCAAAGCTTATCCTATAAATCCCAGTAGTTATCCTCAAGCATTTCAGCATGTGTTAGTAGTTTATATTGGCAACATTCTGGTTGACAAAAGCACTATATGTAACGGTTGCTTTTTAACAGGATTATCGGTTCTATTCAAAGTCTTCATGCAATATGGACAATGTCTCATTTCATGCCATTATTACCATGTGTTGGTCGCAAGTTTCTAGAAGATGTCCATGAAGATTTCATGCAATTTTCAAGTCAGAACAACCGGTTCCTGTGCAACCGTCTGGACAGGCCTTTGAAGGCGTCAAGATGCCCCACAGTGTCTAGAAGCTTCAGCGTTGCAACTATCTGAACGATTGAGCTACACCATCCGGACGCTAGATCAAGCTACTTTGGAATCTTTATGGACATCTTCTTAGAAACTTGTGACCATACACATGGCATAGAAAGAATGCCAGAATTTATGAGTTTTCAGTTCAACTAGTGAGTTGGTCAATTTGACCATCTTAGCAAAAAAAATCTCTCTCATTAGAATTTTCAGAAGTTAAAAGTCAGAGACAAAAAATGTACCGTAGGGGAGCCTTGGATAGTGCAAAATTTTTCATCGCATGAGAAAAGCAACTATCTAACATTAAGATGAGTTCGAAACGGAGTAGGATTTCGGACGACACTATTTGGGAAGGTTTTGCCAAACGTCCAGACGATGTGGCAACACGTTCAGATGCTACCCAGTGTTCCAGAATATTCCGGGTCTCCTTTACAGATGCGAAAATGAGTGACAGCCTTGATTATCCGGATGCTCAGTCAAGCTGTCCGGACGAGGTCCTGTTTTGGGAAGAATTGCGCTATTCTGGAAAGGCGGTCGCAGAAGATCGTTTGGACGCAGCTAAGTGACCGTCCGGACGTTACTCGCCAGAGTCCGAATTTGAACAGTATTAGGTTTTCTGTAAGCTTATAAATAGGTGGCTCTAGGCTTGTAACTTGAGAATTCATTATAGAATTCCATAGTGCTTAAAGAGGGTGTTTAGGGAGAATTGAAAATCTGCTAGCTCTCTAGCCGTTGCTAGTGTGTGCTCAACTGTTCGTGTGAAGGCTATCTTAGGAGTTGGCCATAAGGTAAGAGATTCCATTGAAGACCCCTTCAAGTAGGAGACTTGGTTGGGAAGCGTTCACAATGGGTTTCATGTCAGAGTCATAGGGACGATCGCTGCATCGAGGTATGTGAGTGTTAATTTCTATGTACTAGTTTTGCCTTTTGAATAGTGGATATCCTGGGTTTGGCTGCCCCGGAGTGGTTTTTCTCTTCACAGAGTTTTCACTTTGTCAACAAAATATTTGTCTCTTTTAAATTTCGCAATTTAAATATTTTGTTGCACACTACCACACATTTGGTAAATTAGAAGTCAAATTTATTTTTCAATTAGTATCAGAGCTTGGTACAGTTTAAAATTTATTTCTTGAGTGTGATCTTTTTGACTTCTCTTTTTATTTTTATTTTTTTATAATGTCTCAATCTCTTCATTGCATTCCTGCCTTTGATGGCACGAATTATGGATATTGGAAAGCTCATATGTGTTTTCTTTTTAAAATCTATTGATGTTTGGCAAATTGTAGAAATTGGTTGGATTAAACCAGAGGCTACAACTGCAGAACTATTTGTTGCTCAAAATAGTGCACGACTTTGTAATGATAAAGCCCTTCATGCTCTATGTTAAGCTTTCCCCATCTGAATTTGCAAGAATTTCGAATTGTGAATCCGCTAAAGAAGCATGACAAATCTTAGAAACAACATATGAGGGTACTAAACTTGTTAAATCTGCCAAGCTCTAGATGTTGATTTCTAGATTTGAAGAAATTAAAATGTTAGAGAATGAGACATTCGGTGAGTTTTACACTAGGATCAACGACTTGAGAAACTCGATGGTGAGTCTTGGGAAAAGAGTCTTTGATGTAAAACTCATCAAAAATATTCTAAGGTCTTTGTCAGAGCCTTTCAGGATCAAAGTGACTTCCATTGAAGAAAGTAAGGACTTAGTTTCTATGAAGATTGAAAAGTTGGTGGGATCTCTTCAAACTTGTGAGTATTCCCTACCCCCAGTCAAGAAAGCAAAGGGGATGGCCTTCAAAATGGCTAAAAGCAGAGTCTCCTCTGATGAAAACTCAGATAATGAAGAAGAAGATGAATTAGCCATTATCACTAGCAGGATCAATAAATTGATGAAGACTGATAAATTCATTAAAGGACTGAGGGAAACTCCCAGTGAAGCCGAGCCAAAAGAAGAAGAGAAGAAGGATCCTAGAGGTCATAGATGTTGTGAATGCTCCGGCTTTGGGCACATGAGAACTGAATGTACAAATCTTAAGCAGGCTAAGGGGAAGGCCTACATTGCAACTCTCAGCAATGAGTCTAAGAAAGAAGAAGAATCTCCTGAGAATTTTCTAGCCTGTGTGGCTCCACATGAAGACCAGGACAATCTTCACTACTTTGAGCACAGTAACGAAAAACTAAAAGAGGAATATTGTGTCTTGTACATGGAACTCATGAAGCTGAGAGAGTCCAATCAGAAGAAGGTGATGAAGCTGAACACTATGAAGACACAAAGAGACACATTACTTCAGAAGATCACGAACTTGAAAGATAAATTGATGGATGCACAGTTATAGTTGGAGAAGTTCTCAGACAACAAGCTAGCTCAGATGCTGATAGGTCAGAAGTGCTCATCTGACAAAATTGGTCTCGAGTATGTAGCTATTGATTTCTCCAACATTGCTTCTACTTCCAATACTATGTTTGTGAAGCCCTCAAGTTCAGAGCCTCAGAATGGCAAAGGTAAGGCTATTATGGTTTCTTGTGAGAATGATAATACTACACTTGCAAAATCTGAGCATTCTACAGAGAGAAGCCTACCTACATGTCATCATTGTGGGATGGTGGGACATATTAGACCAAATTGTGTTCAGTTAAAATTCCCACGAACTTGGAATAAGAAGAATGCTCCTAAAAAGGAAAAAGATGTTGAAGAACATTCCAAGACAAAATATGTTCCTCCACGTAGGAGACAACCCACTCAAAAGTTTGTCCTTATTTGCCATCACTGTGGGTTGAGCGGTCACATTCGGCCCAAGTGCCCACACGTACTTATTCAAAGGTCTAAAATGAAGGAGTTGCCAAAGAAAGATTATGCTAGCACCAGACCTCCTAGGAAGCATTAGGCTCAGAGGAAACTATCAAGGTATGCTCCATTAGTGTACAAAACTCTCATATGTCACTAATGTGGAGTTAATAGTCATGTTAGACCCAGGGGTCCTCAGCCTCAGAAGGACCCATCTAGAAAGTCTGGACCTCATGAAAGATATCTTGCTCCAAGGCATTAATGACAACGACAGAGGTTTGTTCCTGTAAAACAGGCCTGGTTGCCAAAGAAGAACAAATCTCAGCATCATGAGGAAAAGCCGCAAACTCTTAAAAATGATCCATCCTATGAACAATTGCCCATTGTAGGCAGCTTTATGTGGAGCTTGATCAGATATATGGAACTGCAGCCGAAGGATGGAGGACAGAATAGGCACACTCACTTCCCAAGGGGGAGCGGACCCTCCTAGTAGGTGAGGTCACACATGTCTAGGATTGTGGTTCCTAAATCCTAGTGCATGTTAGGTACACTTGCATTACATCTTTTATATTGTCATATCCTGTGCATGCTTTGCATATTTTTTATGGTCCATTTTGTCTATCCCTATATAGTTTCTCTTGTTGTCCTGAAAAATTTCTACAGGTATTTCATAGGGATGACAGACAAAGCACGTTGGGCGATTGCTTTTCTGTCTTGGTATAGGTAAACCTCTCTCCCTTATGTCAGGTTTGCCCTTACCCTACATGCTTGGACTGATTGTTTTTCTTTTCCTTTTATGCATGCTGTTTATTATTATTATTATTATTATTTAAAAAAAAAACAAAGGGAAAGGTGCAAGGTTTTTCTTCTTAGTCTTTTAGCTATCTTATGGATCGTTATCTACTATTTCAGTTATTTATGCATTGATAGAATATGCCTACATATTATTGAGATTCTAAGATTGATTTGTGCTAAGTTTTCCTCCTGCATCTATATTAGATAGTTGCTTTCCTCATGCGATGAAAATGTGCACTGTCCAAGGCTCTCCTAAGGTACGTTTTTTTTTCTCTAATTTTCTGCCTCTGAAAATTCTTCTAAGAGAGATTTTTTTTTGCTAAGATAGTCAAATTGACCAACTTGCTAGTTGAACCTAGACCCCAGAAATTCTGGCTTTCTCTCTAGGTTGTAGTACCAAAAAGATACAAGCAGTTACACTTTTGAGCTTATTATTATATGAATAAACTAATTGCTTCTGTGCTGACTCAGCTATTAATCTTGTCCTTCATGGTGTAAGTAAAAAGAATTATAGTGCTGCTTTTAGGGGGAGAGCATCAGATGAGGGTTTGACTTTTGACTGTTCTAACTATGAATTTCTCTCTTATTTAGAAAATTCAGTTGCTTTAAATCATATCAGCGAATATCATACCTTATTGAGAAAGACTTCATACACACACACATTGCATGAGTTAAGCTGACTATTGAAAAATTTCTTTCTGCAGGGAAATTTATGCTCATTGATTACTTTAATTTTCTTTATATGTTTGCGTATTTTTGATGAGCTATCTAACTGTTTTCTCAAGTTTAGATACATGAGTGTGCTGAATTCTTGTTGAAGCCCTAACTTTGTTATCTTCCTTTGTTTGTTTCTTTGGAAATGTTTGGTTATGGTTTTTCTCTTATACTTTGTTTACCCTTTGTCCTTTTGAAACAAAAAGGGGGAGTATTTTTTATTTTTGGACCGGGAATGTATTTCCAAACTGGTCAAGTGATTTTTATCTCAGAATGGCCAAATGGGGAGTTTGTTAGTATTTTATATTAGCAACATTCTAGTTGACAAAAACACTTGATGTAACGGTTGCTTTTTAACAGGGTTATTGGTTCTATTTAGAGTCTTCATGTAATATGGACAGTGTCTCATTTCATGCCATGTGTTGGTCACAAGTTTCTAGAAGATGTCCGTGAAGATTTCGTGCAATTTTCAAGTCAGAACAGCGGGTTCCTGTGCAACCGTCCAGACGGGCCTTTGAAGGCATCCGGATGCCATGCATTGTCTAGAAGCTTCAGCTTTGCAGCTGTTTGGACGATCGAGCTACACCATCCGGACGCTAGGTCAAGCTACTCCGAGTTCGACATGGAGTTGGATTTCAAACAATACTATTTGGGAAGGTTCTGCCAGACGTCCAGACGACGTGGCAACACGTCCAGACGCTACCCAATGTTCCAGAATATTCCGGGTCTGCTTTACAGATGCAGAAAGGAGTGGCAGCCTTGACCGTCCAGACACTCAGTCAAGCCATTCGGACGAGGTCCTGTTTTAGGAAGAATTGCGCTATTCTGGAAAGACGGTCGCAGAAGACTGTTCAGACGCAGCTAAGTGACCGTCCATACGTTACTCGCCAGAGTCCGAATTTGAACAGTATTAGGTTTTCTATAAGCCTATAAATAGGTGGCTCTAGGCTTGTAACTTGTAAGAATTTAGTATAGAATTCCATAGTGCTTAGAGATAGTGTTTAGGGAGAATTGAAGATCCTCTAGCTTTCTAGCCGTTGCTAGTGTGTGCTTAACTGTTCGTGCGAAGTCTATCTTAGGAGTTGGCCTTAAAGCAAAGGATTCCATTGAAAACCCCTTCAAATAGGAGACTTGGTTGGGAAACATTCACGATGGGTTTCGTGTCAAAGTCATAGGGACGATCACTGCATCAGGGTATGCGAGTGTTAATTTCTATGTACTAGTTTTGTCTTCTGAATAGTGGATATCTTAGGTTTGGTTGCCCCAGAGTGGTTTTTATCTTTACAGAGTTTCTACTTCGTCAACAAAATATTTGTCTATTTTAAATTTCGTAATTTCAATATTTTGTTGCAGACTATATCACATTTGGTAAATTAAAAGTCGAATTTATTTTTCAGCATGTTTTATCCGTATCGCTTCGTGGTGATCTCGGGAAGGTCGTTCCCAGGATCAACTGGATATGGGCCTCCAGTGTATTCTTCTAACACTCTCGCGAAGATGATATTCCGGGACAATTCAACCATAAGATCCTTTAGTGAATATCAGAGACCTTGGTGACCAATCGGGTCTTACCGGGTTGGTCAGACCGACTGGGCCCCCGGTTCAGTCATGGGCCCACTTGGTTTTTGGAATGATAATTTCCCAACAAACGTATACGCATGAAACAGTAGTGTGAGCAATAGTATGACTGAAAAAAGACAAATTTTCTGGAATTTTATTTTCTAATTTTCCTACCAACCAAACAAAACCCAAATCACAATGATCAAAGACAAATTACATGTATCAAGAGCTGGCATCAAAAGCACCAAATATTTCACAACAAAACTGGCAATCTAAGAAAATAAAAAGCAAGGGAAACAAATTCCCAACGAACCCACTAAATTTTCTAACAAAACTGGCAATCTCGAAATAACGAATCTTTAAAGCTAAAAATAATACTCAGCTGAAAAAATTAAATCTTTACCAAAAAATTTGAATTTTTTCATACAAAATTTGTTACCGGTGTAATGGAAGTGCAAATTAGAGATAAAACTTATGACTCGCCAGAGAGAGTGAGATAGAAACAAAAAATGAAGACAGTGAGAATTTTACAGAGGAAAAGTTAAGGCGCGAAGAGAAAAATGAAGCGCATAATTTTTAGAAGGCAAAGGAAGATGAAAGTGAAAATTTAAAAACTCAATGACGATAGAAATCTGTGCACCAAATTTGGAAAGTTTTTGACAAAAGCCAATTTGAGGAAAGAACAGAGAGTTTGATAAATAGTTTGATAAATAATTTCTGACAAAATTACATAATAGAGAGCTTGTTGGGGATGCTCTAAGTTTGCTTCCAATGTCACTTTTTGCTAATTTTTTCGTAAAAATAAATTTCATATTTCCTTATATTATATATAATATAAAGTCATGCAAATTATGTGACCTACTGTTATGAACCTAAGTCCGCAACGAGATAGTTTAGGTTCTTAGAGGGAATCTGAACCTCACAACACAAGGTTGATTTAGTTAATTCTTCTCTCATTTATATATATATATAAACCTTTAAATAGATAAACTATTACAACGTCCCTAAAGAAAATTAGGGCTGAGTCATCAATCAAGTGACTCTTATAAAAATACAT
Source organism: Alnus glutinosa (assembly GCF_958979055.1). NCBI lineage: Eukaryota > Viridiplantae > Streptophyta > Magnoliopsida > Fagales > Betulaceae > Alnus > Alnus glutinosa. The sequence continues at coordinate 9,589,500 of NC_084887.1, forward strand.
AACTAGTATGGTTAGAGTTTACTTTTACTACTTAACGTGGCATATATTATTCATAGTTTGGAAAGGGTCGTAACACCTACTCATGCAAATTTGGGCGTTTCAACTTCATGATTTTTATGTTTGTAATTAGATGCAATTTGTTGGCCAACAATCCTTAATCCCACATATCATATATATGAACCCCAAATACCATAAACTTACATTTTTTTAGTTTTCCTTAATACTTACGTTATTCTTATATAAAAAACATATATAGCATCAAATGGAACCAAGATAGATCACAGAAAGTGAGCTATTACATTATTCATGACACAATTACTTAGATTAACCATAGCATAAATCAAAGACACATACACCCCTAAACATGATATCCTTCAAGTTCAAGGCTGAGAAGTAGTGGTGATATTTCCATCAATTAACCATGCACGTTAAAGAAGAACACCGACGGACTATTCTTTTTGAGATGAATTTCGGTGGCGTTGCAGCATAAATGTATTCCGGCGATGTAGCATAGGTTGTCGCCTTGCCTGATGTTTGTGTCGAGTGCCACGACGACAGCGCTTTTCTGATCATGGACATCATTGCGGCCCAAGGTGGTCATGCTTGTAGTAATGATTGCAAGAATTGTCACCAGGAATACAAGTTTTGGAGTCATCGGAAAATTGCATGCATTTGTGTAGTTGTGCCATTTTATTTATATATATAAGTCGGCTGATTTTAATTGCTTTTCAAAATGATGTCCATCGTTGGTCTTGAACGCAAGGTGACTCTCGTTTACGAAATGCAATCCAATCATAACCAAAGGGAGACATCCATTTACTTTGTTATAGGACTAAAATCGTATCCATGTTGCGAAAAGGTAAATGCTAAATGTATGGGAGTTAATGAATTTTTATTTGGATTATTTTTATCACAAGTGAACCAATACAAAGATTAAACCAATTATTATACCCATTGTGGAGAGCCAAAACAGATTTGGCTAATGTAAATTTTTAGATAACCTCTTCTTCTTTCTTTTTCTTTTATGTTTTTCTTTTTGTTTTTTTCTTTGGGCTACATGCATGCTTTACTCTTGAAAACCTTAAGTGGACTGTGGATGAGGTACCTTTGTGGGTCTTTCGGCCTATTGCTCAATAAGAGAGATTGGTTTCCTATTAGACTCATACTTTGATGCGATTATTTGGCATGAGAAAAACCATTTATTGGTAAATGAGAAACCATTTTCTGGCATCAGAGAGAGATTTGCAAAGAAGGTTGTGTTGTTATGGATTCTAGTATGTTCTTTTATTGGTAAATTATTAATTTATTGTGAAAACCATGATTGTTAAGTCTTGGGCTTTATTGAATATTATGTAGATATGATTTACACGTTGCATTACAATCTGTTAGAGTATCAATTGAAATATTAAATCAACTATTTCATATCAGCTTAAGCTTTTGGGATAAATAATAGGGTTAAATAAATATTTGCCCCCTGTGCTTTACGACCTTTATTTTTTGCCCCCTCCGTTTCACTTTTTATCAATTTTGGTACCTGTGGTATATGAAAAGACGGAAATGGTACCTCCGTCTGATTTCCCGTCCAAAACTAACGTCCACCCACGGCATTTTCTGTTATGTTGTTGTCTGGATGTTGTTGGAAACGATGTGTAAAGAATTGGGTTCTGGGCTTCAAATTTTTAGATACCCAATGACGAGGGTGGACGTTAGTTTTGGACAGAAAATCAGACGGAGGTACCATTTCCGTCTTTTCATATACCATAGGTACCAAATTTGATAAAAATTGAAACTGAGGGGGCAAAAAATAAAGGTCATAAAGCACAGGGGGCAAATATGTATTTAACCCTAAATAATAATTTTACATGATATCAGAGCAAAGATCTTGAGTTCGAACCTTGTCTTCATCTATATGGATTTTACACGTGATGCTTCTACTAATACCTTATAATATTGTAGCAAAAATAATCACTAACAAATTTTTCTTTTCTTTTAACGTCACAAAAATCATCTCAATAAAGACGCTGAAGTTTCTATATAAACCAAAATTTAAATAAATATTAACATTATTATTACAAACTTTAAATACATGAATCTAACATTGTTTATCAAAAGGTGTCACTGACGGCACACCAAATATACAAGTAACTGACTAATAAAAGTCAGCCAAACTCAAAAGATTGAGGCTTATAGTCAGCCTTAAGCTCAAAACCCAGAACAAGCATAAGGGTTTTCATCCTCCTCCTCACCTGTAGTATCTGTAAAATTACCACAATTTTACAGGTGAATGTTTGAGTCCACAAACCAGTAAGTTTAATCCAAACTAACCATTTGAAATATAATCCACTTTTAGAAAATACCTCTAACCGGTGTTTATATTAACAACTATTTTGTAGTTTTCCCCAAAACAAAGTTTGCTACCAAAATATCACAACAGATAAGATAACCACACTCATAAAGAAGTTTATATACATATATACAAAATTATCTTATTTTCTTTTGCATTTTATTTACAATATTTAACTACACATCCCATAATATGGCCCAATAAAATAATTCATAAAGAATCTAAAACATAATAAATCTCATACTATAAATATGCAGATGCAACAATTCTGGTTATCTACTATGTTTCTTTTTTTTTGGTTCTATTTTCTACTTCTCTTATCTGGTTCTCTTTTTTGTTTGAAAAGTATCACTGCTCTCACTTGTCCAATGGAGTTTGCCAAATGTATAACCACATTTAACCAATAGGTTGCTACAGTTTCTCGCTCCTATGAGTTGCAGGTGTTAAATGTATATATAACTCCATTTAATTGATGGGTACCATTAATTCTTTTCATATAATAGTATCATTAATTTGTTTCTCATGCAATATCTTTCTTTATTTTCAACAATATGCAATAATATGACATTTTACCAAATCTCGTTTTCCTTCCAAAACTCAAACTTGTTTGTAAATCTTTTCTTTTAACACATAAAAATTATCAAAAGTATTATCATATGCATGTGTAAAATATCAGGGCTTAAAAGTAACATATATCTCATGCTTTTCTAAAATAATGTAGTAGGGTCAGAATGTAATATACTTACAGCTTGGCCTTATACTCCTTAATAGAATCCATAAATTTTGATTTGTTAGTTTTTAGGCTGTCTAATTTAGTGTCCAAAACACTTTGGTGTAATTTGGATTTAAATTAGATAATATGTACTTAGGATATTTTTTGTAAAGTTCAAATTTGGGGTCTCAATTTGAACTGAGAATTTACTAATTCATCCGTTCCAAGCTTCATCCTAAGTCAGTTCAAGCTGACGATGTTTCAAGAATTCACAAAACCTTCAGTTCCAAGTCTCCTCTCAAGCAGTCTGGTCTATCTGCTTTCGTTGGTGAGAGGGCCTCCATAGATCAATGCCACAATCGTTTGGGTCATCCCGCTTTTCAAATTTTTCGTAGAGTAATTGCCTTCAAGTGAAAAAATAATTTGAATGTAAGTTGTAGTTCTATGGAGTTGAAACGAAGAAAAAACAAGAGTTGAAGATTTAGATCAATCAAATTCAATTTGTATTGATCAAATTCAAATTGGATCGATCAAATGTTTCTGGACATTGAAATGTTCGCATGATGAGATCACAAATTTGGATCGATCAAAATTTCTATAGTGAAATTGTACCCGAGTCAAATTTGCTCAAATAGCCTTGTATTTCCCTAGTTTATATAAGCATCATAACCCATGACCTTAGTTAAGGAAGCAAGGCTATTTCAATATTATTTTGGAGAGTTTTCTTCAATGTTCTTGAGCCCAAACAGTGCCTAAACCTCTTATTCATGTGCCAAGAGAAGTTTATATCTTGAGAGCTTTCATTGCTTATTCTCTTGGATTGCTTTTTTCAAACCACATAGTTCATCATTCATTCATCTGTTGAAGTCTATCAGAGTTTCGGTAAAGGAGATCAAGTAAAAGAATTGTACAGAGGTTTTATGAGAACTACTATGGTAGTAGGCAAGCAGGTTGTTTGCTTAGTACAAAGTTGTGTGAATTGCAAATGTTTTGTAATTATGAACATCTTGTAATTTCTCATTCTTCTGTAATGGATTGGTTTCATGGATTTGCCTTCCCCGGAGTGGTTTTTCTCTTTAAGGTGCTAGAAGGGTTTCCACTTTTTCACCAAATTACTTGTGTTGATTGTTTAATGCTTTTATTATATTTGATGAATATTTGTGTGGTTGCTAAATTTCAAATTCTGCATTGTTTTTATAAACACCTTCTCACCCCCCCCCCCCCTTCTAGGTGTTTTATTGTTTTTACTTTGGTCAAATGTAACCCTTATGTTTTGGCCTTCAATTTTAGACGGGACCTCTTCATGTCCAAATAGCCCTCATTGATTTCCTTTATCTTCCAATTGTGCACTTGTCAGTGATTTGATCATAACTTTTGCTAGTGTCGGAATCGTGCAAACAAACAGAATTCGAAAAGTTGTTTTCAGTGCGCATGCTATGGTAGCCTAGATAAAGCTCGATGAGCTCATTTTTAGCTCAAAATTCATTATTTTTTTTCCTCCAAAACCCCATTTTACATTATCCTTTACCAGTTTCTTTCATACTCGATCCTATTTCGTCCTGTTTTTAATCCTTTTTTATCCCATTTTTCTAAGGTATTCTAGTACCTCAAAAACAAGTTTTTTTAGTAATTCATTTTAATGCACGTTTTTCTATCATTTAATATGATCATTTAATAGAAAAACACATTTTTCTATAATTTAATATGATCAAATTTCTCGGGCATTACAATTAGGTAAATTCTTGACCTTTCCTCCTCATGAAGAAATCAATTTTTGTTCAATGTTTTATCTATTTTTATGCACTGCAGGATGCATTTTGGCCCCTATATTCTCTTCTTTTTCTTCTTTTCCTTGCATTGCTGCTGCTACTCTGCATTTCCGCGACGCTTATATTCTTTTCTTTTTCTTCTTTTCTCTACAGTGCTGCTGCTACTTTGCATTTTGACGCCGCTGAATGCACTTGATCCCAATCTTGTGCACTTGAGCCCTTATGTGGTGCGCTCGAGCTCTTCTGTGTTGCGTTCAAGCCCCTACCTTGCAGAATGCTGGAATTGTATTTTAAGCTTAAAAAAGTTATGAATTTTCTTGTATTTTTCCTTAGATACCTAAGAAAGCTTAGAACACAAACAACACAAAAACATTATATTACAAAGAAACTAATGGGCTAACATATACGAGTTAAGGGGTTTGAATATGTAACATTCAGAGCTTATCCTGTATTGTAAAGCTCCATCGTAAAGTTCTCTTGAGGCTCAACAACTTTGAAATCTGTGCAAATACCTTACAACAGTTCTAATCCCGAGCTAAACAAGCCTTAAATCCTAAATAAGCTTGAAATAGGCTTTCTGCCCGTTGGTCAAACGTTCGGCCTCGACATCGAATGTTTGGATAGAAGGATCGAATGTTCAACCTCGATATCAAACATTTTCCAGTGCAAGATCGAACGTTCAGTGCTGGGACAGAATCTCATTTCTGAACCTAAAAGCCACAAAACCACTTTTAAGAAAGTCTTAAGGTCTTAAGGTCTTAATATGATATCTGAAAGAGTCGTAAGCCTCAATAACACCTTCATGCAAAACTTGGTTCATTAAACCTCATCTTACTACTAACCAAACACTAATATAGTATTAAAACCAAAAACCAACTAGAGATACAAAATCATAAGGTAAGCCATGAAAACTAACAAAACATCATAATAACAACCTAAGAAACGAGTTGGGCTAGGAATATTACCTCCTTCGAGGAGCAAGAACTAAGAGAGCTCATTCTCTCTCTCCAAAACACTCTTTCACTTTCACTTTAGGATCATATTGAAGAAAGAGGCAGAAATGAGGTGAAAGGGGTGAGGGTGGGGGGTATTTATAGGGATCTTGTGTTTGAAGATAAGGATGCATGAGCTCTTCTTACACATTTTTGCCAAACGTCGAACGTTCGATTAGTTTTGTCGAATGTTCAGTGTACTGTTTATCCAACGATTTTAGGTTAGATCGAACGTTCAATGTACCTTTTGACATACATACCAGACGCGTGGGTTTTACTTCTGATATACGTCGACTATACATATGACAAATGTTCGAACATTTTGACTTCCAACATCGAACATTCAACATTAGAGTTGGTCTCGAACGTTCGGCTATCCCACATCGAATGTTCGGTCAAGAACAAAAGTCAACATTCTTGCTTCCAACAATCCCTAATGAACATTAAATCAAACCCTTTAGGCAATTCAAAGCTCAATTAACCCTATATAATATTTCGGGGTATTACATAAAGTTAGCATAACATAGTAGATTTCTATATATGTAATCTATAACATACCAGTACCCTGCCACGAGGCACCGTAAATATACTGGCTATGCCGTTGTATCGGCACCCCTTTACAAGTTAATCATAGCCCATATCGAAGACCTGTAATCATACAGCCACTGTAATGCATACAAACACCTCATTACAAGGTAGGTATATTCATATCGGAAAACCCACCATCGAGTAATTTGTAATGCATACCAACTCCCCCTAAGGGTAATTGTAGCTCATACCGGCACCTTCATTGGGTAACCGTAAATCTCATACTCATACTGACTCCCTAATCAGGGTAGTCTTAAATCTCATTACATACCTTTTAACATTTCCATCATTTTTCATCATTAAAACATGCTTGGTAAATAAAACATCATTTGGTTTTTGAAACATAAATCATGCAAATGATATATGATTAGGGCTCACATTATGTCAGAAAATTATATGTTTTGATGCTTTGAGAAAGTCTCTAGTTTTCATTTACAATTTCATGCATAAATATTCTTATCTACTTCATCAGTTCACTTAGCTCGAACGCTTAGATCCAATCTTTGACATACTGAAATATCTAACATCGTGAGCTTGCAAAACGGATTGAAAAAACACAAATATGACTTTGGAATTGACAAAGAACATCAGTTTCTGGCTTCTTACAAGTCTCCCCTTCACTCTTAAGCTACTGGAGGCTGTATTTTCAAACTAATGCAATCTCCTAGGTTTTTGAGGTTAAAAACAGGCCGAGGGTCGAGTTTCTAGGGTTCTGTGCACCCAAAATCAAGTTTCTGTCGCAATAGGATTGATCCTCCTAGGTAGAATCGATCCTCATTTTTTTTTGAAAAAAAGAAAAGAAAAGAAAACCACCAAATCATTGTTGCAAACGAAATTTGTTTTGAAAGCACATCGATTTCAAAAAAGTTTGTATTTCTAAAATAATTTTATTTTTCAGGGTATTACATTCTCACCTCTTTATAAAATTTGTTCATCAAAATTCATTAGGAATTTTAAAACCAAGTTAAAATGAATAACTAGAAAAATCACACATCATACATAATACACCAAAAAGTTAGCCAATAGGAAACATCAAATACCATCATCCAAAAAAAATTCAAACACATCCAACCAAATTGGTGCTCACATGTACGAGTAAAAGCAACAAAGGAATATGCATGTCGATTCAATTACTTGTTCTGAAGTACACGAGCGATCACTAATGTTTGGTTTGCGCCGAGTAAATTAACTTCCCGACATAGATATTGTAGACGCAATGAAAACGCCAAGATAAAGTTCTCGGCCTTTTTTTCTACGCTTAGCGCTTAGCGGTGTTTAAAAAATGCCTCTAAATACATTTCTCCTAGACAAAATAGGAAAAAAGAAAAAGAAAAAGAAAAAATCCTTTCATTTTGGAAGAGAAAAACTTAAGAGTCTTTGTTATTTACTCTTTGTTTTACATTATTAATTAATAAAAAAAAAAAGAAAAAAAAAAAAAAAAGAAACGAAGTGGGCTAGTGAAACATGATTTTACTCTTTGTTTCAACAATTTAATGAAAAATGTGAGGCCATTATATATATAGCTCTTGAATCAAACAAAAACTTGATTTATTTTTTTTTTTTATTATTATTTTTTTTAACATGGCCCCTGCTGTCCTCTTAACAGACCCGCCACTGCAGTTCCCAGCAACTCAATATAAATATCAATATCAAACGAATACTGACAAAATCACTTTAGAGGGAAGAAAATGCATGTAACCTCACTCTTGGCTTTCCGTCTTCTCCAAGTGCATGCACCTCTGCTTGTTCCACGGGGCGTTGGCGTTACATGATGACACCAACAGCTGGTTTACTTTTATCCTAATAGCAGCCATTTTAAATCATTACATTTTATTTTGATTTTGCTGGGTACGTTATTTCAACTTTAAAAAATAAGTTGGTAAGACAACTATATGCAACGAAAATGCATGGGACCTGAAAATTGAGACCCTAGTAAGACATGTTGCTATTTAAAATAAGGAAAACGTACATATATCCCACTTAAACTATTACTCAGTTGTCATTGTGCCCCCAAACTACTAATTGTGTCAATGTTCCCCTTAAACTACCAAATAATGTCAATGTCTCACTCAATGACAAAAGTACCCTACATAAAATTATAAAAATTCTTAAAATTACATTAATTTTTTTTTAAATGAAAAAAAATAAAAAATAAAAACCAAGGTTTTCATTTTTTTGAAATTTTTTAAAGATTTTTATTTTATATAGTTTTCAGTTTGGGCCACCCCCCTTGGATTTTCATTTTCTTGTTTTTTTTTTTTTTTTTTTTTTCAATCTTTAAAAAAAAAAATCGTTTTTTCCCCTAATTTATAAGGATATATTTGTCTTATTGAAATTTTTTTAAGATTATTTTTGTCTTTGTTGGGGATAAATTCCACTCAACCCGATCCAAGGAGAAGATAGACATTCAGCAACTACTTCAAAGAAATCAGGTATTAGTTATCTCAGTAAATTCGGATTAGGACTCTACTCTAAGTTGAATTGGAGTAAGTAGTCGTAATCCGATCAGTACGTGATCCTATCCCCAAGAGAATTGGGATAGGATTCTAATTAGTCAAATAAGAGATCAGATAAGAAGAATGATTAGATTAGAGGTCTAATAAGGATCAAAGTCTAATTAGAACTCTAGCAACAGTTCTAGATCAACAAGGAGCAGGATTTCTACTTCAGGTTTGACACTACCTCTTTGTCTATAAATAGGCCCATACCCCAGGTATAAACTAAGACTCAGTTCATACCCTAACTTGTTTTATTAGTTTTATTAGGTTGATATCTTATTGCTTATTTGCTGTTTAGTTAGTTTTCGTGACCTAGCATATGGTTTTGAACCTCTAATTGGTTTTTAGTTTTAATAAAAGATTAACGTTGGTTTAGTAGCTTGATGATGTTGGACGTACCATGTTCTGCATAGGAGTGTTATTGTGGTTTAGGACTGTGTTAGAGATCATATAAAGACCTTAAGTCATATCGGGATGAAGTATGGAACAAATTTTGGTTCAGAATAGTTTTCTGCCAAGAACTGAACGTTTGACCCTCTGTGGCTAAATGTTCGACATAGAGACGAAACGTTTGACTCCTTTTGGTTGAAAATTCGATGACCAGGCAATAAGCCCATTTTAAATAGTTTAGGAATTAGAATGTTCTTAGCTCGAGATTAAAGGCCAATGCGAGGTCAGATTTCGGTGTTATAGAATCTAGAGATGGTTTGCATAGGAGTGTTATTGTGGTTTAGGACTGTGTTAGAGATCATATAAAGACCTTAAGTCATATCGGGATGAAGTATGGAACAAATTTTGGTTCAGAATAGTTTTCTGCCAAGAACTGAACGTTTGACCCTCTGTGGCTGAATGTTCGACATCGAGACGAAACGTTTGACTCCTTTTGGTTGAAAATTTGATGACCAGGCAATAAGCCCATTTTAAATAGTTTAGGAATTAGAATGTTCTTAGCTCGAGATTAAAGGCTAATGCGAGGTCAGATTTCGGTGTTAGAGAATCTAGAGATGGTTTCTATGGAGAATTAAACGATCAAGGTAAGCTAGCTATCTTGTGCTAGTATTTTTATAAATAATGACCTGACCCATTTTATGTATAATGTTTTCAAAGACAAGCCCAAGTCATCTTTTTTGCATCTCTTGAGATAAATGAAGAATATTTTATGTATAAAATATGTGACTTGGATTACCTTTTCATAAATATTGTCTCAAATGATTCATAACATTATTCATAGACTTCTTATTTACGTTAATGATGTGATATGAAATGAATTGCTTATATGATTATGTGTAAAGATTATGAGATAATAAATGAGGCCACCAGTACCGAGTGTGCATGTGTGTTCTAATAAACATCAGAGGCTGGGCAACACACCCTTAAATGGGATGTGGCCTCATTGACCGTTAGTCCTAAAGGGCCTAGGCTGACATGGTTCCTGATGAGTGCCAAAAAGTGTATATTTGGACCCCTTAATTTATATTAGTTAAACCTTTAGCTTTGTTACTTTCTGATGTTTTGGTTAGTTTTAGTGTTTTTGCGTTTTGCAGGGCAATAAGAGAAAAATGACAATTTTCAAGGCAAAAATACATAGAAAAGCTGGATTTTCGGAAGTGCTGAAAAAGTAGATCGATCGAATATTAAGTAGATCAATCGAAAAGTAGATCGATCGATTTTAAAATTGATCGATCGAATTTATGCGGAGCTGGAATTTCAGAAACCCTTGCTAACTCTATAAATACCATTCTTTTCTCTTTTGTTCGAAAGAGAGCCACGGAAGAGGCCGCTTAGGAGTGCCCTAGGGGCCGATTTCACTGTATCTTAGGGTTTTTGGATCGATTTTGACCTAGAACTTAAATCTTTTGTAAGTTTATTCATTTTTAATGCATTCTTGTAGTTTATTTATGCTTTCTTTGTTCATGTCTAACTAATACTTTCATCTAGGGTTGATGATGAAGCTCACCAGTGAATAGAAACTGAGTTTCATGCTTGTTTATGCTATTTGAGTTTATGGGCTTGATTTCTCATTGTTCTATTTCGGTTTTTGAGATTATTTTTGGATATCTTTTATGATTTTCGGATACAAGTGATGATTTGATATAGTTTCATTAAATTGATGGCTTGGGTTTTCATGTATGTTGGTTATTCATTGTGTTTCATTCTATGGATACATTTGATGATTTAGTTGAAACTAGATATCTTTTGTGATTTGTGGAAGAATGGATTCATTGAATGATTTAAACAATTTTTGAAGCAAAAGTAGAACAAATATAATATTTGTATGATGAGAACTTCAAATGGTGTAGATGAGCATGAGATTAGGTTGCTATGATTTGGTGGGTGTGGATTCCAAAACCCTAGACCCCTTTTTTTTCATTAATTTTGTTTATGTTTTCTTTCATAAAAAACCCCTAAATTTGAAACTAGGTTAAAATAGGATTAGTTTGAATAGAGATTAATTTTCACAACACAATTTCTCGTGGGATCGACCTCGCACTTGCATAACGCTATATTGCAAACGATTCGTGCACTTGCGAGTATTATAATTTGCAGTTCCCTAAAGAGTGGTTGAGTGGACCAATTCTTGCCGAAAGGTGATGTGCGGGCCAAGCACAACCATACTCTAGTGGTTAAATAAAGCTAGAGATATTTATATAATAACCTGGCTTTGATTTCGATCTAGATGGCACAAGTAGTTATAAGCAAATCAAGGACTAACCTTGCTTTGTAGATGGCACAAATAGTTGCAACCAAATGAAGGACTGACCTTGCTTTGTAGATGGCACAAGTAGTTGCAAGCAAAGTAAGGACTGACCTTACTTTATAGATGACACAAGTACCAACAAACAAAGTAAGCACAAAACAAATGTTTATAAAAAGTTAATATGAATGAAATGAATATGCTTGCAAAAAGAATGATCATAGTAAATGTTTTAAGAGAAATGATTTAAAATATAATGCTTTTATCTGCATATGAATTGTTCACAGTCACACACTAGCACCAGCGTACTGAGTAGTGACTTAGCTCTTACTTTCTCCACATGTAAAACATCTATGTTGTAAAACATTTATGTTTTACAGTGAAGCCAATTAGGTCTTTGAGATGGACCTTAAGCCTAATGTAGCTGTTTGGAGTATTGATATTGATATGGTTGCGCTTGAAGACATCTTGCAGAATCTCGGAGGTCGCTATCGTAAATAGTACTTTCGGATGATGCTACGGACTGTGTGTATATGTGTATTAAAGGTTTAGTATAGAGATATTAACGATTTCAATTAATGTGATGACTCTTAGTAAACACTCTAGTTGTAATTATTAATATTGATAAAAATATCATATGTTTTCGTTGCGTACTATTCTTTTTTTGAGGAATAGAGATCCCTCAATCTTATTCATTGTAGAATGAGATTGGGAGGTGAACCGTAAAGTTAATTACCAATTAGTTAATTTGTCGAGGCATTACAACCCAAGATACTAACCAATTTTTGACAAGGTTAAGGTAAGATGAAATCTCCTAGGGTGCAAAAAGGGTATATCATGTAATTAAATCAAGTTATCAAGGAAAAATAAGTAGTGAACAAAGTTACAGTGTATTGACTTTGGTTCAATTACGAAATGATTCCATGGAAGGGTAATATGTAATAAATAAGTATGTTACGGAGATTGATTCATTAAATTGAAAATACATATTAGAGTGTAGTCACATTTGTTTAGTGGAATCAATTGTGATTAATAGTGCCATGTGATATTGTCACAGACCTATTGAAGCTAATTATATTTTTTCCTTTGGGTCCCTCTTTGAACTAATGTAAATTGACCATTTGTTTTGGGCCTCGATTATACAAATATTAATTTGGATTGTTTTATTTGATAAAACATGGGCCAAAAGAATTTGATTCCTAAGTGGCTTATTACTTAGAGATGATTGGGCTTAGGAATTTATTTCCTAAGGGCTTAAGATATTAAAGAGCTATGAGCTCTTGGAATTTATTCCAAGAGGCTTAAGTGGAGATAAAGGAACATTGGGCTTAAGAAATAAAACCCAAGTCCAAACTTAAGAGTGTATAGTAGTGGGCTAAATTTAAAACCCTAGGGATTAGGTCTAATAGTCCTAACCCTTCTATGACTCCACTCCTAGTTCTACTATGGATCCAGTCATAATTCTACTATGGATCCAGTCTTAGTTTTACTGTGGCTCTAGTCTTGATTCATCCATGACTCTAGTCCTAGTTCTACTACAGCTCCTTGTTTTTATCTCTTAAGCCAATCATGATTATAAATCCAAGTCTATAAATAGAGGACCATAGTGAAGCATAAATTTGACCAATAATTTGTGAGTCCACACTCATGGCTATAATCAATCATCAAAGAGAAGATCTGGAGGTTTAATCAAGAACACCAAAAACATCAAGAATATGTTCTTGATCATTCAACATGCAAGGAGAATTTCAGCCAAAGTTAAATAGCCCTACATGCATAGGAGAGACCGAACTTGATTGTAAGTACTCCGAGCTTGTGTATTTGATTTATCTAGCCTTGTTTATCTTGAAGTAAAAAATTTTCTGGAATTGGTTTCTGCTGCGCTTACTCTGTACGTGCATGATCCCTAACAATGCCGTAGTCCTTATCCATAAAACCTTTTGACTTCGTCCCTGGTGGGCCCTACTTAATTTTCACACGTATGGGTAAAATACAAGACCCCTTAAATAGGGAAAATGGAACCCAGCACAGAGGGCTTTTTCCTCTCCCTAACTCTCTCTTTCGCTTATTCTTCTATGGATCTCTCAAAGCTGGCTCTCTTAAGAACTAAAAGCTATTCTCTTTATAGCTAATGTTCTTTTCACACATAGAGAGAGAGAGAGAGAGAGAGAGAGAGAGAGAGGGGAAGGAAAAAGAAAAAAAGAAAAAAAGGAACAAAAAGAATGAAAGAAATATATCTTACTGAAAGAATGTCATTTTGAATCTTATCTTTCTTTCATCAAAAAACCGACAGTAGCTTGTGAAAAATAATAATGCTATGTTCTGTCTCTTCTTTTTTTCTCGTCTGCCTTCCTTTTGCTTCAGCTGGCTCAGGGAGGAGGGAAGGATCACATTTCTTCCCTCTTCTCCTTCTATTCTTTCCTTCATGTATTTTATTGTTGTTTGGCAAGAGGTTTGTCTAGTCATCCTCACCTTTTTGATGAGGTTTTATCCATCCGTCGTCTTGTATTACTTATCCCGCCCGAAATTGCAACCTCAGTGTTTTGGTTTCTCCACTGCGCCGTTCACGTTCGCCGCCGTCCTCCCCGCGTTGGTGGCCAGTTTTATCAAAGTTCTTAGATCTGGTTTTTTAAAAGCTAAATCTACATTCATCTGGTTTTATCAAAGTTCTTAGATCTGGACTGCGGTCTCACGCGCCGGCGCTGTGTCCCTGGTCTTCCACTGCTCTGCCATCGCATAAGTTGCTATTTTTTGGGCTCTTTTGTTGTTTATTTGCTTCTATTTTTAATGTTACTTGGGTTACTTGTGTTGGTACCTTTCTTTCAGTAGTCCTATTTTCGGACTCTAACAGTGCTTTTACCGCTTCAATGCTTGCCCTATTTTGTTCCCCTTTAGCTTCTATAACTGTCTTGTGCGGTCTCTTGAGAGGATCAAATCACTTATTTAATTCATTTCCTACCTTTTGTAATTATTTCAGCGCTATTTTATAAGTTTAGTTTGGGTCTATTGTTGGGAAGCCCACTCCTTTTTCATTCATAAGATCGTCCACTTCTTCTTTCTTTTGGGTCAGAAGTGGGAATGATCATCTCTTGTAATCCTTTTCCTTATTCAATTAGGAAAAAAAAAAGAATGTCATTTTGCTTGATACGTGAACATGTAGCTTATCATCATATATCCATGCGGCCCTCTTCTGTTGCTTCTCTTGAAAATTTAACAATGTTATTTTTGTATCCGGGCAGGATTTGTTTTCAAAAGTTATCAACATTCTCAGGGAGGCTGCATGCATAAAGCTATGAAAGAAGATCCCTTATTACTTGCCAACACAAACCAGAAGGATCCATGTTTCTGAATTCTGATGGTAATTAAGGCCAAAGAATTAGGTGAAGAGGAGTCTGTACGTTGTTGTTTTAGCATGCAAAAATGCAACGATATCTTTGAGATTCCTTGAGCTACACAAAACCCATTTTACATATTCCCATTTACAACAAATTCTAGTGTTGTCTCCAATTTCATTCATATATATTTATATATTAGGCTATAGCAATTGCTTCCAATTTCATTCATTCCAAAATTCTCTAGTTTGGGATGTTGTGGTTACACTGGGGATCGGGTACTTAGGATTCTGGTCCATGGGATCAAAATTTAAATAAAAATTAACTAAAAATATTAAATAATATACCTAATTAATGAAATAAATTAACAATTTAACAAAATTTGGTTATCCCCACCCACGTGGTCGTCATCTAGACCCTTTCAACCATGAAATCTTGGTCTTCGATCCCCACACGCTCAGGCTCACCTAGTTCTTCTATTCCTTCAAAAAATAAAGAAAATTTTGACATTAATTGAACTTAGAATGATAAGAGAGCTAAAATTGAAAATGATTTTAATGGCTCTATTTGGGAAAGAGGCTGTAAATAATGAGAGATGGGTTCACTTATTTCTAACAAGACTTACAAATTAGATGAATTACCGCAGGATTGTAAAACCAAAGGTTGTAAATGGCTCTTTAGAAAGAAAATCAAATCGAAAGGAAAAATAGAAAAATTCAAGGCTAGACTTGCTCCAAAAGGTTTTAAACAAAAAGTTCACTTTTTTTTTTTTAATTTTTTTTTTATTTGGTTACTAGAATAATATCCATTAGATTATTGATTTAGTTGCTGTAATTCATGATTTAAAACTCCACCAAATAGATGTTTTGATGGTATTTCTCTTGATCGGTCGCATTATATTGATTTTATTTATTTATTTTTTAATAATAATTGCAAGCATGTTGTTACTTCTAATGCCCCACCTGATAAATATAATATTCGACAATATTTACATGATGCTACTACTACTTTTCTGATGAACAAAGCAGTGGAAATACTTTCTTTCTTTTTTTTCCAACTTTAACTACAACTTTGCATAAATACTAATTCACCAAAGTACTAAATTCTCGTGGTATAATAATATTAATACATATCATATCAATTTCATCCTCATGGAAATCATGCATTCTAAATCTATTCTAAAATTACATGCAGCTTACACTTCATGTCCTGTTACTCGGACTCCAATGCCTTTACATTTTCTTAGTCTGGTTCCTCCCCTACTGCAGCTACAATCTCTGTTTTCAAAAAACAATATTTACAGGTGTAATGTTGAGTCCACGACTCAGCAAGCAAAAACCCTACAACTTGAATGTGAGGAGAGCCCTCGTTTGTTTTGATAAAACCTCTCTCTTTTGTATAACTAAAAATATAAAATACAAAACTATTTTTCTCTATATGTCAAGGCAAAATTTTCCTTAAATAGATGCTCAATTTTATGAAAACTTAAAAATATATGATGAATCACCTTTGAGGTAAATCTACCATTTTAAACAAATTGTAGGGATCCTAATCACTAGGGAGACCTTAAAAAACTAGAGTCCTTGTCAGAGAATGTGTAACACCCTCACCTTAGGTTGTGGGCCTTGTGTGTTTATGGGTTTATAGTGTTGGGCTTTGTTGTGTGGGCCATTAATTTTAGGCCTAGTTAACTTAAATAAAAAATTGGATCAAAGCCTATAAAGAAGACCATAATTACTAATGGAATTTCATAATTTTAGTGTTTTTGTCCATGGCATATTTTAAACCCGGCCTAGTGACATTCATAATTTAATATATGGCATATAGGACAATAGGAATTAAAATCCTATGATTTGCACTCAAGTTTTGGACTAATGAGATGATTTACATGCATCAACTATAGTTTTAAATTAACTTTAACATGATTTTAACTACTAGATTTAAAGACAAAATCTACTATTAACTACCTAGATTTGAAAAAAAAAAAGAAACTTTACATTGTTTTAACCCTTAGTTTATGAAACTCTACATGTTATTGACCACCTAGATTTTGTAAGAAGAATAACTTTACACTATATTATCTATCTCTTGGATTTCAAGACAAGCTTATACCAACCTTTAACCATTGGATTTCAGTATATAGAACAACCCCATAACCCTTTGGTTTGAATGACAAGCCTATGAGTTGATGGAAGAGTTACTTTATGGGGTCTTACACCCTTTTTTTTTTTTTTTTTTTTTTTTTTTTTTATTTGGCACCTCCCTCCCCATTCACACGACCAACCCCGTTCTTCTTCCCCCCATTCTTTCATCTTTTCACTTCTTCTCACAAGCTCGCTCATAACCCCTTTATCTAGAGCCAAAAACACCTATTAGGCTCTTACCAACCCATTCCTTTATAATCTACCACACCACTTTGCAAGGAAAGATCTTCATCAAGTTCTCATATTTCTTAAAATCACATCATTGTAAGTAACCCATCCATTTTCTCTCTTTTGGAATCTCCATTATATGATATGCTTAAAATGTTTTATGAAAGTTTTATTTAAATATTATAGAAACCCATTTGACCACATGAGAGAATGATTTTGTTGCTATTACTAAATAGGGAAAATAATTTCAAGTAGCATTAAACCTATGTATATTCATGAGATTAGGTACTAACCTATTCCATGGAAAACATGTATATTATGCTTCAACCTATATGTAAATTTTTAAGAGTATTGAAAGAAAACTATTTGAGCCATAAAAAAATGACTATGATGCTTTTATTTAATGTCTATATATTTTGTTAGGTTGTTAAAAGCAAGTGCTCATAAACCCCACAATTTTCTTATAAAAACTTGCGAATTCATAATTAGTAACCAAAATGCATGATTTTTTTAACATGAGAGTTTATAACCTAATAATTACTTAAGTTTATGTTTACAAAATATGTTTTTCTATTCGTAGAAAATACTTGTCCTTAAAAATGAAAACTTCATAATGACCCTTTAATAATATTCTTCATGGAAATGATTTAGGATTCATACCAAAAGTCCATAGTTGTATAATGATGTGAAAAGTGATTTTAAAAATAAGTAGTGAGTATGGATTTTGGATTAGGTCATTATCTTTTATAACAAAAAAGTCTTATAATATGGTTCTTTTGAGTGATAAAATATTTCTAAACATTAACACTTAAAGTGATGTTAAAATTATTTTAAGGAAATATGTTATTTCTCATATATGGCATCAAGAAAGGCTTTGATTTAAATCTGAAAAATTTGTTTTCATGGCATGTTTGAATGGGTATTTGATCAAAAATTTATTAAGTGAATAGTCTTAGATGTGCTTTGGGCCAATGGGCCAAGTGACTTAGTGTAAAGCTATAGTTAGGCCCATTTAGTAAGATGTGGGTATTAGTTAGTTAACCTAGTTAAAAGAATGTTCAAATAAGCCATTTTTGACTCATGCCCCCCATTTAAACAATTTTGAGACTTTTAGAGAATAATTAAATCATTCTTTTTTAAAAAAAGTGAAAGTCCAGGATTAACTCTATTTTTTTTTTTCTTTATTGAAAAGTATAAAAATGTTAACAAAATAAGTTAGACTAGAATATGATACTTTTCGAGAGAAAAAAAAAAAAAAAAAAAGAATGGAAGAAATTATCGGATATATTCCTTATCTTATTTCTAAGAAGAAAACATTTTTAAAAATTGGGAAAATGTCAGAAATGTCAGGTAAGTTAGGACTGACTTCTAATATGGATTTGTGTGCCTAACATAAGGCTAACTTAATTAGGTGAACCTTACTGTTTAGGTTTAGCAGTTACCGCATACCTTTTAGTGTAGTATTGAGGTAAGTGGTACTCCTTACCCCTTCTAAGTGTATTTCAATTAAAGTAGTTAACACTTTCGTATCATGGACTTTATGGTAAAATTTCTTTTAGCATTTTAACTATCATGAAAAGTTTTGTTTTATACTTGAATAAGTAGTAATCTCTATCTCATTTGAATCTATTTAATTCTCAATGATTATGATAACATGTTTTGCCTTAAAATATTTAAATGTTACACATTTGTCATTTTGTTTACTACAAGTTGTCAACGTACACTTCATGTTTTTTTTAAATGTTAACCCATGATTTAAAAGCTCGAGGTACGAAAGTGTTTTGCAACTAAGTTGTTACTCAAATTTGGGTACAAATGTTCATTTATGAAATGAGGTTTCCAAAAATCAAGAAAAGTTTATATTTTAGTAATTTTTCCCAAATGAATAAAAGTTTCCATCTATGAGAAGTTTTTAAATAAGGAAAGTTTCCATTTACCAATAAGAAAAGTTTTACGTAAAGAAGTGGTACCATTTTTACATGCTAAGTTATATAATTATTAAAACTTTAAGGAAATAAAGAATAAGCATGTGTAAGGTAGAACCAAAATATGTAATTAAATGTTTTAAGACATTTGGCCTAAGGAAAAGTAAATAGCACGGTACCGGGTTAGGATGGAGTGCACCACACTGAAATTATGATTACGTGAAGGTGTGACCATCACTAAGTTGTCATGCTAAGTGCACTACACTGAAGTTACGATTACATGAAGGTATGACCATCACTAAGTTGTCATACTGAGTGCACTAATAAGTTAATCAGATGACCAGAGTACTCCGCGACCACGGGTATTACCAGATCTTCGAAGGTTGAATCATACAACCCCATGCATACGGGTCGTAATAGTATGTGAGGCGATAAATGACAAGTGAAAAGATAAGTTTTTACTCGTTCAAGAATCATGTTTTTATATTGAGCTTGATGAAAGCAGAGTTGATTTATAAACTATTTTTAAACATATGTTTTGTTTAGTAAAACAAAGAAAAATGTTTTGAGGACAGAAAATAGAGTTTAACTCAAGTAATTACTTTATGTTATATGCTTAAGTATCGGCTTTAAATTTTAATGTTACTAACCGTTTTAATTTGGTTGAGAATATTACTTATTGAGCCTTTTGCTTAACTCTTACTTTCTTCCACTTTTCAGGTCTTAAGACAATTGGTAAAGGTGGTCCGGAAGTTAAGGTTTTTTTAGAGAATAATGACATTCATTTGTGTTACTTTTGTTGCATCTATGTGATATTGTCGATGTGTCTCATGCACATATAAAAATTAAAAATTTAAAAAAAAAAAAAAAAAAACCCTACCTACTAGTCTAAATTAATGGCATGCATTATACGGTCACAAGTACTTTGGATCTAAATAGATAATCTTTGCGCCTACGAGTCTTTGAAGTTAACAAACCGGCCCTTGGACTTGGGTCATTACAGAATAGCTACCCGAGCTACTATAAAACTCAACGACCCAACTCGACCAGATGATTCCCCACCACAACGAAACGAACCAAAAGAAAATGGAAAACGGTTCGGAGAAATGGGGTTTTCAAGGGAACGAGAAGCTGAACGTGGCGATGGCGTCGGCAGTCACCGTCCGTGGCATTCTCATGAAGCTATTTGAATCTGTTAACAAAGATGATCCAAGGCCAACCGTGGCTCTCGGCCATGGCGACCCCTCGGCGTTTCAGTGCTTTCGAACCGCCACCGTAGCCGAGGATGCCATTGTTGACTCTGTCCGCTCGGCTAAGTATAATGGCTACTCACCGTCGGTTGGTATCCTGCCGGCGAGGAGGTAATTTCTCGCCTTTCTATCGCTTTTGGTTGATCCAGAACTATTCGGTTGAAGTTCATCTTCTCCTCCAGATTTTTTTATTTTTTATTTTTTTTATTTTTTTACCGTTTTTCATTCTGTCGGATTTTAATTTATTTACTTCACTTTATTTCATTTTGCTGGAATCTTTGCTACGTATAATTGTCCTATTCGCAGACAAAGTTGCAGTGCAACGTCCAAATAAAATAAATTGTTAGGTGTACACTCATCGTCTCACCCTTATTTTTTATTTTTTAAACAAATAAAATAAAAAATGAAAACACGTGTAAGGGTGAGATAGTTAAGGGTGAGAAGGAGGCGGCCTCCCCCTCAACACCAAACACCTTTTTTTTTTTCTTTTTTTTTCTTTTTTTTCTTTTTTTCTTTTTTTTTTTAATTCATCTTTTAGAGGTATAGTTGACAATATTTCACAAATTAACAGAAGATCCAATTCAAAGATGATTTAAACCCAGTGAGAGGGGTAAATTATATAACTAGAGAAATGATGGTAGACGAAAAAAGATATATAATATCTTGTAAGAAAGAAAACAATTGGAGACCCATGGGTCAACCATTTTTTTCTTAACTTTTTTTTTTTTTTTTTTTTTTTAATTTTTTTTTTTAATTTTTAATTTTGAAATTATGGATAAATTTAGAATTTTATAAAAGTCATTTTTCCTTTTTTGACGTTTAATTTAACGTCAAACCCTAACGGATTGGAAACATTGCATCAAATTAAAAGTTTGAGGGTTAAAATCGAGAGTTTTTAAACTTTTAGGGGATAGATTCAAAACGAATAAAAGTTCGGGAGAGTTTTGTGAAATTTTCTCCCTAAAAAGATTATACTAAATGTGGACCCATGCAAGTTATTCTCTTACAAGCAGAGATAAAAGTTCCTTTATGCATGTGTATGCACAACATTTAGTCATGCACATTCAATGTTAATCTACTATTTAGTTTGATGCTTGATTAATATTTAATTTCTAATAGGGCCATAGCAGATTATCTGTCTCGTGATCTTCCATACGAGTTATCGCCAGACGATATTTATATCACAGTTGGATGCATCCAAGCAATTGAAGTAACACTGACAGTCCTTGCTCGCCCAGGCGCCAACGTTCTGCTTCCAAGACCCGGCTTTCCATACTACGAGTCACGTGCTGCATCGATAAATCTTGAAGTCCGCCATTTTGATCTTAATCCAGAAAAGGGTTGGGAGGTTGATCTTCAGAGCGTTGAAGCTCTTGCTGATGAGAATACTGTTGCCATGGCCATCATAAACCCTGGCAATCCTTGTGGAAGTGTCTATACACACCAACATTTGAAGAAGGTCTTTTTCTGTTTCTTATTTTAATTTCTTTATAGAATGAATTTAGTGTATATAGGTAGGCAAGATTAAATCTACTCCTACTTTAATGCTTTACAAGGACCTTTATATTGTAAACATAAAAACTAAAGTTAATGAGAGCAGAATGTAGCTCGATCGATCTTGAGGCAATTCACAACGGTAGCTGGATGTAGGTTTCTACCACCAAACCTCCCCAAAATTCTTTATATTTTTTTGTCTCTTTGCTTCCACTTTTCTCTCCATAATTTATTGTTCATTATTAATTTCGACAATAATATGTAGCTCTTGAGGCAATTTACAACGTACAGTAACTAGATGTAGGTGTCTAACACCGAATCTCTCCAAAATTCCTTGTATTTTTTTTTTCGTTGCTTCCGCTTTTCTCTCCATAATTTATTGTTCATTATAAATTTCGACAATAATATGTAGCTCTTGAAGCAATTTACAACGGTAGCTAGATGTAGATGTAGGTGGTTGATTTTTCTGAATATTAGATTGCAGAGACAGCGAGAAAGCTAGGCATTCTGGTTATTGCAGATGAAGTTTATCACCATCTTACTTTCGGAAGTAACCCGTTTGTGCCGATGGGAGCATTTGGATCAATAGTGCCTGTTATCACACTAGGGTCTATATCAAAGAGATGGATGGTACCAGGTTGGCGACTTGGTTGGATTGTGACAAGTGATCCTAATGGCATCCTTCGTAAATTGGGGGTCATCTCTCTCTCTCTCTCTCTCTCTTTATGATCTGTGTGTGTCGTTGAGTTGAGTGTGTGTTAAGCTAACTTGCATGTTCATTTGCACATCTAAAAGTGAAAGGGAAAACTTCACTTATCATTTTTTTGTCTTTCATTACTTTTGCAACCAAACTCATAAACTCTAAAAAGTGTCAATTTAGTATATCAATATTTCAATTTTTTTTCAATTGCACTCCTACGTTAGAATTTTTCATTAAATGAAAGATCAAGAGCGGTAAGTGAAGTTGTTTCAAAGTAATATCATAATGGTTCTACAATGTTATATTAAAATTTTATTTGTTTGAATAATAACATAACACATAGAATTCTGACCACATCCTTTTCTTTTCCTTACAGATTGTGGAATGTATTACGGGCTGTGTTAATATGTCATCTGAGCCAGCAACGTTCATTCAGGTTTATAAATAGCACTTTTTTTTTTTTAAAGAAAAAAGAAATATATCATATTAAAAGAATGCAACAGTTTTTCATTTTTCAAGCACATTTATAACTTAATATGTATTTTTATCCTGATTTCTTGTTGGAGAAAATTTAATAGAAGAATTTCCTTCAATAGCATACTAGAAAAATGACTTGGAAAGCCCCAATATCACTATTTTCTCAAGGGTTAGGCTGAGTGGCAACTTTCAAGAAATTATTCCGACATTTACTTGGTGCTTGTGGGACAAGAACTATGTGGTTGCCAATTAGCTGCCCAGACACCTCATTAGCTCAAAAAAAAAGAAAAAAAGAAAAGAAAAAGAAGACTCTAATGCGAACCAATAGTAACAAAATATAGAAAATGATAAATTGACTATTTCGAGAAAGCCGTAATATTCAATGACTACTTCGAGGGAGCATTAACCTTTAAAACATAGTAAACTATATTATAAAACAATAATCAACTCATTTATTTGTTATTGGTAGTTCCTCTTTAAATAGAAATAGACTACCGATTACATAAGAGACCAATTAGGTCTTGACATCTAAGATTAGGACGATTCTAGTCTTAGAAGTCTAGAGATCTATTCCTTATTAGACTAAACTACAAAATAAATGGAGATTTACTCCTTTTTAGTCTCTAACTTAACTCCTAAAAAAAGATTACATCACTCTATTGGCTTCTACTCCCAATCCTCCCAATCCTTAGCATACTAACATGAGATTCCTTTGGGGTCCATAAAACTTGTTTGACAAAGGTTTTTGCCTCCACTTTCACTTTTTTCAAAAAGAGTCAATTTCAAAATATTCTAGTTTTTTTTTTCTTTTTCATTTTTTATATCATATTAGGCACTTTATATTATTATTCAAACAAAAATACACACTACCAAAAAAAAAAATTACTTTTACGTTCAAATATTACATCAATCACTTCTTATTATTATACTGAGCATCAACTTCTTGGTGTACTAATCAAACTTAGCTTGAATAATTCATTCATTCGTCCATTATTTGACTCCTTGTAATGACCTTTTCCTGAATACATAAATATGTAGCTTATTATCATATGCATCTTAAACATTTTATTGTTCTTTCCTGTCTTAATGGTCTCTTTCAAACTTGTGACACAGTAATAGAGAAATACTATAATCATCCATGCATTCCTATTTTCCATATTTTGAATTTAGCAATGTCTTTATGTATCAGGGTGCGGTTCCTCATATCCTTGAAAAAACAAGCGAAGATTTCTTCTCAAAAGTTATTGACATCCTAAAGGAGGCTTCATACATATGCTATGATAGGATTAAGGAGAACCCCTACATTACTTGTCCAAATAAACCAGAAGGATCGATGTTTGTGATGGTAAGGGCATCAAATGTTTAATATATTGGTGCTCACATATTTTCACTATTTGTTGGGTGTTTTTCCCCTGCAACTTTTTTGGATTGGGCTTTGGTGGGGGATTCATGTGAGGAGATCGAGGACATTGAAGAGGACCACCCTTTGAAGGTGAAGGGTACGTTCACCCTAGGCCCAGAGGTAGAAGGGAGCTTCTATATTTAGAATGCTCCATCAACTAGAATGCTTCTGGCACGTCCTGTAGGCGTGAGAAAGGCAAGGTTCGTGGTGTCTAGTGTTGAGTGCTTAGTGTGGGTTCGAGTTTGAGGACTTTTGGTGTTTTGAGGGTTTGGGTTTGGGTTTGGGGGCGTTTCGGGTTTTGTGGGTTTTTCTTGTTGTTTTGTTTGAGTTTTCCTTTTGTTTGTTTTAATTAGGAGCTTCATGCATATATTACCTGTGTATTTAGGGGTGCAGTGCACCTTTTTAATAAATTGTCCATTACTTATCAAAAAAACACAAAAAAATATGCGTGCTCACGTATAAGTAAAATTTATTGCAGATGTTTTGACCATAAATTTTGTAACAGGCGAAGTTAAACCTGCCATTATTGGAAGACATTAATGATGATATGGAGTTTTGTCTCAAGATGGCTAAAGAGGAATCGGTTATTATTTTACCAGGTATGCAACAAGGTCTTTAAGGTTCATTGAGCTAGATTGATGGAAAATCCTAACGAATGGGTGAAATTGAAAAAAAGTGAAAGATTGATACACTAAATTGAGAGTAATTTTAAAAGCGGCACTAATTTAAAGGAGGTTAAGTGAAGGTCCCCCAAAATTAAGAAAACCAAAAAAAAAAAAAAAAAGGATGGGGGTGATTGGCCACCCCCATTTGGCCATGGGGTGGCCGAGCCAGCCCTATTCAGCCGGCCAGGGGGTGGCTTAGCCATCCCATTGGCCAAACTAGTGTGGTTTAGGCTACCCCCATTTGGCCGCATGGGGTAGCCGAACCATTCCTATACCCTTTGGGGTTTGTTTTCGGACACCCCCATTTAGCAACTTGGTTTGGTTTGCCACCCTCATTCCGGCCAAATGGGGGTGGCCAACCACCCCAAATTAGGGTTGGCAATTGGGGTTGTTGTGTCGGGTTCAGGCCAACCCGATTAGGCCAACTCAAACCCAACATGATTATTAATCGGGTTGAAACCCACAACTCGAACACGACACGATTAACCCGTCAGGTTACCCAGCACGACAAGATTAAGTTAACGGGTCATGTTGACCCGACCGCACCTTACTTTTTTCTTTATCTATTTATTTTTTTTTTTTTTAAAAAAAGATTTTGTTTTGAAATATTTTTTCCTATTCTCTTTTCCTAGATACTAGGTAATCATGGCTTTTGTTTTAAGATATTTACTTATTCTCCTTTTTTTAAGAGCATTTTTTTTTAACTAAGCCTAGTAACTTATGATTTTTTTTTTTTTTTAAAAAAGTAAATGGGTTGGTGGGTCAACTGGTGACCCGAAAACAAAATGGGTTGTAAATGGGTTGGTTGGTCAACCCACAGTTGACCCATCAACCTGTTTATAATCGTGTCGATAAATGGGTCAACCCGCTAACTCATTTAGTCTAAACCCTAACCCTATAATTTCGTGTCGTGTTTGTGTCAAATTCGCGAGTCATGTCAAAAATTGCCAACACTACTCCAAATAGCCCATGGCCCAGCATTTTTTTTTTGGGTTTTTTAAATTTTCTTTAAAAAATTGTTAATTTAGGGGTAATTTAAGGACATTTGTCCCTAAAAACCCATGTGCGTCACACGTGTCTATTTTCATCAGAAAACATTGAAAATGCTCAAAACTTAATTGGAGTACATTGCCAATTTTTAAACATTGGAGGCAAAAGTTAAAAAGAGGTGAAACTTGGGGGGTGGGGGGGGGGCTTTCATAAAATACTTTTCTTTAAGAGTTTTAGTAAGGAGAAATGTTACAAAGACTCTAATTCTCACACTACAAAGTGCACATTCCCCGACATGAAAATGAAAATTACCATTAGATTTTTAATTGAACACTATTAGATTTTGGATTTAATGGTGATTTTAACTGCCACTTAAAGGAGTGTGCACTTAGGAGTGTGAGAGTAAAAATGTGTGTAGCATTTCTTTTAAGTAAATGTAACTCTAAATCAATCATTTAGCTTTTATTACTCCCTCCATCTCAAAATAAATGGGAGGTTGCAAATGACATGCATTTAATGAAATAAAATAAACATAACCTTCTAAAATACTTTCTTCTTTGGAGCTTTAAGTGTCCCCTGGCCTACACCCACCCCTCACAATCAACATGCAATAAAATTCCCATCTCCCTAAACATTTTTGTGGGGAATGATTTGGTTGTTGATCTATCATTTGGTAGTAATTATTTCTTTGGATTTTTCCTCCAGGGGTGGCTGTTGGGATGAAGAATTGGCTGCGCATATCTTTCGGAATTGACCCTACAGCTCTTGAAGATGGCTTTGGGAGGATTAAAGCCTTCTGCGAAAGGCATGCCAAGAAACAATAAGCTCATGCTAGTTTCTCATGGTGGTTTCCATGAATACTTAATTGTGATTAATAAAATCCCCTCTTTGAAGTTTTGCTAATCAGGCAAGACTTAATGAAGAAGGGGTGATGATGACTGGGGATCATCAGCAACTTCTTGTTGCTCGATCTGATCATGTTATGTTATTATTGGTGATTTGTAATCGATCAACAACATCGTGTTGTTGATCATCCTTTGCTTTTGTTTGATTTCCTTGAACCATAAAGGAGTTCTTGGATGTTTTTGAACTCCTATGTTTTCAATGATGTTCGATTATTGGAATAGAACATATAGTTCAATTAGACAACTTATCAAATTATAATTGGTTATTGTTAGATATATAATTCAGCGGAAACATAAATATCCGTACCTCACATGTACCGAAAACAAGATCTGATGTAGTTGTTCCACGTGCCTTTGCTTTCAAGTTTCTAGCAGTACTTCTTTTCTCAATGGTGGAGCACGCTATTAGAGCGATACTATACCAACCATGCATCTCTCTATTTGTTTTCAATAATTTCATATTGACAAATAAATTGTGTGACCATCGAGCATACCTGCAGAAAGAAGTTGGGAGCACCATACCAAATCCATCTTATGTCAATTCTCATTAGAACAAAGTGTTTTTAGTGTTTTTTTTACCAAATTGACCAAGTTTTGCTAGGCACAAATTTTATATACTGAAAAACATTTTTTAAGCTATTTAATGCAATCCCAACAGGTTCTTATATTGCATCATATATAGTCATAAACAACATGCTACAGTAACATTAAAACCTCAATCTTGTAACATAGTCTAATGTCACATAGAAATAAATAAAGTCATTAACAATGGCCCATGTTAGTCACATTGTAAGAAAGTACGGATCGATTCATTCACCTCGATCTACTCCCGGTTGAATAAGCACATGTAGGTCAAAATACATGCTATGCTACTGTGCAATTCTCTATGAGAAAACTCGATTACTTTTTGATAAAGAGACGTTGTATGCGTACATCTTTTTACCTTTAAAATTATTATTGGATATATGAGATTTATGTGAATCATTATATACCTTATAAATGTAATGGTAATTTTGAAAAATGGGTAAAGAAAGATTGACAAAAGAATCATTTGCCTTTGATAAAACTTGAAGATACCCAACACCCACGTGCTAAAATAACTTGGCAAGATACCCATCTCGAAGACACAGAATTTGTTTTTGAAAAGGGTTAATACCTACTTGCCTATTCTGGTTCGTAAACTTTATTTTTTGCCCATTAAATTTTAATTTTTATCATATGTATTACTTGCAGTATAGGAAAATATGGAAATGATACTTTCGTCCATTTTTTCATTCAAAACTGATGGAAATCCATGTCAGCGCCATGTGGCCACCCCCAAGGCAAAAAATAGTGTGGCCACGTGGTGCTGACATAGATTTCCGTCAATTTTAGATGGAAAAATAGACGGAGGTATCATTTCTATTTTTTCCTATGCTACAGGTTTCACTTATAATAAAAATTAAAACTCAAAGAACAAAAAATAAAATTTACTAATTATGGGGGCAATTTTGTATTTAATGACACGGTTTTGTTGGGGGAGTGGTTTCAGGAATAATTAATTGACGCGTTGTTTCAGGAATTTTTTTATAACAAAAAAACAACGTGGCTGATCGATCAGCGTGATTGTTTATTATACCCAGGAACATTGGCCACCATTGGGAGATCGAGCTTCCTTGTCAAGGAATACATGGCCACTCTCAACTACTATTAATGGTCTTGTTTGACAAAGGCAGGTAGAGAAGAGTAGTGGATTGCTAATTTTGAAATTAGTAAAAAGTGATGATATGATATAAAATAAAAATAATTTGTATAAAAAAGTGAAAAGGTTTTATATTGTAGTGAATTTTTTTATTTGAATAGTAATAAAAAAATTATTAATGTGATATAAAAAGTGAAAAAAGTGGAAATGTTTTGATGTTGATTGTTATTAAAAAAATATAAAAAAAAAGTGAAAAAAAGAAGAAGTACATAAACAGTAAAAGACACTATTCTATTCCGTTCATGTTCTTGCCAAACAACACCAATAAAACGCTGACGACGATGACCCAACTCAACCAGCTAATTCCCCACCACAATAAACAGTGGCGGAGCCAGGAATTTGTCTTAGTAGTGGTGGAATTAAAATAATAAAATATAATGATACATAATTTTTTTTGTTCTTTTTATATACTATATTTTTATCATTCATAGTATCAAATTTTGGTTTTGGGTTGGGTTTTCTTAGCTCAACATCAGCCCAAATTTGAGGGTAACTTCCATTTTTTAAGAGTGCTACAACCGCTAGGCTGGGGCTAGGCTAAGCTGTCTTGAATATATATATATATATTTTCTTCTGAGCAAATACTGGAGAATGAATGTTTTGATTTAATTTGTAGGGGCTTGTAGGCTTGTAGCCTTGTAGGGGCATTATTGTAGGAGCAGAATAAAAAATTACATGTTTTTTTTTCTCCGCCACTAACAACAAAACCAACCAGGAAGATGGAAAACGGGTTGGAGAAATGGCGTTTTCGAGGGAACAAAGAACTGAGCGTGGCGTCGGCAACCACCGTCCGGGGAATTGTCATGAAGCTATTTGAAAACCTTGACGAAGACGATCCAAGGCCATCTATGCCTCTCGGCAAAGGTGACCCCTCAGCATTTCCGTGCTTTCGAGCCGCCACCGTAGCCGAAGATGCCATTGTTGACGCTTTCCGATCGGCTAAGTATAATGGCTACTCACCGTCGGTTGGTATCCTGCCGGCAAGGAGGTAATTTCTACGTTATACTATGCGATATCATGGTCTTCATTTTCTCTCCTTTCTTTCCGTGACTTTTCCTTCACCTTCTCCTCTAGATTTTTCTTCTATTTTTTTGCTCTTTGGTGACGTGTTCGATCTGCTGTCCTACTGTTTCCTATTTTTATTTACTTCACCTTTTTATTTTTTATTTTTATTTTTTTAAAAAAGAGATAATTGCACCAATAGTTCCTGTGGTATGCCATAATTATTTTTCACCCCCTATGGTTCAAAAAGTTCATGGGAGGTCCTTGTGGTTAGCAATAATTACAAATCGATCCCTGGAGTCAAATTCTGTTAAATTTTTTGAGATTCTGTTAAATGCCACGTCAGCGCCACGTTAAACTAATAAGATGACGACACGTGTCCATCTGAATAAAAAAAATATAAATTTATTGAAAAATAAATAAATAAACTTATTTAAAAAAAAAAAAAAGCAAAAATGGTGAGTCGCCCCAGTGGCCGTCGGGGGTGGCGCACAGTCACCCCCAATGGCCTGGGGGTGGCCTTCGGGCCACCCCTAGATCTACTAGGGGTGGCTCGATGGCCACCCTCGACCACTGGGGGTGGCCGCACGCCAGCCCCGGCCACCTTTGGGGGTGGCCGCAGCCTCCCCAGAGGCTGGGGGGCCCACCCCTAAACCACTGGGGGTGGCTGCGCACCACCCCTTTGCCCTTCCATTTTTTTTTAAGAAAAATAATAATAATAAGTATATTTATTTATTTATTAATAAATTTATATTTTTTTTATTAAGATAGACACGTGTCGCCATCTTATTGGCGACACATGGCGCTGACGTGGTATTTAACAGAATCTGTTAAAATTTTTAACAGAACTTGACTCTATGAATCGATTTGTAATTATAGTTTACCACAATGATCTCCCATAAACTTTTTAAACCATATGGAGTGATTTGTAATTATGGTATACCACAGGGACCAATGTTGCAATTATCCCAAAAGAAAAACTACACATACTGGAGCAATTTCAATGCACCCCAATAAAGTTTTAAAAAATTTTAATATTGCCCATCCATTACTTAAGTCAGCCATTTTTTTGTAACGGAAATAGACCCATGTGGGTTTTTATGAGAAATTCTCCCCGATGGCATATATATAAATATAGAGAAAAAAATACACCTTACCTCGAAATATTTTACATCTTTTTCAATTTTGCATCTAAAAAAAGAAAAAAAAAAATTGCAATGCATTCAAACCAAGTTTAAAAGTTTTCAATGTTCTCCACCCCAGGCCGGTCGAATGGGGGGGTGGTTGAGCCACCTCTTGACAAAATGAGGGTGACTCAAAGGGTTTGGCAACATGGGGATGGCCAAACCACCCCTATTGGCCATGCGGGTGGTTTACCACCCCCAGGCCGACCAAATGGGGGGTGGCCTTTGGGGTTGCTTCGACCACCCCTATTTGGCCACATGGGGGTGGCCAAACCACCCTCATGGGCTATACGGGTGGTTCGCCACCTCCAGGCCGGCCGAATGGGGGTGGCCGAACCACCCCCTAGGCCAAATCGGGAAGGCTGGGCACCCCCAACTTTTATTTTTTCCTTTATTTATTTTTAGTTTTTTAGGGAGATTTTCTCTTAAAAATCCACGTGTATCGCATATGGGTCTATTTCTATTAAAAAAGAAAAAGAAAAAAAAAAGAAAAAAAAAAAGAGGCAGACTTAAGTAACGAATGAGTAACATTGAAATTTTTTAACACTACACTCCAGGAACCAAGCTAGAGTAGCATATGCTAAACAATAGTATCTAACCTCCAAAACTTGCTAAAATAGCTAACAACAGTACAAACCTATTTTCCTATCAATACAAAACATCTTGGACTATACTACAATTGCTACAAATATCTACATTCACATCAATCTCTTTAAATTTTTCTTTCCCCCTAATTTCTATTTTTGACATCCCAAACAACCTCCTCAAGAACTTTCTCCTTCTTTCGAACAAAAATTGATTCCCAAAAAACCTTTGATTTGTCTCGTCTATCTGCATTACCATTTCATAAGAATCTTTTGAACTTTTGCTCAATTGATCTAATAATATTTTTGGGCAAGATAAAGATATTAGACCAATAGACTTGAATTATGTACAAAACAGAAGATAGCAACTACAATCTTCCTACAAATGAAGAGATTCTTTGACAAGCAAGAGTCAATCATTTCTGAAATCTTTTCCAACATCACTTCACAATCCACAGCTGCTAGCTTTTTTGAAATTAGAGATACCCCAAATGCCAAACAGGTAATTTCCCTTCCTTCATTTGCAAGCAATCCTTCATTTGCTCCTTCATCCCTTCATAAACACCCCAGCAATAAATAGTACTTTTAGTTGGATTTGGATCCAAACCTAATAAAGCAATAAAATATTGTAATACTTTGTTAATGCTCTGAACAACTTACATTTTTTCCATTGAGAAAATTAGTACGTAGGTCATCAGCAAAGCAGAGGTGTGTAAGCTTGATTTCAATATAACGAAGATGAAAACTTAATGCATTGACATTCCGTGAAACCTCCTCCATCAACCAAGGCAGAATTTCCATAGCAATGACAAAAGATAAGGAGAGGTGATACATTCCCAAACCCAACTCACATAGCTCATTGGAGTTCCAACACTTAGCAAACACTACAAAATAAAGTCCCAATCTACTGAGTCATAAGACTTCATCAGATTTACCTTGATAGTACATCGTGGTTTCTCTTTTTCTATGACAGTTCTTCACCACTTTTTGAGCTAACAACACATTCTCTTTAATACTCCTATTCGTAATAAAAGCTGTTTGGTGAGGATTGATAATCTCATCCAAGCCAGGAAGCAATTGTCAACTAAAATTTTGGTAATGCACTTGTAAATAACATTACAAGACGATATTTGTCTGAATTCACTCATAGCAAATGGATTTAGGTTTTTAGGCACAAGGGTAATTATAATAGTTGCATTAACCTCCTTAAGAAGCTTATCCATTTCGAATAAGGATTGAATAGCTTGGACAACTTCATCACTAATTATTGTCTATGATGCCTTGTAAAACTCAGTAGAAAAATCATCCGAGCCAGGAGCTTTATTATTCTTTATGACGACCCTTTTTTTTTTTTTTTATACAACATGGGATCATCACAATGGCGTTACGATTAGTCATGAAGCCAACATCAACCAAATAAATCTCATAACATATGCATAATATATCAGAGATAACACATTATAGTGGAAACTAAATTCATCAACTAAAATGAATAATACAACATCAGAGTCATACATATGTCTATCTGTATAAGTCTTAGATCAAATGTTAATTACATAAAAGAATGTCTATACAAAATAAGTGTCACATGTGACACAAGCCATATACATGTCCCAACAAAAGATGAACTATCCATAATCCGACCCACATACGACTAATACAATGAGCCTCAGTCGTAGTATCCCAAGTATAATATCACTAGGTCCTCATCGATGTCAGTAGTATCTGCAGCCAAAGCATCAACATTTACACGATTGTAGTGGTAACCACGTTCGCATAGGTGAAACTATGAGTTTGCCAACTCAATAGTATAAAACACATTGGGTTTTCACAATGAGCCAATTCCTTTATTCCTACCGTATGTTTACAATGACAGCTACTTTGTGGATTGATGATTTTTATAAAGAGGTTTCTTAGCCGATAAGGTAAACAATGGCATTTATGAGCATAAGGCAATATTCTACAATATACATACCATTACATATATATATATATATATATATATATATCATGTGACACATATATACTCGTATACAAGCTTTCTAAACCTTTAGAGAAATGCAAGAATACAAGAATATCTAAGCATAAAAGTACTAGACACTATGTTTCGGCCTTATACACATACAAGTCATCCGAACCTTTGGAGAATTCCAATATATGCATAATCCCAAACATGATATCATAAGAAAACAATGGATATAACATTATGGCATTACACGCACATAATTCTTCCGAACCTTTGGGGAATACAATTATACGTGTACACCTAACACTAAATCATAGGAAAGCATTCAACATAACATTTCTGTTATATACGCATACAGTTCTTTTAAAAGTTTGGGGAATACAAGTATACGCATACTCCTATATGTTACATCTCATTAAATCAATCAACGTCATAACTTGGCATCACAAGCATACATGTCATTCCGAACCTTTGGGGAATATAGGTATACGTGCACTCCAAATACATGACATCTCATAAACACATATGCAATCTACCGATCATCACTATACATATGTTATATCCTATTCAAACTCATGCATACTAATACATCTAGCATGAAACACTTTACTAAAACATGTCACATACCATCATGCAATGCATGCTCTTGTTCTGTTTCTTGGTTTCTAATGCCTGCAAGGCTTCAGCCCCAGGACTTGTTTCTGATGCCGTGAGACTGTATACCCACCGGTCTTACACTTGCTCTGCCAAGGTGTCTCTCAACTAGGGTCTTACGTTCAGCATTCATGATTTCGTACATGCTAGTGCTTCCACACCATCTATGCTCTGTGTACATGCTTTCACACTTATGTAACTCATATCACCTCATGCTTTTCTTATTCTTTCCATCATAATATGCATTCGTAACTTCTCATAAAGCACATAAAAAACATAACTCAATCCACATATTCACAATCATATCTTAAAACTCATAAACATCATTAAATCATCTCTTTAACATAATTGAAGGCATTGAAAGCAAATCACAAGCATATATCAACTAAAATATCATCGGCTCACATTTATAAAATCATAACATTTTCTCATCGTAAAACATAACATATTTTCTCAGTGAGTAAAATATTCACTTTGGCTACTTGGTAATTAACTTAAAGAAGGATCTCCAACGAAAGCCTTGCAATGTATCACTACATTACCACATTGTAATGACACATTAATACTAACACATTCTAACTCTAAATTCCCATAAAGCTCTTGAATTGTTCAAGAATTAAAACTCATGAAAAACCCATAGAATTTCTAGTGTTCCATTTGACAACCCATTTACTAAAAACAATAACCCATAAGATAAGGGTTAGACATACAAATTTCTATTTTACAACACTTAGGAAAATCTAGGGTTTTGGGTCTTACCTTGATTTCTCACAAAGAGTGAAACCCAACTCTTGGAAATTCATAGATCAAACTCAAACTCTAAAAAGTCTACATAGAATCTAGAGGAACTAGGATTTTAGGATTTACCTCAAAACGATAGGTGAAAACGCAAATCTTGTAGCAAGGATCACGTTTCCGATATCGGAATTGAGTTTGGAAGCTTCAATCTACCGAAATCTAGGGTTTATGATCAAACCCTAGGAGAGAGGATGGAGAGAAATCGTTTGAGAGGAGAGAAATGGGGAAGAAATAAGTTGAAAACTTGCTTCCAAAAATTTCTACCGAGGCCTGTCTGGACACTCGTTGAAAATGCAACTTTCTGCCAAGCACGTCCGAACACAGATTTGGCCCTTTCATACACGTGCCGAGAAATGAAATTACTGACTAACCCGTCTGGACACACAATCGGTTTGTCTGGACACAAAAATCATAAACTCTATTCTAAATGTTTTCTAAGTGTTATTTTTTTCTCATTTTACCTAGTTATTCACTTAATTAGTCTAATTCATGTTTTTAGCACTTAATTAACATCTTGGATGTCACACTCTTCATAGCAAAGATAGTTTCTCTTCACTTAATCTACTGAGATATCCTTCTGCATTGGCATTGATTCGATCATTTGATAGTTTCTTCTTTATCAAGTGTTGAATTCTCGTTGCTGTCATCAACACATGATTGGTTGATCTGAGAAGATTCTGATAGAACTCCGCTGTAACTTTCTTTATCTGCTCCATATCCTCCACTTTCCTCCCTTGCTCATCCCATATGTCTATAATAAGGTTCTTGGAGTTCCTCACCTTGACAATTCCTTGAAAATATAAATTGTTTTGGTATGTAAGATTGAGCCACTGATTTCTAGATTTCTATTTGAAGTTTCTCTTCCTTGCTGAAAGGTAAATATCTGTGAAGAATTTTTTTTTTTTTTTTTTTTTTTTAAACACAAGCAACCTTACCAAAAGAATTTAGTACCTCCCTTTGTGCTCGATCCAGCCATGCTTTAGTTTGCATCACCTTTTGCTTAATTCTCCCATACACCTCCTCATTCTTAGTTTTCAAAAAATTCTTTACATTGCTCTCAAATTTTTTATACAGTCTGAACATAGGAGCACCTAACACCCTTATGCTCCAACGTTCCTCCACCCAAGAAAGAAATCTCTCATTTTCAGCCCAAAAACCAAAAAAAATGGTTTTGGACAAAAAATGACGCCGGGTAGAACTAAGATTGTTCTAATAGCGTATGATAGCAATATAAACTATGAATTGAAGATAGAAAAAGGAATTTAAGAAGAGAAAAAATAACAAATAGAGAAGAGAAAACCTCTAATTGCCCTAAATAAGCAAACAGAGAAATAACTCCAAAAGACTTAAAAATTTGATTCCAAAATAATACAGATATGCTTTTATATAGGCAAAGTTTGAGTATTTTCTAATTAGAATACTTGGAGAAAAAGAAATAAATAAAAATACAAAACATAATCGTAAGCTTTGAGACAAAGTAAAATTCTTGTACAAAAAGTAAAATATATTATTCTAAAAATAATCTTCAAATATTTTGTATGATTCTTTCCATTCTTGGGCTAATCTTATTCAAGAAATAAACTTCAAATCTTATGCTTGATTTCTCCTGCATCAATCTCACCGTGTTGGAAAGAACCATTTGATCATATTTCATTGATAGAAAACCATTACAAAAACCCCCAAAGGGATTCAGAAAAAAGGAGTAGTTGCCTCCTTAAAAACAATGTCAGACAAAAAATGAGGGAAATCCTCTAACCATACATCATCTAGCACTTGAGTGGAAGATGCTTTAGCAAGTGAGTGTGACGCCGAATTTGCCTCCCTTCTCACGTGAGATACATTAAAAGAACGAGATAAGAGTGCTTGTTCTATGATTTCCTCAATAAAGTGGCCAAATCTACTCCAATTGGGATACTCCATGGAAATTGTTGTGACTATTTGCAAGGCATCTCCCTCCAAAATGACACCAAAAAAACAAATCTTCTTGCTAAATAGTAGCGCCTGTAAAGCTGCCCATGCCTCCGCCATAGTTGGGTCCATACTACTAACTTGTGTAGTACTTCTGGCTGCTAAAACTTGCCCTTAACAGTCAAAGATTATTGTAACGACCCACCCCCAATGACACAATACTGTCCACTTTTGGCTCCCCATACCAGACTTCCTAGGAGGTCACCCATCCTGGGATTGCTCTCGCGGCTCGCTTAACTGCGGAGTTCTGATAGGTTCATTGCCATCACGGCTTTAAAACGCGTTGTGTCATATAGGGTGCATTTATACATATAAGCACATCTTCATTCCCAGGCGATGTGGGACGTCACAATTACCCTCCCTTTGGACCCAGCGTCCTCGCTGGCGACCCTCATGGGATCACCCCATTCTTGGCATCCCAGCGAGTGCCCGCCGGCAACCCTCTTTGGGCTTGTGCACGCTCCCACCATCTCAGGCTGGGCAATGGCTCTGATACCATTTGTAACGACCCACCCCCAATGACACAATATTGTCCGCTTTTGGCTCCCCATACCAGACTTCCCAAGAGGTCACCCATCCTGGGATTGCTTTCGCAGCGGCTCGCTTAACTGCGGAGTTCTGATAGGTTCATTGCCATCACGGCTTTAAAACACGTTGTGTCATATAGGGTGCATTTATACATATAAGCACATCTTCATTGCCAGGCGATGTGGGACGTCACAATTATTATCCCACAACCCATATATCCTTATACTTTGTTAATGGCCGCATCCCAGTTCACCTTTACAACCCCTTGATGAGGTTTTTTCCAAGCATCCAGACTAGCCCTTTGTTGCCTTTGCACCATATTATGTTCACCAATGTTAGCAGTTTTGAATTCCTCCAAAGAAATAGTAGCTTCTCTAATAACCTTATCTAGAGGGCTAAAAGAACCACCATGCACCACAGAATTTCTCTAAACCATATGGTTCTAGCAATAATGACCCAAAGAGCTAAATTTTCATACTCAAATCCGTCAATCATTTCTTCAAAAAGGCATTTAAAATTTAAACTCACCAAGGTGCTTTTCTGAAATCTAAAAGGACCCGAACACCACATATCTTGGGCTGAAGGACAATGCCAAAGAATGTGGGCGGTGGTTTCCACAGCAAGAGTACAAATAGGGCAAAGATTGTCACTCACCTCTCTCCTTTGGAGGAGATTTTCTTTGGTGGGGAGAATGTTGTTGCAGGCCCTCCAAAGAAACATCTTCATTGCATTGGAGATGGGCAAGTTCCAAATCAGATGCTAGGTTGGTGAACTGGAATGTGGGTAAGAGCATTCCCCACTTTGGCTTGCTTGGTCTTCTCTTTCCATGTAATAAGCACTTCTAACCGTGTAGTGCCCATTTGTGGTACATCTCCAAATCAGCTTATCTTGTGGTTGAAGAGGGATTAAAGGTATATTGCAAATCACCTGAGCTTCTGCCTCTGTAAAGACCCTATAGATCAAGTCTTGCTTCCAACGCTTCGTATTAGTGTCAATCAAGGAGCTAACTTTCTGATCAGCCTGGAGGATTTGAATGGGAGATTGCACCTTGAAAGACGAGGGTGTGGGAAGCCACCTATCTCCCTATATGTTAATGCTCCGTCCATCTCCTACCCTCCAAATCAACCCTTTTGTCAAAACTGACTTTGTCGCCATCAAGCTCCTCCATGCATATGAAGGGCGATTCCCAAATTCTGCTTCCAACACCGACTTCCGGGCAAAATATTTAGCTTGAAAAATGAGAGCCACCAAGGATTGAGGGTTAAGATGAAGTCTCCACAATTGTTTGGCCAACAGAGCTCGATTAAAAATATGTAGATCTCGACCAAACCTCCTTGGCTCTTTGAATCCCCCATACGCTCCCAGCTCATCCAATGTATCATTCACTTCTTTTCACCCTACTCTCACCAAAAATTTTGCATCAAACCATTAATCTCCTTGCACAACGTCAACGGAAGAAGGAAAACACTCATAAAGTAAGTGGGAATGGCTTGAATAATAGCCTTGAGAAGAATTTCTTTTCCAGCCTGTAAGTGAAATTTGAGCTTCCAGTTGTTCAGCCGCTTCCACACCCTATCTTTAATAACCTGGAATGCTTGAAATCTAGACTTGCCCACTAGAGCCGGCAAACTAAGATAAGTATCATACCTTTGGGTCGCTTGGAGGCCTGATAGAGTGGTGATCTCAAGTTTCCTCTCCTCACTGGTGTTTCGACTGAAAAAGATAGAAGTCTTATTCAGATTTAGTTGTTGACCAGAAGCTACTTCATATCTACCCAAAAATTTTATGAGTCTCCTCCACTCCACAGAGTTGGCTTTGCAGAAGAGGAGGCTATCATCTACAAAAAATAAATATTAAATCTGAAGTTACTGGCACCAAAGAAACTTGATACCAGAAGAAAGACAACTTGCAACCCATCACAACATGACTCTGAATATTACATCTAAAGTTACTCACACCAACTTAAAATGAAATAATCTTTACAAGCTCTTGATTGTCATAAATTCACTCTTCGTAAAAATTTTCCAAAAATTTTCAATTCTTTCTTGACCATTAAAATCCAAAATTTCTTCCAACATGTTAAGACAATCGTCAAGATTTTCTTTAGGAAAATTTGAAAGAAAATTTTCAATCCCAAGAAAATCAATATCATTAATTTTCTGAAGACCCCATTGAGATATTTCACTCTTTGGACTTTCATTAAACACCTGATTATCAACTTTTTGTTCAACCTCTTGACCATATGATAAAAAACTTACTTGTATAAGATCTTCATCATTCATATATGTATCATAAGTTGGTGGAGAATTCCAATCTACAAAACATTGAGAAGGATCTTTAACGTCTTCTTCATGTTCAAACTCTTCATCAACAAACTCGTTATCCCAACCGCGCTGTTCCCGAACCAGAATAGGATTGTGATACGGGTTCTTGAAATTGGATTCTGAATCGCGACCATCAATATCGCGATACATCTCCATGTTTTGCGCCTCTAGACGCTGGGTAACTCCGCAACCTGCCTCTACAAGTCTTTAATTATCACATCTTGTACACTGTGTTCATGGTAGGAGACTAATAAGCACGACAAATAACGATTAGGGTTTCCGGCATCCTAGCTATCAATTAGGGCTTCCAGCAATTAAGAGTTCCACCTAAGGCATGCGGCTAGAGGCAGTTGGCAGCAAAGCTTGCTTTCCAAATCAAGCTTATCCTCTAATGGCTATTTCCATTCTTGGCTAGGTTAATATGGCAAGCCAATTAGTTTTATTCCCTTTCCTTGTTATCTTATTTCCTTCCTTTGTTATAGTATTCTCCTTCCTATAAATGTAACCCTAGCCTATGAGCTATGACATTAATGAATTATCAATAACAAGTTCCCTTTTTGAGTTCCCAATTTCGGGTTCTTATCATTCTGGTATTAGAGCTTCTTTGATCTGGTCTATGGTTCATACACGTAAGCAGAAACAAAAAAAGATGGATTCAGATCATCTCACTCGGTTCATGGAACGATCGGAGCAACATAGGAAGGAGATGATGGAAGCCATTGCCACCCTCAACCAGAAATATGATCAACTATCCACTAGTGTGCAACGGATGGAAGCCGAGTCTAGCGATGGGCGAAATATTGGGGTTGTCCAAGGTGGTGCCCCACCGCCTTCTTCACACAACCATGAGCCCGAATACAACTCCTGTACTAGGCATAACTGTGAGCAGCGACGTGGTGACAACTCCATTCACACCTGGGCATTACGCCTTGATTTTCCTCGCTTCGATGGGGGCAATCCATCTGGATGGCTCTACAGGGCAGAACAATTATTTGAGTACCACCAAACCCACGCTACCCAATAGATGCATATTGCTTCTTTTCATTTGGAGGGAGACGCCCTGTAGTGGTATCGATGGGCAACGGCAGCCAACCCCATGGCAACATGGCCAGAATTCGCCAAGGCTCTCTTAACCCGCTTCGAGCCAACTGAGTATGACTACTCCGCAGAAGCTCTGGAAAAACTACAACAAGTTGGCAGTATTGGAGAGTACTAGACTGAGTTTGAGAAGCTAGCCACTTAGGTCTAGGGCTTGAGCGAGTCGTTCCTGATCAGCTGCTTCATCGGTGGGTTAAAGGAAGACATCTGTCTGAACGTCAAGATGTTCAGACCCACGTCTCTCACCTCGACCATCGGTCTCGCCCGGTTACCAGAGGAAAGGCAGACCCGCAAGCTACCACCCAAAAAATCCATCAAGCCCACCAATCTCGTGGCCCCAGCTTCTCCGAAGATTCCACTGGTCAAATGATTGACCCCTACTGAAGCCTCCAAAAGATGACACAAGAACCTGTGCTACAATTGTGATGAGCGCTGGGAAGTTGGACACAGGTGCAAACAGAAGATGTTGTTCCTCATCGAAGGTGATGATACGACAACAGATGATGCAGACGACATGTTTGAGGATGCCGAATTAGCAGAGGTGTTGGAAATATCGGTGGCTGGCCTGGCTGGAGAAACAACTCCACAAACTATGCGGGTCACGATGTACATCAAACAACAGCCACTCACAGCATTGGTCGACTCCGGGAGCACGCACAACTTCTTACATCCCCGGGTGGTGTGGCGCCTTCTCTGCCGAATTGATGATGAGGCAGTGCTAGAAGTCCGGATTGTAGATGAGGGAAAACTGAGAAGCATCGGTTGCTGCCCAGGCGTGTTGGTGAAATTACAATAGTTGTCCTTTTCGACTAACTTTTATATCTTGCTACTCGGAGGATGCGATATGGTGTTAGGCGCTCAATGGCTTCGCACCTTGGGGCCCATCCTATGGGATTTCTCGAAACTAAGCATGGTATTTTACAGTGGAGAAACAGAGGTACAAGGTGATGGGCAACCGACTCAAGTCGGTCCACGAAGTGGGAATCCGTTCCATGGGGCAAGTATGGAAGAAGGAGAGCCCGGTAAACAGCCTACTGATCCAATCGAAATGGCTCTCAGACATCGAGTTTCAGGCAATCACGACCTCACCGGCGGAACCCCAGCTGCACCAGCTACTCGACCGATTCAGCCACCTTTTCGCTGAGCCCACAACACTGCCCCCATAGCGTTCACCTGACCATCAAATTCCAGTATTGCCGGATTGTGCTCCTACCAACTTGCATCCCTACCGGTATGCCCACATTCAAAAGGATGAAATTGAGCGGACAGTCAAGGCACTACTCGAGACTGGGCTAATCCGACCGAGCCACAACCCCTATTCTTCCTCGGTCCTACTAGTACGCAAGAAGGACGACACTTGGCGGAT
Organism: Alnus glutinosa; assembly: GCF_958979055.1. Taxonomy (NCBI): domain Eukaryota; kingdom Viridiplantae; phylum Streptophyta; class Magnoliopsida; order Fagales; family Betulaceae; genus Alnus; species Alnus glutinosa. The sequence continues at coordinate 9,631,823 of NC_084887.1, forward strand.
GTGTGTGAATTACCGAGCTCTCAACCAGATCACTGTCAAGGATAAGTTTCCCATACTAGTGATCGATGAGCTTCTGGATGAATTACATGGTGCATGCTACTTCTCTAAACTCGACCTACGTTCCGGCTACCATCAAATCCGAGTGCACGAAGTGGATATTGCAAAAACTGCCTTTCGAACGCATGATGGTCACTACAAATTCTTGGTCATGCCGTTCGGCCTCACCAATGCGCCATCCACCTTCCAACATTTGATGAACGAGGTATTTCACCCATTTTTACGCAAGTTCATTTTGATTTTCCTAGATGATATACTGGTTTACAGCCCTACCTTGGAAACCCACATTCAGCATCTGGAGACGACATTGTTGCAATTGCAACAACACCAACTTTTCGTCAAACGTTCCAAGTGTTCGTTTAGGGTGGAATAGGTGGAGTATCTTGGCCACATAATTTCCAGAGAAGGAGTTGCTGCCGACCCCACCAAAGTCAGTAGTATGCTCGATTGGGCCATCCCAAAGATTGTCACGGGATTGCGAGGGTTCCTTGGCCTCACGGGGTACTACCAAAATTTTGTCCGGGACTATGGGAAGATTTGCAGGCCTCTCACTGCCTTGCTCAAGAAGGGAAATTTTGCTTGGACTGCAGAGGCCAAGAAAGCATTCAACGCCCTCAAGGAGGCCATGACCACCACCCTCATCCTTGCATTGCTGGATTTCACTCAGCCATTCATGATCGAAAGTGATGCTTACAAAACCGGTATTGGCACTGTCTTAATGCAATCCAACCGACCTATTGCATTCACAAGCAAGGCATTACCACCTCGCCATCTCGGGCTTTCCACCTACAAGAAAGAAATGATGGCCATCATCCATGCAGTTACCAAATGGCGTACGTACCTTGTGGGCCACCTCTTCATCATCAAGACCGATCACCAAAGCCTAAAGCATTTTTTGGATGCTCAGGCCACAACCCCAGCGCAGCAAAAGTGGCTCACCAAGCTTCTCGGGTACGACTACACCATCTCGTACAAAAGGGGGATCAAAAATCGAGTCGCGAATGCCTTATCCCGCCAGCAAGAGGAATCAGTCTCCCTCTCTGCCATATCTTATGTCCACTTGGACTGGCTGGACCAGATGAAGGAGGACTTGAAACAGGACCCTTGGATACAAGCCAAAATCAGTAAGTTGCAACACGATCATTTTATGGCTAAACATTATTCTGTGCAGGACGGGCTATTGCAATACGATGGTCGTATCGTCGTTAGCCTAAATTCCCTATGGCGTACTGTTATCCTCGACGAGCTTCACACCAGTCTCGCCGCAGACCACTCCGGCTACCTGAAAATGGTGCAGCGCGTGAACAAGCTCTTCTATTGGCCCCATATGTGGCCGAATATCCGCACCTACATTGCTGAATGTGAGGTTTGTCAACGCCACAAGTATGAGACCCTGTCCCCGGCTGGACTGTTGCAACCGCTACTAGTGCCCGATTGCATTTGGTCCAAACTATCCATGGACTTTATTGATGCTCTTCCTAATTCTCGTGGATATACAATGATCACGATGGTTGTGGATAAGCTCTCTAAGGCAGCCTACTTCGTGGCCCTTAAGCACCCCTACACGGAGGCATCCGTGGCAAGAGCCTTTATGGATAACATTATCAAACTTCATGGCCTCCCGAAGTCAATCGTGTCCTACCGCGACCGAATTTTCACTAGCAAATTTTGGCAGGAACTCTTCCACTTGCAAGGTACAAAGCTAAAACTGAGTTCCGAGCACCACCCCCAAACCGATGGACAAACGGAAGTAGTCAACCGCTGTCTCAAAACATATCTACGGTGCTTTGTTAGTACGCAACCCAAGCAGTGGGTCCAGTGGCTATCATGGGCAGAATATTGGTACAACACCACCTACCACACTTTGACGAAGATGACACCTTTCGAGGCGATTTACGGGCAACCTCCTCCGACCATGGTGGGTTATGAGATTGGTACCACCATAGTGGCCCAAGTGGACGAGACATTATCCTCCCACGACAGCATACTTCGGGCTTTCAAACAACACCTCACCGAAGCTTAGAACCGCATGAAGCAGCAAACGGATCAGCATCGCACTGAATGTGAATTTGCTGTCGATGACTTGGTGTTCCTTCGCCTCCAGCCGTATCGTCAAAGTTTGATCGCCACCCATCAATCCATGAAGCTAGGTCCTCAGTTTTTTGGCCCATTTCACATCCTCAGCCGCGTCGGCAAGGTTGCTTATCGCCAGGAGCTCCCCGCAGGCTCGGCTGTCCACCCGGTGTTTCATGTTTCATTCCTCAAAAAAGTATTAGGAAGTACCATCGTTCCAGCTCAAGATCTGCCCACCTTTGATGACTAAGGAACATTGCAAGTCTCGCCCTGCCGTATCCTCGACCGACGCCACATCCGCAAGAGAGGCCGCACCATCACTCAGGTTCTCGTTCAATGGACCACCTTACCCCTGGAGGATGCCACGTGGGAGGAAGCTCATTCCCTCCAAGAACGATTCCCTAACTTCCAACCTTGAGGACAAGGTTGATCTCAAGGTGGCGGGAATGATAAGCATGACAAATAGCGATTAGGGTTTCCGGCATCCTAGCTATCAATTAGGGTTTCCAGCAATTAAGGGTTCCACCTAAGGCATGCGGCTAAAGGTAGTTGGCACCAAAGCTTGCTTTCCAAATCAAGCTTATCCTTTAACGGCTATTTCCATTCTCAGCTAGGTTAATATGGCAAGCCAATTAGTTTTATTCCCTTTCCTTGTTATCTTATTTCCTTCCTTTGTTATAGTATTCCCCTTCCTATAAATGTAACTGATGAGTGCCAAAAAGTGTATATTTGGACCCCTTAATTTACATTAGTTAAACCCTTAGCTTTGTTATTTTTTAATGCTTTGGTTAGTTTTAGTGTTTTTATGTTTTTTGGGACAATAAGAGAGAAATGATATAATTCAAGCAAAATACAAGGAAATTCGAATGCAGCAGACTACTAGATTTAGACCTATCATGACAGGACCAAACGATCTCCTTTTTGAGATTTTCTTAGGTCTAAATTGAAGTTCAAGATGTCAGCTTTCCAACCCAACAAGTTTTAGCCTGTTTGGAGATACATACAAAAAGATATGGCTGTTTTAATTCTAGTCGTTGGATCATCCCGAAAATCCAAAAGTTTGTCCATCTCTCTTATTTTTTTGTCCCATTCCTTATCTCCCCAAAGCTGGGTAGCACGTTTGTTTTCTCCTGGGCAGCATGTGGTGGGCAGTATAAGAGCATGGTCAGCACTACACTTCATACAAGACAACAGCAGCAGCACCAAGCTGGACCACGTCCCCACCAAAACCTGGATAGCAACAGTGCACGCCTGGCAGGAGCTCTATCTCCTTTTCTCCACATTTCCTTCTCTCCAAGCAGCACTTCTTCTTTATCCTTGAAGACCTGCAGGATAAATCACGTGGAAAGGAGATTGTATTCTTTACACCCAGCAGACACACACACGGACCAGCAGATTTTTCCTTTTCTTGGTTTCCTGTTAGACCGAACATATACAAGCTTTGAAAGATGTGTGTGCTGGATGAACTAAAGTGTGGAGAATCACGTGAAAGGGTAGCAGAAAAAGAGACAACCTGCAGGGCAGAAGTGTCATTTTCCTAGCAACACCAAAATAAAAGGTGTAGTTCTTTTTTTGTAACGAGGAGAACGAGGAGAAAGAGGGGGGGAGTGGGGCGCAGCCCCAATGCACATAGCCAGCCCCTGTTCATTTTCTTCTTGCAATGTTTTCATTTTGGCATTTCTCTTCCTTTGTAAGTGTTTAATTTTTATGCTTTTAATTTAAGGTTTTAGGTTTTAATTTTATTATCATGTGTAGCTAAAATTTCATCTAGGGTTGAGGATGAAACCTCACCATTGAAGAGATACTATGTTTTCTTGCTTGTTCATGTTATTTGATTTTATGGGCTTTTGATTTCTCATTGTTTTACTTCTATTCGATTTTTGAGATGATTTTTGGATATCTCTTGTGATTTCTAGATACAAGTGATGATTTGAAGTAGTTTCATTAAATTGATGGCTTGGTTTTTCATTTATCAAAACATTGGATATTCATTGTGTTTCGTTCTACGGATACATTTGATGATTTGGTTTAAATCGGATATCTTTTGTGATTTGTACAAAGAACGGATTCATTGAATGATTTAAATGATTTTTGAAGCAAAGTAGAACAAACATAAGATTTGTATTTTGAAAACTTCAAATGGTGTAGATAAGCATGAGAATATGTAGCTATGATTTGGTGGGTGTGGATTCCAAAACCTTAGAACCTTTTATTTTCATTAATTTTGTTTATGTTTTATTTTATCAAAAACCCCTAAATTTGGAACTAGGTTAAAATATGATTAGTTTGAATAGAGATTAATTTTCGCAACTCAATTCCCTGTGGGATCGACCTCTTACTTGCAAAACGTTATATTGCAAACGATTCGTGCACTTGCGAGTATTATAATTTGCACAAAGGTTTATCTCAAGGTGGCGGGAATGATAAGCACGACAAATAGCGATTAGGGTTTCCGGCATCCTAGCTATCAATTAGGGTTTCCAGCAATTAAGGGTTCCACCTAAGGCATGCGGCTAGAGGCAGTTGGCACCAAAGCTTGCTTTCCAAATCAAGCTTATCCTCTAATGGCTATTTCCATTCTCGGCTAGGTTAATATGGCAAGCCAATTAGTTTTATTCCCTTCCTTTGTTATAGTATTCCCCTTCCTATAAATGTAACCCTAGCCTATGAGCTACGACATCAATGAATTATCAATAACAAGTTCCCTTTTTGAGTTCCCAATTTCGGGTTCTTATCAGAGACTTCCTCATTGGGAACCTATCCACACCAACCACGACCACCAGTCATGAAAACTGATGAATGTTCTGAGAGCGTATGATAGCAACGGATCGAAACTATGAATTGAACATAGAAAATGAAATTCAGGAAGAGAGAAAATAACAAATAGTGAAGAGAAAACCTCTAATTGCCCCAAAAAAGTAAACAAGGAAATAATTCTGAAAGATTTTAAAATTTAATTGATATTTCAAAATTTGATTCCAAAATAATATAGACATGCCTTTATATAGGCAAAGTTTGAGTATTTTCTAATCAGAATACTTGGAGAAAAAGAAATAAATAAAAATACAAAACATAACCGTAAACTTAGAAACAAAGTAAAATTCTTGTACAGAAAGTAAAATATATTATTGTAAAAATAATCTTCAAATATTTTGTATGATTCTTTCCATTCTTGGGCTGATCTTATTTAAGAAATAATCTTCAAGACTTATGCTTGATTTTCTCTACGTACGTTGAAGAAGAAGATGAAAAGGGATGAAGAAGAAGATGAGGGTGGCGGCGTGTATTTTTTTTTTTTTCTTTCTTTTTTTTTTTAAACATTTTTCTTTTTTTAAGGTTTTATTTTTTAATAAAATAACAAAAATATTATTTAAAGTAAAAATGCTGACGTGACATTAATCGTCAACAGTAAATTTGAATGGCAAAATGATGAAATGATTTATTGCAAATAATCAAAAATTCGGGTACCTAATTTTCAAAATTAAAAAGTAATGAGGTGAATTCAACTCCATCGTTTACTCATAAATTTTTCATACATTGACTAATTATTAATTGAGCAATGATTCACTACCACCTAAATATACAACTTTCCATCACCTTGTTTATGTGGCAAGGTGGTCCCCCACTTTAATTTATTTTTAAAAAATAAAAAAACTCAACAAATAGTGGGGGACCACCTTACCACATAGGCAAGGTGGTAAAAATTGTATATTTAGGTGGCATTGAATCATTATTCTTATTAATTAGCGAGTCGTTGTTTCAAGAATTTTTTATAACAAAAAAACAACGTGCATGGCGGCTGATCAGTGTGACTGGGAGAGCTTCCTTGTCATTTGTCAAAGAATGCATGGCTACTCCCAACTACTATTAATAAAACGCCGACGACGACGACCCAACTCAACCAGCTGATTCCGCACCACAACAAAACGAACCAGGAAGATGGAAAACGGGTTGGAGAAATGGCGTTTTCGAGGCAACGAAGAACTGAGTGTGGCGTCGGCAACCACCATCAGAGGCACTGTCATGAAGCTATTTGAAAACCTTGACAAAGATGATCCAAGGCCAACCGTGCCTCTCGGCATTTCCGTGCTTTTGAGCCCCCACCGTAGCCGAATATGCCATTGTTGACGCTGTCCGCTCGGCTAAGTATAATGGCTACTCACCGACGGTTGGCATCCTGCCGACAAGGAGGTAATTTCTACGTTATACTATGCGATATTATGGTCTTCATTTTTTTCTTCTGTTTCCTATTTTAATTTAATTACTTCACCTTCTTTTTTTTTTTAAAAAAAAAATACATAAAATATATTGCAATCTATTCTTTTTGTTTAAAATGGGAAAATACTCTTAAAAATTCTCAAAAACATAAATATCCTTCTAAATCTGGGAAAAAAAAACTCACTGTAGTTGTGGAAGACCCACGGCAATTCGCATCGGTCATCAGTTTTTTTTTTACTTTTTATTTTATTTTTATTAATGGGCACTTTTATCATTTATTTATTTATTTAGTTTTTTTATTTTTATAGAGGAGTTACAATTTCTTGTTTAATTACAGGGCCAGGGGAATCTACCGGGAAGAATGGTAGAATCAACAATGGGCGATCCCCCTTGAAGATCGCCGGAAAACGCACCTCAGTCCACCGAAATCGTGAGTCAGCTTCGTCGGCGTCACCCACCGGAAATCCAACTGGAAATCGGGCCAGGAACCGCCGGAAATCGCCTCCTATTTACTTCACCGGCGACATCTGGTCTGGAAAGATCGGGTCTCTCTCTCGGGTTCATGATCTCTCTCTCTTGGCGTCGATCACTCTCTATCAATCTCTCATTTTCGATCTCTCTCACGGGCGTGTGAAGACACTACAAAAAAACATGCAGTTGGCCATGCGCATTTCGCCACGTGTACGGATACTGTACACGTGGCTAACAGTTGGCCACGTGTTCCGCACGTGTTAGATCCGGGTGTAGCTAATTGTACAAGTGGCCGCGTGTACATGCAATAAAACACGTGGCCAAGTGACCACGTGTACAGTAAAACACGTGGCTGACAGTCAGCGACGTGTATTTATATACACGTGGCTGACAGTCAGCGACGTGTATTTATATACACGTGGCTGACAGTTGGCCACATGTATATAAATACACGTGGCTAACTGTCAGCCACGTGTACTAATACACACGTGGCAAATTTCCAAAAATTTAATTTTTTTTAAAATTAATTAATTTATTTGTTAATTTATTTATTTTTGTTAATTTCCTTTTCATTTAATTAATTTTTTTTGTTAAATTCCTTTTTAATTTTTTTTTCTTGTTTCTTATTTTTGTTAAATTCTTTTTTTAGTTGGACGTACAAACATGGAGAGAGAGAGAGAGAGAGAGAGAGAGAGAGAGAGAGCGAGGGAGAGAGAGAGAGATACAGAGAGAGAGAGAGTAAGAGAGAGTGAGCGAGGGAGAGAGAGAGAGAACACTGAGAGAGAGAAGGCTGGTGGTGCAGTGACGGAGAGAGAGAGAGAGAGAGAGCGAGAACACAGAGAGAGAGAGAGAGAGAGAGATACAGAGAGAGTGAGAGAAAGAGCGAGGGAGAGAGAGAGAGAGAAGGCCGGTGGTGCAGTGACGGAGAGAGAGAGAGAGAGAGAGAGAGAGAGAGAGAGAGAACACTGATGGAGAGAGAGAGCGAGAGAAAGAGCGAGGGAGAGAGAGAGAGAGAGAACACTGAGAGAGAGAAGTATAATTTACATATATATATATATATATATTTCAAAGCAATGGCAGGTGGGTGCGCGGGAATTGTCCCGCGCGCCTACCTGAACAAATTGGCCACGTTGCTTAATGCAACGTGGCCAAATTCCTGATGGTATAGTTTAAATATATTTTTTATTATATATATATATATATATATATATATATATATATATATATATATATATATATATATATATATATATATATATATATATATATATATTTAATTTATAGTGTACAAATTTTCAAAAACAATTAGCCACGTGTATAAAATACACGTGGCCAAATGGACACGTGTACATATATACGTGTCCAAGTGGCCACGTGTATTTATTACACGTGGCCAAATGACCACTTGTATTTTAGGGCTTGTTTGGCAAGTGACATTACATAACAGAGTAGTGGGTTGTTAGTTTTTGAAATTAGTAAAAAGTGATGATGTGATATAAAATAAAAAGAATTTGTATAAAAAAGTGAAAAAGTTTTGTATTGTAGTGAATTTTTTTATTTAAATAGTAATAAAAAATTATTGATGTGATATAAAAAAGTGAAAAAAGTTGGAATGTTTTGATGTTGATTAGTAGTGAAAAGTATAAAAAAAAGAAAAAAAAAAGTACATGAACAATACTGTAATGTATTGTTCCTTGACAAACAACCCCTTATACACGCGTCCATTTGGCCACGTGTATTTTATACACGTGGCCAATCGTTTTTCATATAAAAATAGCCACTTGTCATGAAGACACGTGGCTATTTGGCCGCGTGGCTACAGTAACAGCTACTGTAGACACGCGGCAAATTACAAGAATTTTTGTAGTGAGAAGAAGAGACGAGGAAGAGAGAAATGGAAAAGGAGAGAAAAGAAAAAGAGAGAGGAGCAGCGTGCAAAATCAGGGGAAGAAAGAAAAGAAACGAAAAGAAAGAAGAATGGGGAGAGAAGGACACGTGTGTGAGTGTGTGGCTGTGAGAAGATAATGCTATATTCTCTCAGCCAACCGGAGGCTGACACGTGACAGGAATAGATTTCTTTATTTTTTTAAAACCCTCAAATTTTATTAATTACAATAAGATCCTATTATATTAAAGTTCTATCTTTTCACAACTAACATTTGGTCCCACATTTATTTAAATTACACTTTTATTAATGTGATTAATTATTTATTTAATTAGGACCTATTATAATATTTATCTATTTTAACTCCATTGTATTTTATTTTTATAACATAAATATAATTATTATTCAAATTTCTATTATTTAATATTAAACTCTTTTATTTCAATTACATAAATATAATAACTAAAAATATAAGATTAATTTCATCTTCTTTTTTTTTTTTTTGTTATGAATGATTAATTTCATCTTATTATATAAACGTTATTTATTTAATTGTTAAATTTCTTATTAAATTCCTTCGTCCTTACGACCACAACAAAACGAACCAGGAAGATGGAAAACGGGTTGGAGAAATGGCGTTTTCGAGGCAACGAAGAACTGAGTGTGGCGTCGGCAACCACCATCAGAAGCACTGTCATGAAGCTATTTGAAAACCTTGACAAAGATGATCCAAGGCCAACCGTGCCTCTCGGCGAAGGCGACCCCTCGGCGTTTCCGTGCTTTCGAGCCCCCACCGTAGCCGAAGATGCCATTGTTGACGCTGTCCGCTCGGCTATGTATAATGGCTACTCACCGGCGGTTGGTATCCTGCCGGCAAGGGGGTAATTTCTACGTTATACTATGCGATATTATGGTCTTCATTTTTTCTTCTGTTTCCTATTTTAATTTAATTACTTCACTTTCTTTTTTTTAAAAAAAAAAAATACATAAAATATATTGTAATCTATTCTTTTTGTTTAAAAAGGGAAAATACTCTTAAAAATTCTCAAAAACATAAATATCCTTCTAAATCTGGAAAAAAAAAAAAAAAAAAAAAAAAAAAAAAAAAAAAAACTCACTGTAGTTGTGGAAGACCCACGGCAATTCGCATCGGCCATCAGTTTTTTTTTTTTTTTTTTTTTTTAATGGGTACTTTTATCATTTTTTTTTTTTTTTTTTAGAGGAGTTACAATTTTATAGTAATTTAGATGCTTCAATTGAAAGTTTAGAAATAACATGAATAATTAACTAAGAGGCTGCGGGGTAGTTGTAGAGACAAGAACTTGAAATAATATAAAATATGGTCCTGCCACATTATATTAATCTCCCCTAGTTTTGCTCCAATGGTGCAACTGCGACATATTTTATGGCCGACAAATTGACATAATAAGATAATATATTATATGAGGCCGCCCAAAAAAACAACACATTTTTATACATGGAGAAAAATACACTTTACCTCTCAATGTTTCGCATCTTTTTTAATCTTGCCTTCAAAGTGAAAAAGTTTGCAATTTCGCAATGCACCCCAATCAAATTTTAAAAATTTTCAATTTTGCCTGTCCGTTAATTAAGTCTGTCATTTTTTACGGAAATAGACCCACGTGGGTTCTTAAGAGAAATTCTTCCGGATGGCATCTATATATATATATAGAGAGAGAAAAATATACTTTATCCCTACAATGTTTCACCTCTTTTTCAATCTTTCCTCCAAAGTGAAAAATTTACAATGCAACCAAACCAAGTTTTAAAAATTTTCAATGTTGCCTACCCTAGGCTGGCCAAATTGGGGGTGGTCAAGCCACCCCCTTGGCCACGTGGGGTGACCTAACCACCCCTTAGGCCAAATGGAGGAGGCCGTTCACCCCCCAACTTTTATTTTTCCTTGCCTTTTTTGGGTTGTTTACTTTTTTAAAAAAAAATGTTTTTTTTAGGAATATTTTGGGGAGATTTTCTCTTAAAAACCCACGTGTATCACATGTGAGTCTATTTCTATCAAAACAGACAGACTTAAGTATCGAATAGGCAACATTGAAATTTTTTAAAACTTGGCTAGGGGTACATTGCAATTTTTTTGCACTTTGGAGGCAAAATTGAAAAAGATGTGAAATATTAGGAGGTAAAATATATTTTTCCCATATATATATATATATAATTATAAAGTTGGGAAGTGGGCCGTTTGCCCATGCGACCTGCACCCTATGGCCCAGAAATAACCTATTAACCCGTGTTCATCCTAGCTGAGTAGTAGGGAATCAACTCGATCTTAAGCATTCACAATGAACTCTCTAATTCTAGTTTTTGTCTAAAATTTTAAGAAGACTCACATCTTTTAACAAACTCTTTACTCAATGTTAAATTTAACTTTTGTAAGTAATGCTCTTTAAATCTAAACAAATCAAAAGTTAAAGTTAAAGTTTTTTTTTTTTTTTGATAAGTAAGAGAAATATCATTAAAAAGCGCAAAGCGCAATCAAGTACACAGGAAGTATACAAGAAATGCATCTAAGAGGAAGAAGACAACAATACAAGGAAATCATTAAAACTAAATGATAAAGGTGCGAAGAACGCAGCTGACCAAGAGTACAAAGAATGAAAGAAAAAGAAAATGAGTTCCTTAGTGGTTCTTTCTTTGTCCTCAAACTGCCTATCATTGCGTTCCCTACACAAGCACCACAAAAGGCAACAAGGGACCATCTTCCACATGGCTGCACTCCGAGAACGACCACCCGTCCACCAGCAAGCGAATAAATCTACCACCTGAAGAGGCATAACCCAAGACAGACTGAAGCGACTAAAGATGGCGTGCCATAGAGCGCGTGCAACCTCGCAATGGAGAAGAAGGTGATCCACCGACTCCCCATTCATTTTGTACATGCAACATCTATCAATCACAATGACACGCTTCTTTCTGAGGTTGTCCAAGGTGAGGATCTTCCCTTGCGCTGCCGTCCAAGCAAAGAAAGCCACTTTCAATGGAACCTTAGTCCGCCAAATACTTTTCCAGGGAAAATGAATAGCCTCTTTGCAAGCAAGAGCTTTATAGAAAGATCTAACATCAAATTTCCTTTTGTGAGAAGGAGACCACCAGAGCTAATCTTCCCCATCACAATTCACTTTGGTTGAGCACAGCAAAGAGAAAAAGGAAGCCAAAACATCCACCTCCCAGTCATGGGCCGCTCGGAAGAAGCTAACATCCCACTGATAGGACCCACTCACCACAACCAAATGGTCTGCAACATGTGCATCCTTGTCACACTCAATGTCGTACAAAACTGGGAAAGCTTCCTTAAGAGGCACCTTGCCACACCACACATCATCCCAAAAACGGATCCTAGATCCATTTTCCAGCATAAGTCTGGTATGGCTGCAAAGCAAACTCCACCCCTTCCTAATATTCTTCCATAACCCCACTCCGTGTGACCCAGAGGGGGTCTATAGAACACCAACCATCCCAAGTAGATCGGTACTTTACATCTACAATAGATTTCCACCAAGCCTCTCTCTTATGGGCATAGTGCCACAGCCATTTCCATAATAGAGCCTTATTGAAAATCCTCAAATTTCTGATGCCCAGACCACCACTTGAAATAGGAGAACAAACCTTGGCCCAATTAACCAGATAAAATTTAAATTCTTCGCTTATGCCACCCCACAGGAAATCTCGATGCAGCTTCTTTATACGACTAGCAACACTGGAAGGAATAGGGAAAAGAGAAAGAAAGTATGTAGGGAGATTAGAGAGAGTGCTTTTTATAAGGGTTACTTTGCCACCCTTCGACAAATACAACCGCTTCCAGCTAGCCAGACGCCTCTCAACCTTACCAACTACCTCATCCCAGCTAGACTTAGTCTTAAAAGGGGCCCCCAACGGAAGACCAAGGTACTTTAAAAGGAAGAGAAGAAACTCCATAGCCCAAAATGCCTGCAAGATCATCTATATTATCCACAAGACCCACAGGAACCAAAACTGACTTATCCAAATTAATCTTCAAACCTGAAACAGCTTCAAAGGAAAGTAATAACATACGAAGATAGAGAAGATGATTAGAACTAGCCCCACAAAAAACTAAAGTATCGTCTGCAAATAACAGATGAGAAATATTAATCACTCCATTGCTACTAGAGCCCACAGAGAAGCCAAAGAGAAAGCCCCCTTGAATAGTAATAGAGAACAACTTGCTGAAGGCCTCCATCACAATGACAAACAAAAGAGGCGACAGAGGATCATCCTGTCTAAGACCACGAGAGCTGCTAAAAAAACCAGAAGGGGTGCCATTCACCAAAACTGAGAAACGCACCGAAGAAATACAATGCGCTATCCAAGAACACCATCTCTCCTCGAAGCCACATCTTCTCAATATATACAATAAGAAATCCCAGTTAACATGATCATAAGCCTTCTCAATATCTAGTTTACAAAGTAACCCTGGTTCACCTGATTTGATGCGACTATCCAGACACTCATTAGCTATAAGAACAGAATCAAGAATTTGCCTTCCTTTCACAAAAGCATTTTCGGGATTCGAAATAATTTTCTCCACAAGCCTTCTGAGCTTATTAGCAAGAACTTTAGCAATGATCTTGTAAACACCACTTACAAGACTAATTGGCCGAAAATCTTTAAGATCCACAGCCCCAAACTTCTTCGGAATTAAGGCTAAAAAAATGGCATTAATGCTTTTGACAAACTTGCTATGAGTGTGAAAGTCCTGGAAAACCCCCATGAGATCAGTCTTGATCACATCCCAACAATTTTGGAAGAACGCAAGAGTGAACCCATCAGGGCCTGGAGCCTTATCACGATTCAAACCTTTAACCACCTCTAAGACCTTCCTTTCCTCAAAAGGAAGTTCTAAGGAAGAGGCTTCACCCGTATCCAAATTGTCAAAAACAAGGTTATCCATCCTAGGCCTCCAACTCAAAAGTTCTGCAAAAAAAGATTTATAAAATTGAGCAACATGATCCCTAATAACCTGCTGATCAGAAGAGATAGAGCCATTGACAGAGAGAGACTCAATGGAATTGGATCTCCTATTCAAATTGGCTACTCGATGAAAGAATTTAGTGCATTTATCACCCTCTTTAAGCCAAAGAGCCCTAGACTTCTGTCTCCAGCTAATCTCCTCCTGTAAAATAGAATTCTCCAGATCTCTGATGACCCCACATTTCCTCGCCTTTTCTTCGGGAGTTAAACCCCGTTGTTCCTCCAATCTATCAAGAGCACACAAATCTTCCATATGCATTTTCTTGTGGAACTCCACATTACCAAACTCCTAATCGTTCCATCTTTTGAGATCAATCTTCAAAGCCTTAAGCTTTTGAGAGAAGATGAAGCTGGGCGAGCCTTGGAAGCTATAAGACTCCCACCAAAGACGCACCTTATCCACAAACCCTTCATCCTTTAACCACATATTCTCGAACTTGAACGGTCTGGGACCCCAATGAACACCACCACAATTAAGAAGAATAGGAAAATGATCAGAACACAGTCTTGGAAGCCTTTTTTGAAGAGAACCTGGAAACTTGACTTCCCAATCTGGAGAAACGAGAAATCTATCGAGGAGAGATCAAGAGGGAATCTCCTGATTATTAGACCACGTAAATGGCCCTCCTGTAAGAGGATTACAGATTTTTTAATGTTCTTTCTCTTCCAAACTTTTCCTTCTTTCATCTCAACTAAAATAAATTTTTAATGTAAAGAGTTCAAAAAGTTGGTTTCATCAATGAAATATAATATTTAGTTAAATTAGAGAAATATTTAGAGAGTTTGATATTTAATGGTTTTGAACAGTAGTTAACTAAATCAACTAAAATAGATTTTTAAAGTTAAATTTAGAATAATTTTAAAGAGTTCAATGTGAATGCTCTTATACCATTATTGCACTACACGGAAAATAATGTAAGATGCATTTTTAATTTAGCTGATAAATTATGCTTAAATCAAGGTCAACTTGTGGTTAATTACATGTTGAAGAGGGATCATGGCATGGAAACGGTTGCATGAGAACTATGAAAGGTAAATTATGATCATGTAAAAAAGACTTTTGGCACTTTAAGCACTTTACAATTCTCATCTCGTAAACACTTACTAACTTAAGTATCAGAGTTATCCCTTGCCGCCACTCCCGCGAGGTTCCATTACTTATATTTTCTATTTTTTGCAAATGCAATTTCGTTGATTTTCAACCCAAGGAAAACAATTCTAAGAGATATTTTAGTCATTTTTCAATCAGCTGATTTTTCATTGATTTCCTAACAAAATCCACATTGTCAATTATATCTCTAAAAAGATTGTAAAAAACTAAAAGAAAATGGCAAAAAAATCTTGGTAGTTGAGGGGTAGTTGGCCTCCCCCAAGTGGGAAGGTGGTTGTGCCACTCCCAAAGATACTTGAGTGGGTGTCTAATCATCCATCCCTCAACACCTGTACAATTATGTAATAATTATTATCATTTTACAAACTCATGAGAATTTTTAAACATTTTAAAAATATTAAGTGTGAAATTTCTCTTAAAATATTAATATAATTGTACATATGCTCATGTATTCCACAAAAAGTGTTAAAAGACTTTAAAAATTTTAGGATTCTTGATCATTCAATAAAAATCCTAAGGCGACGAAAGTTTAACTTAAGGAACCAAAGTTCGATCATCGGGGTATTGGACATTCGAAGTTGACAGTAATGCTTGATTGTGGTTTTTAATGCTTAATTAGGGTTGTAATCGCTTAATTTTGGTTTCACGTGTAATATTAAGATTTTTCAGTAGTGTACGCCTAATATTAGAATGTGATTTCAAGTGTCATTAAATAAGATATCCGAGATAGAAGATGATTAGAAGAAGTAAGTAAATGCTTACATATATAAGTTAACCAACAAAGTGTAGCTAAAACAAAGCCCAATAGTTTCCCTTTAAATTATAGTTCCGTCCAAAAAAGAGGCAGAAAGAAAATTATGAAACTAGATCCTCTCCAGTTGAGAGGAATCGAAGAAGAACCAGTTAGTTATATAGAAGAGTATTTTTGTAATTTTTTATAGTGTAAAATTACAAAAATATTTATCTGTATAATTAACCAGCTCCCCTCCGATTGGAACTCAACTGTAGAGGGTCCAGTTTCAAAAATTATAGGGTTCCAAAAGGCCCGTTCACATTCCATCCCTCCCATACAACTCCCGTCACCGCCTATAAATCACCAAACGGTTCAAACTGAATTTTGAAAACAACCACTCCGCCAAAGTAACACTCTCTCTCTCTCTCTCTCTCTCTCTCTCTCTCTCCATCCGCATCCCGTAGAATGGAGAAGGGGCTGATATCGGTGGACAGGCTAGAGCCAAGCCTACTTCTTGACTCACCTGCACCCAGACCACACTCAGGGCTTATTGTCTACTTGGGCCAAGGGCCTAATCTTCTACTCCCGCCTCACCGCCAAGCTGTTCCCCTTCAAATTCCCCAACTTCAAACTCTCTTTGCTCCGCATCCTCGACCTCGGCGCGTGGCACTCCCTCTCCCTCCTCTGCCCCTCCCCCTCCGCATCACAGTCCTTCGTCAACGTTGAGGTCATGGCCATCGACGCTCACCATTGTTCTGGTAAATTTGCTCTCCAGTTGCTTGGTTTAGGTTCTTATAGAATATAACGCTTTTATTAAGTTTGTGGTTTGGATTGGATTGAACTAGTTTGCGTTTTAGATTAACATGTAAAGATTGAGGGAATTCTTGTTCATAGTATAAATTGCGAGCTCAATTCTTATTGATTGTTGATTGATGTGTGCGTGTGAGGGTTTGTTTGCGCGTGTAGATTAATGCTTGTAATTTGTACAGGTGTTATAGGCAATTTTGTTTAGAAGATGCGATTTGGATGCTATAAATTTCAATTTGTTTTGTTGTAGAAGAACTTGTGACATGATTGATGCGCTTTGGCACTTTTGGCAGCATTTGTGATGGGCTAGGTAGGTAGATTAGGGCTTGAATTTGCTAACCAACGCGATAATTATTAATTATGTGCATAACAAGGTGATCAACTTCACTTATTTCCCTTTGCAAAAAAATTGAATATAAAAAGCAATGCACATTTTTCAAATTATCAATCCAGTGGGATTTTCAAACTATTACATGATTCATATGAATGTTGTGAGCCTATTAAAGAAAATTTATGGAACCCAGAATCTGTAGTTACACTTATAGTCACATTCAATCTTAATCTAATTGGATTTGATGCTTGAATATTTCTAATAGGGCCGTAGCAGATTATCTGTCTCGTGATCTTCCGTACGTGTTATCACCAGACGATATCTATATCACAATTGGATGCATCCAAGCAATTGAAGTAACACTGACAGTCCTTGCTCGCCCAGGCGCCAACATTCTGATTCCAAGACCCTTCTACCCAACCTATGAGGCATATGCTGCATCTAAACATCTCGAAGTTCGTCACTTTGATCTTAATCCAGAAAAGGGTTGGGAGGTTGATCTTGAGACCGTTGAAGCAATTGCTAATGAGAATACTGTTGCCATAGTCATCATAAACCCTGGCAATCCTTCTGGAAGTGTCTATACAAACCAACATTTGAAGAAGGTAGATTATATGTACCTTCTTTTTCTGTTTCTTATTTTCTTTATAGAATTAATTTAGTATATATATAGGTAGGCAAGACTAAATCTACTCATAATTTACTACTTTATAAGGACCTTTATATTGTAAGCATCAATAAAATTAATGAGATCAGAATGTAGCCTTCGGAGCAATTAACAACAGTAGACGTAGGTGTCTAATACCGAATCGTGATTGTTGTTTTTAACGTTAGTGGTGGTTGATTTTTCTGAATATTAGATTGCAGAGACAGCAAGAAAGCTAGGCATTCTGGTTGTTGCTGATGAAGTTTATCACCATCTCACTTTCGGAAGTAACCCATTTGTGCCGATGGGGGCATTTGGATCAATAGTGCCTGTTATCACACTAGGGTCTATATCAAAGAGATGGATCGTACCAGGTTGGCGACTTGGTTGGCTTGTGACAAGTGATCCTAATGGCATCCTTCGTAAATTGGGGGTCATCTCTCTCTCTCTCTCTCTCTCTCTCTCTCTCTCTTTGAGTGTGTGTGTGTTAAGCTTGCATGTCTATACACGCATAGAAGAAAAATACGATTATGGTTCTACATTATATCACAATTTTATTGGATGAATAATAACATAAGTATTCTCACATCCTTTTCTTTTCCTCTCAGGTTGTGGAATGCATTACGGGTTGTCTCAACATCGCATCTCAGCCACCAACATTCATTCAGGTTTATAAATAGTGAATTTTTTTAAAGAAAAAGAAATATGTCATAATTAAAAGAATGCAACAGTTTCTTTATACAATAATTGCTACAAATATCTACATTCACATCAATCTCTTTAAATTTTTCCTTCCCCCTAATTCTATTTTTGACATCCCAAACAACCTCCTGAAGAACTTTCTCCTAAGCTTTAGCTGGATTTCCATGTCTAAGGTCAGTTCTCTGCCTTTATAAACGGTACACTGGTGCACTCCATACCAGTTTATAGACATTGGCCTTTAAGCTCTTATTTCTCCAATCAATTAACCACATGCACAAAACTTCTGCCAAAGCTATAGGAGGATCATGGACTAAGCATTTCCTCTTAGCTTCTCTCCAAAATCTTTTGCTAAATTCACATTCAAAAAACAAATGCTCTCTACATTCAATACAATTTCAGCAAAATACACACTTTACCTCTCCTTTGTAGACCCAGCCCAACAGTTTATCACATGTCATCACTCCATTTCGGACAGCCAGCCATAAGATAAAGCTTGTTTAGGAATAGCAAGAGAAAACCATACCAGCTACCACCACTCTACACTTGGCCTCCTAGTATGAATTGCTTCCCAAGTGTAGACACTAGTATAGCAACTTTTCTTTGATATCACCCAAGTAGCCTTATAAATTTCTCCAATCTTCACCATAGGCAACTTATTTTGAATGCTTACTACCTCCTCAGATCTAGCAGGTTGCCACCAACTCCTTCCCTTCATTACACTTTACAATTTTGCATCCAATTTGCTTCTAAAACATGCCATCCGTATGCCACCAATCCAGCCATAAATGAATGTTATTCCATCTAGCAATAACCCTCAATTTCAGTATCTTTTTCCAGCACCAGGAACAGTTTTGGGATATTTTTAGTTGCCAAAAACATCTACTTTTTACCAGATTCACCTTAACTCATATCACCCAAAGAGATTAACCTGCTTTTGAAAACAGATTCCAAATATGTTTCAACAAGGCAGTCTTGTTCCATTGCTCTATCCTCTTCAACCCCAACCCTCCTTCCTTCTTTGGAACACAAATTGATTCCCAAGAAACCTTTGATTTGGCTTGTCTATCTGCATTACCATTTCACAAGAATTTGTTGAACTCGTGCTCAATTGATCTAATAATCTTCTTGGGCAAGATAAAGATATTAGACCAATAGACTTGAATACTGTACAAAACAGAAGATAACAACTACAATCTTCCTACAAATGAAGAGACTCTTTGACAAGCAAGAGTCTATCCTTCCTGAAATCTTTTCCAACAACACTTCACAATCCACAGCTGCTAGCTTTTTGGAAATTAGGGATACCTTAAATACCAAACAGGTAATTTCCCTTCCTTCATTTGCAAACAATCCCTCATCTGCTTTGTGATGTCCCACATAGTATGGGAATGGGGATATGCTTATATGTATAGACACATCATTCTTGAAATAACGCATTTTAAAGCCGTGATGATCATGAATCTATCAGAACTTCACAGTTAAGTGTGCTTCTGTTAGAGTAGTACTGGAATGGGTGACTTCTTGGGAAGTCTGGTTCAGGAGAGCCAAAAGTGGACAATATTGTGTCGTTTGGAGTGGGTCGTTACAAAATGGTATCAAAGTCATTGCTCAGCCTGAGATGGGGGGAGCGTGCACAAGCCCATGAGGGTTGCCAGCGGGCACCTGCTGGGACTCCGAGAATAGGGTGATCCCATGCGGGTTGCCAGTGGGGACGCTAGATCCTAAGAGGGGGTGATTATGATGTCTCACATTGTCTGAAAATGTGGATGTGCTTATATGTATAAACACACCATTCTTGAAACAACGCGTTTTAAAGTCGTGATGACCATGAACCTATCAGAACTTTGCAGTTAAGCGTGCTTCTGCGAGAGTAGTATCGGGATAGGTGACCTCCTAAGAGCACTAGTAGCAGATGCCCTATAAGTAGTTCTATTCCCTAAAATAAGGAAAATTTGAAAAAAATCACAAAAAATCAAACCACAATAGCACTGTAGCTTACCAACATGTTATTATAATCCAAGAAGAAAGACAGTCTCTCTCCTCTCTCCTCTCACGATTCCCAATCGCTTCCCTTCTTCTTCGTCCTCGCGCATCTCTCTCTCTCTCTCATGTCCTCTACTCTCTCATTCTCCGGAAGAACCATTGGAGAACAACCAAAAATCAAACAAAATCACTACAACCCAAACAAACAAACTCAGAGCAGATATCCAAGACTCTTTCTTCTTCTTCTCACCGCTTCTCTCTCTCTCTCTCTCTCTCTCTCTCTCTCTCTCTCTCTCACGCATACTTGTGCGACTCCTCCCGCCGTCACGTGACAGCTCTGGACCTCTTTGGGTTCAATCTCTCAGGCGCACTTTCGCCGGATTTCGGCCACTTGCCGCCCTGCGCTTCCTCTCCAACCTCTCTGTCGCCGCCAACCAATTCTCCGGACCATCCTAGGCGAGCTATCGTCCCTCTCTGTCCTTCGATTCCTCTATTTAATCTCTCGATGCTCCTCGAGCTCTGGATCGATTTGGGAAGTGGGCTGTGCGTGGAGGAAGAGAGATTAGGTGGAGAAGAGAGGGGGTGAGTTGGGGGATATCTGAGAGAGAACCGGAAGAGGAAAAAAAAAAAAAAGTCTCAGAGAGAAAAAGAAAGAAGAAGAAGAAGAAGAGGAGGAGGAAAGTGGAATCTGGAATGAGTGGATGCTTCTGAATCTGCAATGAAATTAAAAAGAAAAAAAGAAAGAAAGTAAAAGATAAAAAAAAAAATATTATTTTAACATATAGGGAAAGATAAAGGGAAGCTTTTGTGGGGTGTTTTTGTATAGGGAAAAAAAAAGTGGTTTGGTTCCCTAAATTTTTCCTAAAATAGGGAAAATGGTTAGGAATCTGCTGCTAGTGCTCTAAGAAGTTTGGTTCGGGAGAGCCAAAAGCGGACAATATTGTGTCATTTGGAGTGGGTTGTTACATGCTCCTTCATCCCTTTATAAACACCAGAGCAATAAAAATTACTTTTAGTTGGATTTGGATTCAAACATAATAAAGCAGCAAAATATTGTAATACTTTGTAATGCTCTGAATATCTTACATTTTTCCATTGAGAAAATCAGTTGGTCATCAACAAAGCAGAGGTTTGCAAGCTTGATTTCAGTACAACCAAGATGAAAAACTGAATTCATTGACATTACATGAAACCTCCTCCATCAACCGAGGCAGAATTTCCATAGCAATGACAAAAGATAAGGAGAAACCGGGTCCCCTTGTCTTAAGCCTTTCCTCCCTTCAAAGTAATCAACCAGTGTACCATTTAGAGCAATAGAGAATTTAGGAGAGGTGATACATTCCCAAACCCAACATACATACCTCATTGGAGTTCTAGCACTTAGCAAACACTGCAAAATAAAGTCTCAATCTACTGAGTCATTAGACTTCATCAAGTTTATCTTGATAGTACATCGTGGTTTCCCACTTTTTTTTATGATAGTTCTTCACCACTTTTTGAGCTAACAACACATTCTCTTTAATACTCCTATTCATATTAAAAGCAGTTTAGTGAGGATTGATAATCTCATCCAAGCCAGGGAGCAATCTGTCAGCTAAAATTTTTGTAGTACACTTTTAAATAACATTGCAGGACGAAATTGGTTTGATTTCACTCATAGCAGGTAGATTCCGCTTCTTAGGCACAAAGGCAATAATAGTTGCATTAGCCTCCTTAAGAAGATTATCCATTTCAAAGAAGGATTGAATAGCTTGGACAACTTCATCACTAATTATTGGCCACGCTGCCTTGTAAAACCCAGTAGAAAGAAGCTTCTGATAGAACTCCGCTGCAACTTTCTTGATTTGCTCCATTTCCTCCACTTTTCTCCCTTTCTCATCCCATATGTCTGTAATCAAGTTCTTGGAGTTCCTCACCTTGACAATTTCATGAAAATATAAATTGTTTTGGTATCTAAGATTGAGCCACTGATTTCTGGATTTCTATTTGAAGTTCCTCTTCCTTGCTGATAGATAAGTACGCATGATTTTTTTATTTTTTTGGGACACAAGCAACCTTACCAAAAGAATTTAGTACCTCCCTTTGTGCTCGATCCAGCCGTGCTTTAGTTTGCATCACCCTTTGCTTAATTCTCTCATACACCTCATTCTTAGTTTTCAAAATTCTTTACATTGCTCTCAACTTTTTTATACAGTCTGAGCATAAGAGCATCTAACACCCTTATGCTCCAACCTTCCTCCACCCAAGAAAGAAAACTCTCATTTTCAGCTCAAAAACCAAAAAACTTAAATGGTTTTGGACCAAAAATTTGAAACTTTCCCACCGATTAAACTGCAGGAGAGTGATCTGATACCTCCTTCCTGAAATTCAACCACAATCTTCTTATACTCCAGCCACGCTTCATTTGCCAAAACTCGATAAACTTTCTTGCTACAAAATTATCCTCCTTCCTTTTATTATTCCAAGTAAAAAAAAAAATCCATTGAATTTATTTGAATGGAAAATCCAACAATTCAATCTGATTTAAACACTCCCCAAACTCTTGTCTCATAGCTACTAAGCTTATCACAATCCCATGTTTCTTGCATACTCTTCACAACATTAAAATCTTCAGCTAATAACAAAGGAACTTTCCCGATCTGGTCTTTAATATGAACCAAGTTTTGCCACAAACTCCTCCTTTCCACCCTTTATTTGTTCCATGGACAATCGTTTGAAACCCTCTACTTCTTCCATGATCAACACAAATTTCACAGCTTATAGCTTGATCATGTTTATTTAAAAGATTGACATCCATCACATCCTTATTCCAACAAATCCCTATCCTCCCAAGTTGATGAATTTCATAATTATTAAGAAATCCCCACCCTTGAACCACATTTTCCTTAATCTTTTCAGTTTTTTCAACTTTCATGCTTGTCTCAATAAGACAAATCAAATACACGTTTATTCTCTTTACAAAACTTCTAACTTTCCTTTGGTTTACGAGATCATTAAGACCTCTAATATTCCACACAATGGTTGGAGAAAACCCCCTCTTAGTATTGTCACTTCTTCACCCATCTTACTCTTGCCTTTATCCCTACTAGATACATTCTGGAAGCATTCTTCATATGGCCAGCTCAATAGCGTAGGCAGCAATGGTTGATAATTCATTCATTCATTCATCCTTTATTTTACTCCTATAGAATGACATTTTCCTGAATACATAAATACGTAGCTTATTATCATATGCATCTGAAACATTTTATTGTTCTTTGCTGTCCCAATGGTCTCTTTCAAACTTGTGACATAGTAATAGAGAAATACTGTAATCATCTATGCATGCATTCCTATTTTCCTTCTTTTGAATGTAGTAATGTCTTTATGTATCAGGGTGCGGTTCCTCATATCCTTGAAAAAACTGGCGAAGATTTCTTCTCAAAAGTTATTGACATGCTTAGGGAGGCTGCATACATATGCTATGATAGAATTAAGGAGATCCCCTGCATTACTTGTCCAAATAAACCAGAAGGATCCATGTCTGTGATGGTAAGGGCGTCAAATATTTGACATATTCATGCTCACAGATAAATAAAATGTATTGAAGATGTTTTGACTGTAAATTTTTTCACAGGTGAAGTTAAACCTGTCATTATTGGAAGACATTAATGATGATATGGACTTCTGTCTCAAGCTGGCCAAAGAGGAATCAGTTATTATTTTACCAGGTATGGAACGAGGTCTTTAAGATTCCGTGAGCTAGACAAAACCCAATTCACCAGTTCAAATTTGCAACACATTCTAGTATTCCTTTTTGCTAGTTTTTCAACTAAAAATGTTTGACCTTAGTGTCTGTTTGGTTGTTTGGTAATATAAATGTTGAGCAAATCTTGGAATTAGGCTAGCGGTGAAAGGTCTTGGTCTCTATATCATGCATTTAAAACTATCATCTGGGTGAGATGTTTTGACCATTGCAGAATTTTTTTTTACTCCCGTATTCCGTTTGTTTCGGCGTAAAATATTTTCAGTAAAATAATTTTTTAGAAAAAATGATTTCCGGCGAAAAAATCACCAACAACGAAAAATCACCGGAAACGAGATTCCGGTGATGGTGGCCGGAATCTGGCCACTACGTCGGATTCCAGCCAGTTTTGCCGGAATTCAGAGGTGCTGGCAAGATTCCAGTGCCAGTCGACCAGCTTCGCCGGAGTCTAGCAGGCAGCATTCTAGCCAGTTTGCCAGAACTTGGATCGTCAGAATCTAGCGACAATGGCTGGATTTTGGCATCTCTAGACAGATTCAGGCGAACTAGCCAGATTTTGGCGACAAAATATCAAAATCCGGGGATCTTCGGCGATAGATTTGGGATACCAACAAACTCCAATGCCTGGCGATGGCGGATTCCTACAAATTAACGTGCGTGCTAAAATGAAGAATTTAAATTAAGAAAACGATTTACGATTTTTAAAACCGTAAATCATTTTCTAAAAATTATAGAAGCTTTTTCGGTCAAACTGAAAATGATTTCCGTTGACCATCATTTTCGGTTGCACCAAATATCAAAAAATACAGAAAATATTTTACGCCCAAACAAACGAAGTATAAAGTTGTCTCAAAGGAACAACTTTGGTGTTCTTGACATTAGGGTAACGTTATTTTCAAAAAAAAAAAAAATCATATTCCTTTTTAAGTCTTTTAGCGCAAATTTGATTCTAGTGCATGGTTTTAGCCTAAAATAGAAAACTCTAAAATCCTCCTAAACCCAAAATCAATAGTAAATTTTTTTATGGATTATTTTCTCTCAAAATTCTTTTTTCATAAATTCTTTTGGAGTTAACAACACATTGGTGGAGGGTGCCAAACATATGTTTTGGCCTCCTATGTTCATACACTAATCAATTAAACACCATACTCCAAAGGTAGATAAATTATACACTAATGAAAAAAAAATGTGTTTAATACTTTGATCCTAAACCCTAAGACCTAAATTATGTAAAGCAAAGCAAAGTTTCATAAAATACCATTCTTTAAGAGTTTTAGTAAATGTAACTCTAAATTAATTATTTAGCTATATATAAACACACACAAACACACACATCTATTATGGGACTGAAGATGTAATAATTTTCATGTCATAAATATTATTTTGTTTTTTATTTATTGGATTTATCCTCCAGGGGTGACTGTTGGGATGAAGAATTGGCTGCGCATAACTTTCGCAATTGACCCGTCAGCTCTTGAAGATGGGTTTGGGAGGATTAAAGCCTTCTGCAAAAGGCATGCCAAGAAACAATTATAAGCTCAAGCTAGTTCCTCATGACAGTTTCCATGAGTGTTAAAAATCATAATTAATTGTGATAGGATTTGTTAATAAAATCCTCTCTTTGAAGTTTTGCTAATCAAGCAAGACATAATGAAGAAGGGGTACTGGTGATAACTGTTGATCATCAACAACTTCTTGCTGCTCGATCTGATCGATCATGTTATGTTATTTTTGGTGACTTGTAATCAACAACATCGTATTGTTGATCAATGCAGCTTTTATTTGATTTCCTTGAACCATAAAGGAGTTGTTTGATCTTTTTGAACTCCATGTTTTCAATAATGTTTGATTATTGGTGTAACAACCCCATCCCAAAAAGGGTAGGATTGTCAATTTACTCTCTCAGAGGCACAAAGATTACAAAGTTTTTACCCGAGTAATTGCTACATGCGATACTAAATGCATGATAGAATAAAACATCAAATTTAAACTTCATAAAATGCGGAAAGGTCTTTGTTGTAAACAAAAATGTAACGATCATTCTTTATTATAAGTAACCATCCTGAAATCGTGCCCATGCACTGATTATAAAAATGAAAATGGGAGCAGCTTTATGGACTTAATAATTAACCTCGCCCCCATTCCGACCTCCTAGACTGAATTCCTGATCACCTGAAAACAAAAGTAAAATTGAATGAGCCGAAAGGCTCAGTAAGTAAATCTCCAACCAGAAAACGGTTGGGTTAAACTCATTTTCTTTAAAACCCTTTACTTAACAATTTATTTTTGTAGCATTCCAAGGCACAATTAACACATCACTATTTAAACAAGATAAACCTTCTTCTTTAAAACCCCTTTCAAATATTGAATTTCTTGAAAATCGCTAAAACCCCTTCTTTATCTCATATCGCTAATTAAATGCAATACAATTCTCAATAAAATCAAGTTAAAGCATATTTTTTCCTTTGAAACATATAATTATTCATATATGCGTAAAACTGATTTCTCATGATAGGGCTCATGTACACTATTACGCCCTGTGTACTTAGGGTTGCGCGGTCTTTGCTGTGACCATGGCAGGTAACTGTGGCCGCAGGCCTGCCCCGTTAGCTAATTAATCAAAGTGCACTTAGCATGACTTAGAGATGGATTACTGTCTTCTCAACGTTCTTCAGCGAGTGCGCTTCCATCTCAAGCAACAGTACCGAGCTTAATCCTCTGTGTATCTCTGTCAATATCTCTAGGGCCAAAATAATCTCCTCCATACACATGCCCTTATCTCACAAAACATTTCTCATTATTTATCTAATAAAACTTTTCTCAATCTTTCACTTTTCTTGTATATCTAAAGGCAACGTGTAGCAGGGTTTTACAATTATACGCTTTTCTTTTTCATCACTTTCTAAAAGTAGTGATTTCCCCATATTGGGAACTTTCAGAAAATAAAGAATTTACTATATTGGAATGTATTTCATACTAATACTTTTCTCAACAAATTTCGAATTTCAAAAGTATCCTTTTTTCCACAAACAACTTTTCATTTCAACACTCTTTAAAAATCTTTTATGTACATAAGGTAAATTTGCAATGCATAAATAAAACAAGTGTTCACAATTATGCCAAAAGATAATTGATGAAATAACATGACGTAAAACAATTTTAGAAGGGGTAGAGGATCTACTTACCTCTCCGAATGCAGCTAAGGCAAATTTCTTGACAGCTAGCTAGTCACCTGAGTACAGGTTCCAACAAATTAATACTGTATACTTGTCACTAGAAATATCCAGACACTACTACAATCCGTCTTGCTAGCCTATTGAGAATGGATTCCCAAGGTACGTTTAACAACATTAACCGTATAATAATTTAACTATTAAATAGGAAATAACATATTTTTATTATTAGAAATAGGATTCAATAAAGGCAAATATCATAAGAAACATTTTCTATTAGATTCGTATAATTTGATGAATTTTCATGTTGTTAATATAATAAGGAAAAAGGCGGCATGTGCTAAGAAGACAGACATCATATATATATACACATATAAGTTACTGAAATATTACTGGTTGTTAAAGTAGCTCCATAAAATATATAATAGGGCTGATTAATACATGTCCTTTTACACTTTGTAACAAATGTAATTTTGATAAACTTAGATATCACAAAATTATACATATACTAAAAATAAATTATTAGAAGCATACTGAAATATTTTAGTAGTTAAATTAGTTCCATAAAATACAATAGGAAATTATCAATTACCCATGAAAGAAAAAAAACAGAAAAGCGGAATAGGAATGAAAAGGAAAGAGCACAAAATTTCGTCACATGACCTACCGCATTAAATACAGGGAAAAATAATGGAAACCAATCACATATATTTGTTACAGATGGTTTTGAGTTTAGAAGGGAAAAAGGGAAAGAGCAGTAAAATAAGAGAGAAAAGAACAGATAATCAACAAAAGAAAACCATGCTTTGGACGGGGCAACTAAAAGGGAATTAAAGGACAAAGCAATAACCACAAGGCATGTAGTAGATTTGTAGAATGAAAGGCAAAAGAAAGAAGAAAACAACAAAAGTAAAACATTTAATAAAAATACTAATAAGCAAGTTCTCAATTTTTGAAAGGAAGAGAAAAGGACAAAAGAACTAGACATGTCTTGCTATCAAAAAGGAGGAACAAAAGAAATGGGAGAATAAACAAAAGCTGGACAAAGATGTGGGACCAAGCTGTCCACAAGAAAAGAAGAAGAAAAATGAGGGCTACTCCTATGCTTAGGGCTAGGAGAGAAGAAGAAAGAAAAGGACAAGGTTGTGGGCTGCTACGGATTAGATCCAACAGGAAAAGAAAAGAAGAAATAAAAACAATACACTCTAGTTAACAGAAAGGAAAACAAACAAAAGAAAGCAATGAAAAGGGACAGCGCATATGTTCTACGGCTAAATCAAGAAAATGAAAGAAAGAAGAACAAAGGGATAAGAGAGTATACCTGTAGTGGTTCATCAAATGGAAGAGGCGACTGTGAAAGTTTGAGGGAAGAAGAGAGGCTAGCGGCTAAGGGGTATATTTATAGGGTTAGGGTTTTCTCCGTTAGGGCTTTTACAAGTTAGACTAAAATTGGGTATAAAATATAAATAAAAAATATTAAGTGTAAAGAGGCATTCAATATTAATATAAAATTATTAAATGTAAAAGTAGATATTAAATAAAATATGAAAGCGAGTATTTAATATAAAAGCAGGTATTGAAAAAAATAGAAGCGGATACTTAATATAAAAACGGGTATTCAATAAAATAATAAGATTTAAATATAATCATTTTTCTTTTATCCATTCTCATAAATAGCAATTGACCATTCTACCCTCAACAGAGGATCAAGGTCATTACAATCTTCCCTCCTTAAAAGAATTTCGTCCTCGGAATTCAGTAAATAACTACACTAGTAACTCAGGATGGTACCTGAGGTGTATGAGTCGTACTCAAGTTCGTCCACATCTTTCACCACATCTACTTGTTCATAAGAGACTTTTATCTTCCTCCGAGTCATAATAAAGGTTAGGGTCATTCATCTAGATCGGATTCCTCTTCTAGTATCCTTTCTAAGCCTTCTTCTAGGTTAAAGTTGGAGTAGCGCGATCCTTTCTCTTAAGTTTCATCGTCGCCTGAAACTTCCATTTGCTTCTTCCAAAACTATACTACAGTCTCACTCTTCAAGGCAAGCAGGGTATAGAGAATTACGTCTCAAGTTTGGCGCCATAAAACTTGTTCTACGGAGTGATTATCCGATGAGACGTTCACTAACGGAAATGCTCCTATTTCTCAGGACTTGCTTCCCTTTTGTCTAGCACTTTAATTAGCGTCTTCTCTTAGGTCATGTTGGGGCCAATTTGAAAGGGTTCGCCATCAAGACGCAAGTCGGATCCGTGATATACTTCTTCCAAGTTGGTATAAGAAATACGTTGAGAATTTCTGGCAAGGTTCGATGGTAGCACTAATCAGTATGTTATTGCTCCAGCTTCCTTAAGGATCTCAAATGGTTAACAATTTTGAGAGCTGTCTTGAGGAAAACTTTTGTGTCGACTTCGAACTCCAATTCTTGTCATCCGACCTCGATGTAGCCTTTCTGATGGCTCTATGCTGTTGCCAGTCGCTGTTTGATCGCTGCTACCTTCTTGCTCATGCCCTGAGTGATCTCTGGCTCTAGTAGCTTACGTTTACCCACTCTGCTCTAATATAACAGCAACCTACACTTCCTCCAATATAAGGCTCCCTATGGCGACATATTGCCGCTGGCCAGTACTTCGATCTCCATGAATCTTGGACTCCGCCTCAATGACGATCTAACTGCCCTTTTGTTAGTTTTGAGCATCGGTGAGTCCTTGACGGATAAGTGTGGTCTTCTCCAAAGTTTCTCGAATTAATTAGGTCTTGTTAGTTATCTCTTTCCAATCTCATCCCAGTTGAGTGGTGATCGCCACTTCCCTCCATACAAGCTTTGTACGATGTCATCTTGATGCTTGCATGGTAATTATTGTTGTAGACAATTTCTCTCAAGGAAAAAAATATTGAAGCCAACTACCCTTAAGGTCCATGACACACGCTCTCATCATGCCTTCTAACGTTCGAATTGTTCCTTCTGCTTGTCTGTCAGTCTGAGGGTGGAATGTCATCCCAAGGTTTAACCTCGTCCCTATTACGACTTGCAAACTCTGCCAAAATCAAAGGTAAGGCATGGATCACGATCCGAGATGATCGACACTAGTACACCGTGCAACTGTACGATCTCATCCATGTACTCCTTTGCCAAACGACTCATATCCTAACTTGTTTTAGCAGGTAAAGAGTGTGCTGACTTCGCACTCCAAATCTCGTTGTCTCGCATTGGCATAGCTTTCTGACTACTCGGCGCTGTTTCCGATCCTTGTTTGATCGCCGCTATATTTTCTCTCGTCTTGGATGATTTTTAACCCCAGTAGCTTCTGCTCTCCTACTTCGTCCCAATACCGCAGCGGCCGACACTTCTCTCATAAAAGCTTCACAGGGCAACTTGTGTGTGAAGATTGTCAAAGAAAGGACAAGAAAAATGTGTACCTGATGAAGAGGAGAGATGAGAAGAATTGAAATATTGCAAGGGAGAGGTGGAGATGATACCAGGGGAAATACATGCCGACCATTACTCTACCAAGAGCAAGATTTGTTTGGTTGGTGGGAGGTGAAATAGACAAGAGGAAAAGGGAAGGGCGCATAAATGAAGGCTAAACAAAGCTTTAGGGTTTCGTCTCTTTCATAAAATTTTGCCAGGGAAAGAAGGAAGAAAAGGAATGAAGGGTACTTACTAACCAATGGTCATGAGACTTGAAATTAAACCACTATATATGGTAGAGGTTTTATTTTAGGCATAGGATTTTGCATACCGAATGAGCCAAGGTGTCATATAAGATGTTGGAAATAATTTTATTTTTGGATGGTACACAAAATTCCTGTAGAAATAAAATAAAACCAATCTGAAAATTAACAATAAAATGAATATATATATTTTTTAAATAAGAAATTGGTTGAAATTATCATAGTAGATACTAGACCATATTAATCCGAAATAATAGTAAAATAAATACAGTACAAAAGATTAAAAAGTAAAGTAAGGAAAGATCTCACAATGCTAATCACGCAAGAGCGTTTTCCTTAAAGGTTGATTTGTGCCTCCGGAGTGTATAACTCAGTGTGATCAGATCGCTTGACACACAAGCTTCCAGTATTAGACTATAGCGTTTATCTTTGTTAAGGACACATTCTCAGAAATAAAGATCAAATAGAACAACTCTTTGATCAAAGTGAATGGAGGATTTCAGATTTTTTTTTTTTTTGGCTTAAAACAAATTCACTTTGGAATATATAAAACACACGCTAAAAATAGATTGGAAGCCGAAGGAGAAGTAAGTTATCAAATGTCCATTAGGAACTTGATTTATACTGAAACAGCATCATCTTTTTTTTTTTCTTTTTCTTTTTTTAAGGCTCAATCAAAACGTAAGATATTTTTGCATAAAATCATCTTGAAGTCAAGAGTCATAAAACAATAGGGAATAACAAATATTATTTGTAACATTACCACAATAGCGACATATGCTTTGGAGTTTGAAATCAATGATTTTTGTCAACACCATCTGCAGGTAAGAAATTATGGAAAGAAGTTTAGATGGAAACCTTTATTGTCTCAGGGTATGATATGTCCTGGAATTGGAAGACACAAAATCTTACACCACTAACGACTCTTGGTGCTTCAACCTAGTTAGGTAAATGTCGAACACGATAATTTGCGAGTTATCAGCTTGCCACGCTTCCGTTGCACCACTCTGATGCAATGTCTGCAAGATATGCACCACTTCTAACGAGGGGTCAATGATGAGTTCGACTTCTTTACTTGAGTGAACAAAATGAGCTCTTCAAAGGAAATTCTTGAAAGCTCAACTATTTGGTATCTACGACAGAGTCTTTTCTTTACTCAGGTGGGTATCTTCCTTCAATTGAGTTGCACCGAATCATTCTCTTTTCGAGGTTGCTACATACAATTCTAACCCTAGATCGCAGTCTTTAGTAGAAAATGATGACAACCACAGTAGCACTTCCATCTACTCAAACAAAACTCCCCAGATAAGTCGGAAGCCTACTAGTGTCCCTTTTGCTGGAGGCATTAGCATTCGTCAAATTTAAAGTGCAACTTGAGCTAGTGCGATGTTCCCTCGTCCATCGTATTGACTTTGGCCCGATCGGTGATTAGCGGGTGCTCTACAATCTCTAACAATGTGGCCTGGTCTATTGCATCTATAGCAAACTGCTTGTTCGTGCAAACATTTCCCAAGGTGTATCCTTCCACATCTTTGGTATGTTGGACGTCGTGCATCTCCTAAGGCTTCTTGTTGGCATTAGTATGTCGAGCTCCAGTCATTGCTCTGATTATTTGGCTTCTTATCGAGATGATTTTCTCTCCTTCCTTGTTTGTCATCCTGGGGTGCAGATCTCCTTCCTCGAGGCTAAGGTACTTCGTGTTAGTCTTTAGCATCCTTTCAATTGCTGATACTCTATTGATGAGGTCCTCCTGCATGTATACCGTTTGTGTCGCTAATTCTATCAAAACCTCCAGGTTTGGGGCTTGATTCCTTGCAGTTCCAGCTTCATTGTTGACAACATTCCCAATAACCACATCATCGTCGGCCTTGTTGCGTGCAATAGGTGCCATCTAAATGGGAACCACCTGTTTAAAACCAAGCAAGGGAATTACTTCCCCAACAATCTAACTTAAGTAAAAGACTAACCCTATTAGGCCGGAATGTGACTTCCCATTACCCCACTAAGTCTAACCTAATGCTCTGGCTCTTATGAGTCTACAGAACCTTATAACCTTTGCTCTGATACCAATTGTAACAACCCCAGCCCAAAAAGGGTAGGATTGTAAATTTACTCTCTCATAGGCGCAAAAATTACAAAGTTTTTACCCGAGCAATTGCTACATGCGATACTAAATGCATGATAGAATAAAACATCAAATTTAAACTTCATAAAATGCGGAAAGGTCTTTGTTGTAAACAAAAATGTAACGATCATTCTTTATTATAAGTAACCATCCTGAAATCGTGCCCATGCACTGATTATAAAAGTGAAAATGTGTGCAGCTTAATGGACTTAATAATTAACCTCGCCCCCATTCCGGCCTCCTAGACTGAACTCCTGATCACCTGAAAACAAAAGTAAAACTAAATGAGCCGAAAGGCTCAGTTAGTAAATCCCCAACCATAAAACAATTGGATTAAACTCATTTTCTTTAAAACCCTTTACTTAACAATTTATTTTTGTAGCATTCCAAGGCACAATTAACACATCACTATTTAAACAAGATAAACCTTCTTCTTTAAAACCCCTTTCAAATATTGAATTTCTTGAAAATCCTTCTTACACTTCTTTATCTCATATTGCTAATTAAATGCAATACAATCCTCAATAAAACCAAGTTAAAGCATATTCTTTCCTTTGAAACATATAATTATTCATATATGTGTAAAACTGATTTCTAATGATAGGCCCTATGTACACTATTACACCCTGTGTACTTAGGGTTGCGCGGTCTTTGCTGTGACCATGGCAGGTAACTGTGGTTGCAGGCCTGCCCCATCAGCTAATTAATCAAAGTGCACTTAGCATGACCTAGAGATGGATTACCGCCTTCTCAACGTTCTTCAATGGGTGCGCTTCTATCTCGAGCAACGGTACCGAGCTTAATCCTCTATGAATCTCTGTCAATATCTCTAGGGCCAAAATAATCTCCTCCACACATGTGCCCTTATCTCACAAAACATTTCTCATTATTTATCTCATAAAACTTTTCTCATTCTTTCACTTTTCTTGTATATCTAGAGGCAACACGTAGGAGGGTTTTACAATTATACGCTTTTCCTTTTCATCACTTTCTAAAAGTAGTGATTTTCCGATATCGGGAACTTTAAGAAAATAAAGAATTTACTATATTGGAATGTATTTCATACTAATACTTTTCTCAACAAATTTTGGATTTCAAAAGTATCCTTTTTCCCACAAACAACTTTTCATTTCAACACTCTTTAGAAATCTTTTATGTATGTAAGGTAAATTTGCAATGCATAAATAAAACAATTGTTCACAATTATGCTAAAAGATAATTGATGAAATAACATGACGTGAAACAATTTTAGAAGGGGTAGAGGATCTACTTACCTCTCCGAATGTAGCCAAGGCAAATTCTTTGACAACTAGCTAGTCGCCTGAGTACAGGTTCCAACAAATTAATACTACATACTTGTCACTAGAAAATATCCAGACACTACTATGGTTCGTCTTGGTAGCCTATTGAGAATGGATTCCTAAGGTACGTTTAACAACATTAACTGTGTTGGTACAGTTTCCGGTATGGTGACGTGTCGCCTAAGGATTCGCTGCCTGACTTTTTACCGAACACTTCAACCCTGCAAAAAGGAACAAACAACTCGTCGGGGGTGCCGACCACGCCCACTCCGATGCCTGAGTCAGTCTAAAAGGTTTTCTGTATAGAATCCTTAATCTTAATCTCAAGAGCTTAGAGAATTCGTATCTTATACCTGGTGTGACGATCTTTATTTATAGGCCGGACCTTCTTGACATTGAGTTGGATTAGGAGTTTGAGGAGTCCTAGCCCGGTTTGAATTTTCATCATATCTTCTGGGAATTTGAATAGGAGTGTTGAATCCGCAGTTGATTGCGTTTGTACTTCTTTAAATTCGATTCCATGTCAATAATCATCTTATCCCATAAATCATGGATCTGTAGTTTATCCCTGATCTCCTGGGATTCTATCCTTATCGAATTCTGAGACGGGTGTGGCGCATGGCACCTTCCTAAGAGACTGTAGCACATTTCAGCTGACCTCCGAGGTGATGATATCCGAGACGTTTCTGCTTTTACCTGGAGATCTCGGGATATATCCGCACCATAACAGGGTTGTGTAAGTCCGAGATGTTTATACTCTGAGATGTTGACTCATCCAATGGATATCACCCCGAGAAGATACCGCACCGACTCGATATCGTACCGAGGTGTTATTACTCCGAGGCACAAATATCCGAGATACGTTCACTCCATCTTGGCTGGGAGATCTCGGGATATTTTACACACCGTAACCTGGAATTTTAAGACCGAGACATCGTCATATCTCCGAGATGTCTTCGGACCTAAACGTCCTTCCCTTTGCTGGATAGAACCATGCGGAACAAGTAGCCGAGACATAACTCCGAGATGTCATTGGATCCACGTGTCTCTAGGGTTGATTTTATCCCTAACAGTTACCCCCCTAATTCTCTAATTTCAGAAATAAACGGAAATAAGAGAATTACTTTCCAGCTGCCAGTCTGTATCTGATGTTTGCGCAGGGCGCGTCTTTTCAACAGTTCAAATTTTGAATTTGACCGCTTCTTTTCCCAACGTCGACGTCATCTCTGCACAGCCGCCTTTTTGTCATCATTAAATGGTATCGTCGAGGCAGCGTATTTAATGCTGAATTTACGGAAGGCGCGCCTTTTCCTCTTCGGAAATTTTGAATCGACAGCGCCCTTTGGCATTTCGGACACGTGGTAGTGGAGGCGTTTAAAGTTGGGATATTGTACTGTTCACTCACTGATACTTCTTTTTCTCGATACTCCATTGTCGTCTTCCTCCCCAAACTTTTCCTTTCTCTGTATTTTTCTGTTTCTGCCTTTCTTCTTTCTTCCATGGCTCCCAAGAAAGCTGTCTCAGCCTCGTCTCGGGTTCGGACAAAGAGACCCGACGGCTCTGTGGATCTTTCTCCTTTGGAGAGCAGGGTCGATTCCATCATCTTCGCGAAGCATGAGGGTGTCCTTCGCTCGAACTATGAAATTTCTCCAACTGTGAAGATGTTCTATCAGGCGCCTGGAGCTCGGTTCATTAATGGCGGCGATATTACCCTTTATGAGAGGATGTTTCTTGCTGGGCTTCGATTACCGTTTCCGGAGATTGCTCAAGACTTCGTTCTTTTTCTGATGATCGCGCCCAGTCAGATAATGCCAAATGCTTGGCGGTACCTGTTTGCCTCTTACATCCTATGGAGGCTTGTGTTGAAGAAGGAGATGAACATCCTGCAATTCTTCCACATCTATAGGCCGAGGCAGACTGCAGAGGGAATGATTGAACTCTGCAGCCGTCACCCGCCTGTTTTCATCAAGCTCAAGAGTGGGCTGACGAACAACAAGTTCTGGGAGATGCAGTTTTTCAGAGTTTCCGGGGAGTGGGAATGCCCCGAAGGTACTCTCCTTCCTGAAGATCGTATGATGCCTCGGACTTGGCAGTTGTTGCGACCTGACCGAAGTGACCCCCCTTCGCTCACTGTATCCGAACTGGAGGATGTTAAGGAGATAAGTGGGTGGTCCGCTGCCAGAGTCAAGGCCGACAAGTTTGAAGAAGTCGATTTTGACAATCTCGTCACCGAGGAGAATATGAGGCAGTTTCTCGGATATGACATTCCGAGAGACAAACAGTTAATCACCAAGAGGGGAGCTGTCAAGAAGAGGAATGAAGCCCCTCCATCCCCGAGACCTATGACTAAGAAGAGGTCACCTGAGGAAGTTCTCGGGGATGTTCCTGCACAAAAGAAACAGAAGATTCCTTTGGCCGCCTCGGGTGCGAGGAGAACTCCTCCTTCGGCTCCATCACCTAGGGTAAGCGTTGAAGAGGGGTCTGCCAGCTTTCGGGGTTTCATTCCCGAGGCTAGTCCTGCTCCTTCCTTTGTTTCACGGGATGAGTCTGGCTCCGAGGCTTCGTTCCATGGTGAACAATGTGCGGTACCTGAGAGGTCTGGAGAAGGAGAAGGAAATGTACCTGAGGCCCGAGATGTCCCAGTTGCGCGTAGGGTAAAGCATCCGGCCAGGAAACGGAAGCTTACAGGCCAGGACCGAATGGCTCAAAGACTTGCGGACGCCGGGCGATTGTGGGGTAAAGCGGTTATAATACCTTCCGACAAAGAGGAAGTGCGTCAAGAGCCTGTCGCTTCAAGTGGTGACTTTCTCGAAGAGATGGATGAAGAAGTCGGCACCCCCCTAGACGAGCCTTTGGCTGAAGAGTCTGAAGTAGAAGGTACTCCCCGAACTCCTTCTTCGGAACGTCCAGAAACACCACCACCCCCTGAAGAAAATCGTGAAACGGGGTACTCCACCCCCCGAGTTTCATGTTCTGCGCCTATACAAACCGAGACTCCTACTGGACTGTCCGAGGCTGAGGACGTTGAAGAGCCTTGCCCCTCTCGGGAAGTGATTGATCAGGGGGTGCCGGGATCTGCTCCTGGAACTCAAAGTCCCGATCAACCCGAAACAACTCCCCATGTTGGAGTGGCTGAGGAGTCTCGGATCGAATCCGAGAACGTTACTCCTGAAGCTGGCGTGCTCCCCGAGACTTCTACTAGGAGCGAGTCTCGTGCTGAGGCCAGCCCAAGCACCGGGGCTGTACCTCAAGTGGGTCCTAGCTCTTCCTCCAGGGTCTCGGCCGGCTTCGAGATTTTGGGCAGGGGTCTTCTGGGTCATCCGATGGAGGCCATAAAGAACTTAATCCCCGAGGGATATCTGGGGAATGCAGGGGCGTCTTCTCCCGAGAAGATCGCCCAAGGCATTCTCATCTCTCATTATCAGGTAAGTTTCTGGAGCTAGGACTTTTTATTCTGTTTGCATCCCGATTCTGACTTTGCTTACTTTTTTCTTGACAGCTTCTTGTGAAGATGACTGCCCTCTGGCAGAAGTGCGAAAATTGTCCTGCGCCTCCGCCCACTCCTTCCCCCGAAGTTCAAGCCCGCATCTCGGGTTTAGAGGATGAAGTTGCGGCGCTGAAGTCTCTTCTTCAGTCCAAGGACGAGGAACTCGCGTCCCGGGAATCAATTATATCCGAGATGCGTTCTGCTAACGCTCGTTTGAGTAACGAAGTGGCGGAGGCCAACGGTCGATACGCTCGCTCTATTGAAAGTCTTTCTTCCGAGCTGGATCGTGCGGACCAATTGTCTATTCGTTTGTCGGCTGTGCAGAATGAATGCTCCGAGGCGTGCAAGAATGCGTTGAGTGCCGAGGCTGAAAAGGACAAACTCAAAGATGAGGTTGAAAGACTTACAGCCGAGAGGGATAAAGCTCTCAAGGCGCAGGATCACTCGGAGAGTCTCTTGATTCGTCTCAGGGCTAGATATGACGCCGATCGGGCAAAGCTTAAACGTTATCAGAAGCAGTTGAGCTATGCGCCTTATCTTCGGGATCAGAGTTGGGGTCGGGGTTGTCATTGGGGTTTCGAAAATTTTCGAACTTTGGTGACAAATCCTCAATATAAATTTGATCCCGAGACGGTTGATCCGATGTTGGTGGGTTTTCCAGAAGAAGCCATTGATGAGATGGAGGAGTTTGGTAAGGACTTCATGCCCGACGTTCCGAATTGGGGTCTTGACGCGCCAGTTCCCGAAGAAGACCCTCTTGACGATCCTGCTAGCTAGAAGCTGTTTTCTTGAATTTTTATCTTCTCTTTTCTTTACCTGTACATTTTTCTTTGTATAAAACTTAGAATATGATATCTTTTGAATGAAATTTCTACCTACTGCTTAGGCATTTTCTTTTCTGTTTTCGGTGTCGGATAAACCGAAAAACCTTTTCTGCTCTCGGTGTTTGACAGACTTTCCTGCTTACCTTAATGAGTTACCCCCCACAATCTTAGTCTGCGACCGCAGGCTAAGTCGTTTGAGGTGGGTAGTTAGATTGTTGAGCTTTACCTTTCTTTTAATTTCTTTATCTTTGAAGGCTTCAATCTTTCAACATTTGGAGACCTCTAACTGAGAGGTTTTCTTGTCTTAGTGTTCTTTTCATGACCACTTCGGGTTGTCTAAGGAAAGGACGTGGGCAGATTCTTTCCTGGATGCTCTTGTCCTTCCGAAAACCTGCAATCCTGCATTGATAGCCTTTATTGGACTGGCATTGATAGCCTTTATTGGACTGGCATTGATAGCCTTTATTGGACTGACCTTTAGGTTTTTCTTGCTCTCGGTTTTGGAAAGACCGAGAGACTTTTCCTGTTCTTGGTGTCGAACAAACCGAGAGACTTGTCCTGCTCTCGGTACTGAGTGACCGAGAGACTTTTCCTGCTCTTGGTGTTGAATGAACCGAGAGGCTTTTCCTGCTCTCGGTACTGAGTGACCGAGAGACTTTTCCTGCTCTTGGTGTTGAATGACCAAGAGAATTTTCTTGCTCTCGGTTTTGAACAAACCGAGAGGCTTTTCCTGCTCTCGGTACTGAGTGACCGAGAGACTTTTCCTGCTCTTGGTGTTGAATGACCAAGAGACTTTTCTTGCTCTCGGTTTTGAACAAACCGAGAGGCTTTTCCTGCTCTCGGTACTGAGTGACCGAGAGACTTTTCCTGCTCTTGGTGTTGAATGACCAAGAGACTTTTCTTGCTCTCGGTTTTGAACAAACCGAGAGGCTTTTCCTGCTCTCGGTACTGAGTGACCGAGAGACTTTTCCTGCTCTTGGTGTTGAATGACCAAGAGACTTTTCTTGCTCTCGGTTTTGGACAAA
Organism: Alnus glutinosa; assembly: GCF_958979055.1. NCBI lineage: Eukaryota > Viridiplantae > Streptophyta > Magnoliopsida > Fagales > Betulaceae > Alnus > Alnus glutinosa. Next base: position 9,671,223 of record NC_084887.1, read on the forward strand.
CCGAGAGGCTTTTCCTGCTCTCGGTACTGAGTGACCGAGAGACTTTTCCTGCTCTTGGTGTTGAATGACCAAGAGACTTTTCTTGCTCTCGGTTTTGAACAAACCGAGAGGCTTTTCCTGCTCTCGGTACTGAGTGACCGAGAGACTTTTCCTGCTCTTGGTGTTGAATGACCAAGAGACTTTTCTTGCTCTCGGTTTTGGACAAACCGAGAGGCTTTTCCTGCTCTCGGTACTGAGTGACCGAGAGACTTTTCTTGCTCTCGGTTTTGGACAAACCGAGAGACTTTTCCTGCTCTCGGTACTGAGTGACCGAGAGACTTTTCCTGCTCTTGGTGTTGAATGACCAAGAGACTTTTCTTGCTCTCGGTTTTGAACAAACCGAGAGGCTTTTCCTGCTCTCGGTACTGAGTGACCGAGAGACTTTTCCTGCTCTTGGTGTTGAATGACCAAGAGACTTTTCTTGCTCTCGGTTTTGGACAAACCGAGAGGCTTTTCCTGCTCTCGGTACTGAGTGACCGAGAGACTTTTCCTGCTCTTGGTGTTGAATGACCAAGAGACTTTTCTTGCTCTCGGTTTTGAACAAACCGAGAGGCTTTTCCTGCTCTCGGTACTGAGTGACCGAGAGACTTTTCCTGCTCTTGGTGTTGAATGACCAAGAGACTTTTCTTGCTCTCGGTTTTGGACAAACCGAGAGGCTTTTCCTGCTCTCGGTACTGAGTGACCGAGAGACTTTTCTTGCTCTCGGTTTTGGACAAACCGAGAGGCTTTTCCTGCTCTCGGTACTGAGTGACCGAGAGACTTTTCCTAAGTATGTAAATCGGATTGATTCTTGGATTTCTGCGATTGTCAGTAGATACTGGGAATAGACATTCTTTATTGAATATGAAATTGTTTGTAAAAAACTGAAAAAAAGAGAACAATGAACTACATAAAATATTTTTTCAGGTGCTCGGCATTCCATGATCTTGGAAGTATCTTTCCGGTCTCGGTCATCAAGCGATAAGCTCCCTTCTGATGGCATCCTATTACCTTGTAGGGGCCTTCCCATCCGGGTCCCATTTTGCCTTCCGTTGGATCTTTCGTCATCAAGCTCACCTTCCTGAGTACCCAATCTCCGATTTGGAACTTTCTGGGCACCACCTGTTTGTTAAAGTACCGAGCCGTTCGATTCTGATATGCCGCCCATGTGACATGAGCGTCGTCTCTTTTCTCCTGCAACAGGTCCAGGTGTACCTTAGCATTCTCGTCGTTGAGTCCTGGATTGTAGTGAGCCACCCGGAAGCTTGGAGATCCTACTTCCACAGGAATCACCGCCTCGGTTCCGTATGTAAGTGAGAATGGTGTCTCGCCAGTTGGAGTTCTTCTGGTGGTTCGGTACGACCATAGCACCTCTGGAACGTAATCAACCCATGCTCCTTTCTTTTTATCAAGCTTTTTCTTCAGGATCTTTACCAAGGTCTTGTTTGTCGCCTCTACTTGACCATTTGCCTTCGGGTATTGTACCGAAGCATAATGGTTTCGGATACGGAGCTCCGAACACCACTTCCGAAACGGTTCACAGTCAAACTGCTTCCCATTATCTGTGACGAAAGCATGGGGAATCCCGAACCGGCACACCACTGACTTCCAGAGGAAAGTTATGGCATTCGCAGTAGTTATAGCTGCTAATGCTTCTGCTTCCGCCCATTTAGTAAAGTAGTCTACAGCTACAATCAAGAACTTCCGTCCACCTTTTCCTACCGGCATCGGACCAACTATATCCACCCCCCATTTTGCAAATGGCCATGGAGAAGTGAGGGGGATGAGCTTCTCGGGACTTGCTTTCATGATTCTTGCGAATCTCTGGCATTTATCACAGGCTTTGACAAGAAGAGCTGAGTCTTTTTTGATCGTGGGCCAATAGTAACCTGCTCGGATGGTTTTTTGCGCCAGCATCCTTCCTCCTGAGTGGTCTCCGCACACTCCTTCATGAATTTCCCTGAGGACATAATTCGACTCGGCCTTGGAGAGGCATTTGAGAAGGGGTTCGGAATATCCTCTTTTGTACAGTGTATCCCCGAGGAGGCAAAACCGTGCTACTTGTATCTTCACCTTCCGAGCTGCAACCTTATCTTCGGGCAACAACCCATGTCTAAGGAACTGGATAATGTCCCTAGCCCACTCTGGCTCCTCCGGTGCTGAGTCTACTTCCATAACCTTGGTCCTCGGGGCTATCGAAGGCTCGGTCAGAACAATAATTTGCCTTCTCGACGCTTCCATCTCTTCCTCTGTTCCCGACGCGATCTTTGAGAATTCATCAGCTCGAATGTTTTCCTCCCGAGGTATTTTTGTGATGACAAACCTTTCAAAATAGGACTGGAATCTCCGTACTTCTTCCAAATACCTGGCCATTCTATCTTCTTGTGCTTCGAATTGCCCTTGGACTTGGCCTACGACCACCTGAGAGTCACTTCGGATTTCGACATTGGTTGCCCCCATCTCTCGGGATAATGCCAAACCTGCTATCACCGCTTCGTACTCAGCTTCATTGTTTGTTGTAACGAAGTCCAGTTTCACAGCAAAACCGAATTCTTGCCCTTCGGGATTCCTGAGGAGGACTCCTACTCCGCTTCTGCTCTGTGTAGAGGAGCCATCTACAAACACAACCCAGGTTGACTCCTTAGGAAGTTCTTCTGCTTCAGGAATGTTACAGAATTCTACCAGGAAATCTGCTAAAGCCTGTCCTTTGATAGCCGTCCGAGGATGAAACTCGATATCAAACTGTCCGAGCTCCACCGCCCAGTTGACTAACCTTCCCGAGAGGTCAGGCTTTTGCAACACCTTCTTCATTGGATACTCGGTCAAAACTCGGATAGCGTGAGATTGAAAGTATGGCCTCAATCTTCTAGCTGAAATGATTAAAGCGAACGCTAACTTCTCGATCCGAGGGTACCTCCCCTCTGCACCATGAAGTGCTTTGCTTGTAAAGTAGACCGGTTTCTGAACCCCTGAATCTTCTCGGACTAGCACCGAGCTTACTGCTGAGGGAGAGACTGCCAGATAGAGATAAAGAATCTCCCCTTCGGTTGGGCAGCTCAACAGTGGTGGGTTGGCCAGATATTCCTTCAATTTTTCGAAAGCTTCCTCACACTCCTCACTCCATATAAATGCTTTTCGTAAAATTTTAAAGAAGGGAAGGCACTTATCTGTCGACCGTGATATGAAACGGTTCAAGGCTGCAATTCTCCCTGTCAGTCGTTGAAGTTGTTTTGTTGTTCTCGGGGCCTCCATCTCGAGGACAGCTCTGACCTTCTCTGGATTAGCTTCAATGCCCCTTTGTGACACCATAAACCCCAGGAACTTGCCTGAAGAAACTCCGAAAGCGCACTTTACGGGGTTGAGCTTCATGTTGTATTTTCTTAGAGTCCGAAAAGTTTCTCGGAGGTCTTCTATGTGTTTGTTTGCCCGAACACTCTTAACCAGTATGTCATCTACGTATGCCTCAACGTTTCGGCCAATTTGACTTTGAAACATCCGGTTCACCAATCGTTGATATGTGGCTCCAGCATTCTTCAATCCGAAGGGCATCATCTTATAGCAGTAAAGTCCTCGGTCTGTGATGAAAGCAGTTTTCTCCTGGTCTGTTTCTTCCATGCAGATCTGATTGTACCCCGAGAAGGCATCCATGAAGCTCAAGAGCTCATGCCCGGCCGTCGAATCCACCAATAAATCAATCCGAGGCAGGGGAAAGCTATCCTTCGGACATGCTTTATTCAGGTCGGTGAAGTCTACACACATCCTCCACTTCCCGTTGGACTTCTTTACCAGCACTACATTGGCCAGCCATTCGGGATAATCTACCTCTCGGATGAATCCAGCTTTCAGCAACTTCTCTACTTCTTCAGCAACTGCCGTGTTTCGTTCGGCGGCAAAAGCTCTTCTTCTCTGCTTCACAGGGCGATAATTTGGGTCCACATTCAGCTTATGGACTATAACCGAGGGATCAATCCCCGGCATGTCTTCATGGCTCCAGGCAAATACATCTTTGTTGCGCCTCAAGAACGCCACCAGATCTTCCTTCAGGGGTTGAGGGAGTTGTGAGCCTATATGAATTTTGTTTCCCGAGTCGCCTATCTCGAACTCCTCCAAGGCTTCCACAGGCTCCCCCAACGGTGATTGCTATTTTCCATCCTCCTTAGTTCTCTCCCCCCGACCGTGCTGCCTCGGGGTATCTTTCAAGGACAGATTGTAGCATCTCCTAGCCTCCTTCTGGTCTCCTTTTACCTCTCCAACTCCTTCTTCTGTTGGAAACTTCATGCTGAGATGTGGTGTTGAAGTCACCGCTTTGAAATCGTTGAGAGCCGTACGTCCTATAATTGCATTGTAGGCCGAGACCTTATCAACTATTAGGAATTTTACCATAATGACTTTTTGCCTTGGATAAGTCCCGGCTGTCACAGGTAAATCGATAGAACCGAGAGGCAACACCTTCTCTCCGGCAAAACCCTGTAGCTGGCACGAGACCGGAACCAACTTTTCCAATGGAACACCCATGTGATCGAAAGCTGATTTAAACAGAATATCAGCCGAGCTCCCAGTGTCAATGAGGATCCGCCGGGTCTGATAGTTTGCTATGGTCAAGGTGACCACGAGGGCGTCTGTGTGCGGAAGCGAGACTCCAGCATAATCATCATCAGAAAACCCTATAACCAGAGGGTTATACTTCCGAGATTTTGGGGGCCTCTGGACCGAGTAAACTTCGAAATCATCGAGCTGCCTGGCGTATGCTTTCCGAGCTGAGTTGGACTCGCCTCCTCCTCCGAATCCTCCCGAGATGGTGTGGATGATAGGGATATTGCCCTGCTGTGCCCCCCGAGGCCTGCTTCTACTTCTCTCCCTTCTTTCATCCCTCCGAGGCCGAGGTGCTGGCTCTCGGCTTCTTTCTCTTCTTTCATCTTGTCTCGGTTGATAGTTTCTTCTATTATCCCGATCTTCTTCCCTCCTAGGCCTCGGATAGTGATCTCGCTCCTGTCGATTCCTCTCATTGGCGAGGAATCGGACTAGCTTCCCATTCTCAATGAATTTCTCGATCAACTGCCTCAATGAAACACACTGCTCGGTCAGATGACCGTGTGAATCGTGGAAGGCGCAGTACTTGTGAGCCAAGTATGGAGGGGGATTTCCTTGAATGGGTCTCGGTTTCTGGTAATTCGGATCTTTCTTGAGTTCCATGAGCACCTCGGTGATGGAGGTGTTCAACGGTGTCCACTTATAATCTCCGAAATTTTTCTTCACCTTCTTATATTCTGCGGGACCAGCATCCTGTACTGGCTCAGGATTCTTCTTTTTCTTAGGCTTCTCAGTGGACGGCTGCTGTTGTTGCTGGGAATTACTGAGGAGAGCTCGGAGCGTTTCTTCCTGGTTGATGTACCTGTCCATCTTCACCATAAAGGTTTGAAGATCTTTCGGCGGTTTCAACGCCAATTCCGCCATCAGAGGTCCATCTTTTTTCAAGCCTTGAAAGATTGCACCGTAAATGAAGTCGTCTGGTGCACTCTCTGTGTTCAGCTTCTCCTGGTTGAACCTCCACAGATAGTCTTTTAGAGTCTCATTTGGTCCCTGCTGCACAGAGAGTAAGTACCCTCGGGGTTTCCTTCTAGCTCTCCCGGATACGAACTGGGCCAGGAATTTTCGTCCAAGGGTGTCGAAGCAATCAATCGACCTTGGTGCGAGATTCCTGAGCCAGTCTCGGGCTTTTCCTGACAGGGTGAGAGGAAAAGCTCGGCATGCCACAGCATCTGGTGTCTTGTGCAGGGAGACATGGGACCTGAAATTGTCCAGATGCTCCACTGGATCTTCGCTGCCAGAGAAGACAGGAATGTCAGGTACCTTGAATCTTCCGGGTAAGTCGCAGTTGGACACTTCTTCGGTGAATATGGATTCCTTGTGCTGGAAGAGGTTGTCAACAAGGGACTCCTTCCCATCACGCCTCTGGTCAATCGTCTTTGACAGCATATCATATTTCGCGCCCAGATCCTGGACCATCTTCTGCAACCTCCTTTCTGCCTCCGTGGGTGGAACCGGATTGATGGGCTCTCCACAATTCTCGTTCCGCCCGGCTCTCTCTTCATGGTTCTCGTTCTGCCCGTCATGATTCTCGTTCCGCCCGTTTCTCTCTCCTGAACCTTCGTGGTTTGTCCCATCGGCTACATCATGATTGGGCGGCGGAGTTCGTGCGGCTAGGAGCACAGCGTTCTGAGCCAACAAATCCTCCACATTCTTCTGCGCCTGGGCTAACTGTTGACTCAGTTGGGTTATTCGAGCCTCTGGATCCGCAGATTCTGCTTCTCCACGAGCATCGTCTCGGCTGGTTGGCGGCACTTCGTTTAAGATCGATTTGGAACGTCTCGTCGTCACCATTGCGGATTTGTTTTTCGTAAGAACAATTGATCGTTCCCACAGACGGCGCCAAACTGTTGGTACAGTTTCCGGTATGGTGACGTGTCGCCTAAGGATTCGCTGCCTGACTTTTTACCGAACACTTCAACCCTGCAAAAAGGAACAAACAACTCGTCGGGGGTGCCGACCACGCCCACTCCGATGCCTGAGTCAGTCTAAAAGGTTTTCTGTATAGAATCCTTAATCTTAATCTCAAGAGCTTAGAGAATTCGTATCTTATACCTGGTGTGACGATCTTTATTTATAGGCCGGACCTTCTTGACATTGAGTTGGATTAGGAGTTTGAGGAGTCCTAGCCCGGTTTGAATTTTCATCATATCTTCTGGGAATTTGAATAGGAGTGTTGAATCCGCAGTTGATTGCGTTTGTACTTCTTTAAATTCGATTCCATGTCAATAATCATCTTATCCCATAAATCATGGATCTGTAGTTTATCCCTGATCTCCTGGGATTCTATCCTTATCGAATTCTGAGACGGGTGTGGCGCATGGCACCTTCCTAAGAGACTGTAGCACATTTCAGCTGACCTCCGAGGTGATGATATCCGAGACGTTTCTGCTTTTACCTGGAGATCTCGGGATATATCCGCACCATAACAGGGTTGTGTAAGTCCGAGATGTTTATACTCTGAGATGTTGACTCATCCAATGGATATCACCCCGAGAAGATACCGCACCGACTCGATATCGTACCGAGGTGTTATTACTCCGAGGCACAAATATCCGAGATACGTTCACTCCATCTTGGCTGGGAGATCTCGGGATATTTTACACACCGTAACCTGGAATTTTAAGACCGAGACATCGTCATATCTCCGAGATGTCTTCGGACCTAAACGTCCTTCCCTTTGCTGGATAGAACCATGCGGAACAAGTAGCCGAGACATAACTCCGAGATGTCATTGGATCCACGTGTCTCTAGGGTTGATTTTATCCCTAACAAACTGTATAATAATTTAACTATTAAATAGGAAATAACATATTTTTATTATTAGAAATAGGATTCAATAAAGGCAAATATCATAAGAAATATTTTCTATTGGAGTCGTATAATTTGATGAAGTTTCATGTTGTTAACATAATAAGGAAAAAGGCGGCAAGTGCTAAGAAGACAGACCTCATCATATATATATATATATACATATAAGTTACTAAAATATTACTGGTTGTTAAAGTAGCTCTGTAAAATATATAATAGGGCTGATCAATACCTGTCCTTTTACACTTTGTAACAACTGTAATTTTGATAAACTTAGATATCACAAAATTATTCGTATACTCAAAATAAATTATTAGGAGCATACTGAAATATTATTAGTAGTTAAATTAGTTCCATAAAATACAATAGGAAATTATCAATTACCCATGAAAGAAAAAAAATAGAAATGCAGAATAGGAAAGAAAAGGAAAGAGCACAAAATTTCGTCACATGACCTACCGCATTAAGTCCAAGGAAAAATAATGGAAACCAATCACATATATTTGTTATGGATGGTTTTGGGTTTAGAAGGGAAAAAGGGAAAGAGCAGTAAAATAAGAGAGAAAAGAACAGATAATCAACAAAAGAAAACCATGCTTTGGACAGGGCAATTAAAAGGGAATTAAGGGACAAAACAATAACCACAAGGCCTGTAGTAGATCTGTAGAATGAAAGGCAAAAGAAAGAAGAAAACAACAAAAGTAAAACATTTAATAAAAATAATAATAATAAGCAAGTTCTCAATTTTTGAAGGGAAGAGAAAAGGGCAAAAGAACTAGACATGTCTTGCTATCAAAAAGGAGGAACAAAAGAAAGGGGAGAAGAAACAAAAGCAGGACAAGGACGTGGGACCAAGCTGTCCACAAGAAAAGAAGAAGAAAAATCAGGGCTACTCCTATGCTCACAGCTAGGAGAGAAGAAGAAAGAAAAGGACAAGGTTGTGGGCTGCTACGAATTAGATCCAATAGGAAAAGAAAAGAAGAAATAAAAACAGTACACTCTAGTTAACAGAAAGGGAAACAAACAAAAGAAAGCAATGGCGCGCCCCCGGATCTCATTTGGGTTGGCTAAATTCCATCAAAGCTTTTATTGACAGACTACCGAACGTTCGATGTCAATCATTCAACATGAATACTGAACATTCGACGCCAGTCGTTTGACACGAGTACTGAACATTCGATGGTCATGCAGGATCACTATTTTGCCTTCTGAATAGGTTTTAGATTATTTTAGTCTAGATTAAGACTAATGATAGAGTATTGGGTTTAAGAATATTTTTCCCACAAATTTGGACATTATGGACTATCAAGGGATTTACCCAATGGAAAATCACGACTAATGTGAGTAAAAACTCATACGGATACTTGTTATTATTTTTTCCGCATAGCTTGATTATTTTGTGTACCAAAAAATTCATGTTTAGCTCTCACATGAATATACTTTTAATTACTGTGAACTCTATTTTGTGAAAATGAGTGACTAATGACAGTGAAAATGAAGAGTTTATGAAAAGCATGCATGTAAAAGACGGTGAATATTAAATTGCATCATATGACATGGTATACCGATACATGTGGTATAAAGGCCATGGGCTTACTATTATACAGGTTATTCTCTATGGTCAAAGGGTTGTTGTTGTGGTTGACCTTGGATACAAGGGTTTTTGTGACCAGCGTAACCATGCTTGAGTGGTGGTCACTATAGATAGACATCATTAGCGACATGTGACACTCGAGATTGTACACAATCAAGCCACTAATGATGGACAGTAGTGTACAATATCCAAGGCACCGATGTTGTATAACACATCCCTTAGGACAGCACCAACCCTGCCTGGAAGGGTTTAAAATCCTGGGTAGATCATTTGGAGTTGAACTATCACAGGATTCTTCTACAACATATGTTATATCTATATTGCATCCATGATCATTTTTTCAAATGATGAACTATGAATTTACATTGTTACATGTGATTTATATCTTGAACTAAGTTCCCCGTATGATAACATGTGTGATGTGGTCTTTTGTTTACCAAAATATATCAATAATAAATAACCACTCGCAATAGGACGAATCCTTGTAGGATAAGGCTATAAAGAGGATGTCGAACTTCAAGGACTGCGTAGGTATTATTATCAAGCTTATCGAGATTAAATATAACTTAATTTAAAATATATTTGATTTGATTTGATTTTGTTTTCTAAAAATAAATACATAAAAGTAAAAGACATAACAATAAATAAAGTTGGGATAAGAGAAAGAATAGGGGATTGATTTCACCACTCACCGCATAACAATGGTCAATCATAAATTAATAAGAAAAATTCATACTATACATGATATTGGGCTCGTCTCACTCGAGTAGTCAAGAAATTACCTCTAAAGAATAAGTATAATCCATCTTCGGTTGGCACGGACCGTCCACCTAACCACTAAGATGCAGTACGACCCGTCTTCCCTAGGCATGGACTTGCTACGTCTTTAATAGGATATACACACAATCAATGGAATAGTATAACCCATCTTCGGTTGGCACGGACTGTCTACCTAAATTATACTAAACTAGGGTGTAGTACAATCTGTCTTCCCTAGGCATGGTCTATCTAATCCTCTTGATCATATATCAATTAAAACCGTTGTATAACAATCATTCACATAATCACAGAAAATATGAAGGATTGAGTTCAATAAATATAAAAGACTTTTTCTAAGACAAGATAAGAAATTCATAATGATTGAATATAAACATTAAAATCAATTCTCACAGTTATACAACCATCATGCATAGAAAAAATCCCAAACTAAAATACAATTAAACCATTGTTACTTGGAAAGGGCTACATCAATACCTTATTAGGAAATTAGCTGCTCATCGTGGTGCTGAGATGGCCTCCTGTCATGTTCTTCTCCTCTTCAACTTGTCAAGCCTCCAATGTATTGCCCGGGAAAGACGCCATACTTAGGTTATTAAATAGGTGCCTGCATAAGTATAAGGCTTAAGAATTACTATTAGTCTAATAAAATTGTATATTTATGCATGTAGAGAAATGGATCAGTAAAGTTAAAGTCGATCGAGCGACTTTGGGAGTAATGTGAAATCGATCGAGCGACTTTCTGGTCGATCAAGCGATTATGGGTCGAAGTCGATCGATCGACTAATTTTAGATCGAGCGATTTTATCCAGTGGGACACAGCTTACGGGTAAACAGTAGAGAGTGATTTTCTACCTTTGATTTTGAACCCATTACTTGTGGACGGCTCCAAATGATTGAAACCCATTTCGTTAGCCTAAGTTAGCTTAGTTTGATTGAAATTGAACTAGATATGGTAGTACAACTAATTATGACACTAGATACGAAAAAAAAAAAAAAAAATCTAATATTGGATATTGCATGATCTTGCCTGGATATCTCTCTCTCTTGCTGTCAAAGATCCGATCATTGGAAGAAATTGTGCTGGCTTGATCTCAGCCATCCAAAGTTATTATATATAGCATGCATGGGACATCAAAAATCAGCCAAAGCTCTCCCCATACCACTCACGTAAGCTTTCCTTCCCTTCACTATTTTAGTACTGAATCTTCCATGGGAAAAACTCTCTCACTCTCCTATGAAAACCAGCACTTATGAGCCAGAAATGAAGCCTTAAATCTCCTCTTGTTTCTCAACAAAATACCAGAAACCAACATCTGAAATCCCTCTCTGATTCTAGCTCAAAAACCAGCAACTTCCAACTCAGTTAAGCACTCTGTTTTAGAATCAGATCCCTTCCTTTTATCAAATCTGTTGGGTACGAATTTCGGTAAGTAAATTTTCCTTTTCACTCTCTGAAATTCAGTATTTGTTCCCTAGGATCATGGGTTGTTTCTCCTTTTCTAATGAGAGAATTACACCTATGAAGTTTTAAATAAGCAAGATAGTAACTTTGCCTTAATATTTTGTGTGTGAATGAGCTGCTGAAATGTATGTGTGCTGATTAATAAAATGAATGTGTGAAGTGAATTGTGTGTGAGGTGTATGCTGGAATTTCCTGCATGAATGAGAATATTAAAATATAAACTTAGTGAGTGAGTGTATATGGGTATATGGCTAATATGTGTGTGTGTAGAAAGGATTATTTTAGCTACAAGGTGTACATAATATATATATATATGGGTATGAGTGGGAGTCATATATCAATATACTAGTTGGAATTAATGGCTAATAAAAGAGGATGTTTTAGTTTCATTATTCAATAATCTAAGATGTCATTCAATATCTTGATTAAGAAAACAAAAAAAAAAAAACGGAAGTGTTAGAACGATCGTTAAAATAATACTTTAAGGATAAGTATAGTAAACATATTCGTAGCACCTTTCCACTAATTTAGTATTACTACATGATTGAAATTATGCAGTTGTAGAGAAAGTCTTTTGGAGCAGAAACTAGTAAGTATCTCTATACTTACTGAGAACGAAGCTGGTTGACTTTTCCTATAATATTATGTTTACTGCTTTATTTACTTGTTTGCGCATGTGGTTTTGCATATTTTATTATTTTTAACAACCTGTCTAATAACAAGTTGTTGGATCAAGATCCACAATGGGTACGCAAGGCTTCACATGAGTTCCAAGGTTCTCAGTGAATGAGGAGGTACCTGAAAAGAGAATAATAAATACAAAAACTGGTGTACCAAGGTCACCAGGGAAACTAAGGTTTCCAGGAGCCAAGGCTCTCAAAGATTATAATTAAAAGTTAAGTGAGGAAACCAAGGTTTCAAATAACACGCTAACCGTGCCAAGGCCAACAGAGTAGTGGAAAAAGGGATATACCTAAAACTCTACACTTAAAACTATCATTACTTTATGATTACGTTTATGTTCATTTTATGTCTATGATTCGCGGTCATAGATTATATTTTGTATATTCATGTGATTATATGGCAATTGCATTGTGTTGCATTAATTAAATAAATCAGCATACATATTATTATTATTGGAAACAGCAGACTCACTTTAGTATTCTATGTTGTTGTCTTCTCTCTGTACTGTGTAATGATTCAGGCTGTGAAGAAGAAGAAGAATATCAGGACTATCCCAACCCATAGATGGTTCCTGATTCAGCTTTTTGTAAGGCTAGACAGCCTCTCTTTTTGGGACTACCCTGATGTAGTTCACCCTACCTAACTTAAGACATTACTTATAGTTCTTCAGTTATATGTAAATATTTGGCTTGTATGACTATCTTGCCCTGTGAGGCATAACTGTTATCACTGTTTGTATAATTATACTTACTAACTTAATATATATATTTTGAGGTATTTCAGTAGTAGCTCTGAGGTGTCAATCTATCTATATTACATTTACATATATTCAGTTGCCAACATTTACCTTTGATAAGTTAGTAATGTCACGTGGAAATTCGAAAATTTTCACTTACGCTTTTTGTAAAAGCGGGGCGTTACATCCAAGAAGAATTTTGTCTAAAGCGAAGCACAAGCACAAGCACAAGCACCAGCATAGCTTCTCTTGAAGCTTAAGGGTCTATTTATAGGGACTATGAGAGGCCTAGAAGCTCTTAGAATTCCAGAAGAATCGTCTCTTGAGCCTTCTTGTCCAAGTAGGAGATTGAAACTTCAATCCAAGTAGGAAAAGGATTCCAAATTCGTCCAGAATTGCAGTCTTTTATTTCGGGGCGATTTTAGCATAGTAAACGTCCGAATTAGGGAAAAGATATTTCTGACATATTTGTTGCATTTTTTATTAGCTTTCCAAAGCCACCCATTTCATTGTAATCCAATATCTGAGCCACAAGTTATGATTCAAACACTGAGACATATGCAGAATCCAAATTTGAATCCAATCCGATTTTGACTCTTATTGGAGAAATTCTGATTTAATCCTTCTCTTGATTTGATTAAACTTAACAACATCATATAGGTATTCTATTATGATTGGTTAAGCTTGCCAATATCTTCTAAGTCTTCTCAAAGTGTGCTTTAACCCCAAAATTAATAGAATTAATTGTGTCTTTATTTAAAACCTGAAAACAATAAAACAACACAAAATCAAATAAATAACAATGCTAAGGAATTAACATATATAAGTTAAAGGGCTTGAATGTGCAATATTCGACGCTTATCAATGTATAATGCTTATTATTACCAACTAAGTTATTGACTTACGCTTGTATCATTTTCACCTATGAAACATGTGTTGTTTTATATTAGGACCACCTTTAAATGCCGAATTCGAGAAGGGCCTCAAGGCAGTTGCGGCCGTTTGAAGTAATGATAGTGATCTAGTCAATGCTTGAGGACTTATCGCAGTACTTCAAAGGTCATTCTTGGTAAAATAGTATTCTTGAGAGATGTTGTAGACTTAGTATTTTTAGATGTAATTGTGTATTAAGTTTTAGTGTTGATATTTTATAGCGATGATTTGTATAGTAATTTTAGTTAATATGATGACTCTTGGTTGATGCTTTGGTCATAATTAATGTTAATAGAATATTTTATGTTTCCGCTACGTAGTATTCTCTTTTTGAGGAGTAGAGATCCCTGAGTCTTATTCCTTTTGGAATGGGACTAGGAGGCAGACCGTGAAATTAATTAACTGGATTAATTACCAGTTGATTAATTTTTTATGGCGTTAGACTCCCAAACCAAAAAACACTAACCGAGGACCTAAAAACTAACAAAACAAGGTGTTGGAGTAGCCTGGGATCAATCTTTGAGGGGCTAGGGTGGATCCTGCTGAGGGAGGATCAATTCTGTCTTGGGGAGGAGGGGAGGATCGATCCTGGGCTAACCTTCCCGACGCATCCAGAATGTTCGCAAAACCCAAAATGGCTATACCAAACCTTAGGATGACTCCTACGGTCTCTGAAAATTCTAAAGGCTCAAACCAACCAACATATACGGCCTAAAACTAATCAATAAAACCTCAACAACCATTTACGATCTCTAAAACAACCAACCAATATGACTCGATGATCAAACGTTTATGACAACACACAACACTATACTGACCTAGAAAGAAAAACAATCAAACAATAGAGAACATAACAACTAATCGTCATACTAACCTTCCAAGGTTTAGAAACTCTTTAAAACACTGTGAAACTGACGAAACAACAACTCTCTCTCCAACACGGTACCTTAAAGTTTGTGCAACAATGTTTGGTGAAGGTTAAGGATAGATATATAGACGTTATGGCTGCACTAGGGTTTCAGAAAACCCTAAAATCATATTCTGACATGAGATGATCGATCCTTAGGGTTTTTGGGGCTAAGGATTGATCCTCCAAGTCGGAAACTAACCTAGAGGTCCTTCCAGGCCTAGAAACTCAACCCGAACCTTCCAAACTTGATTCCAACTAACCCTAGGGTTTAAAATACTTCATCTCTTGACTAGGGTTAGGACCGTGGTATTACTGAGGGTGATGAGAGTTATCTTTTCCTCCGAGTGAAAGTAGTTCGAGAAAAAGCTTTTCACCATATCTCCCAGGTCGTGATGGAGCCTGATTGTAGCATGGTGTACCATGTATAAGCTCAATTTGAGAGAGATTTCAAGAACTCTCTCAGGCACAAGTCACAATTTTCATCATGAGAACCCATAGTGTCAACGAATTTGCTAACATGTTCTAGAGCTTTCCTTCTTCATTAGTCATAAAGGATTAACATAAGGGGTATCATACTTCTTGTGGTATGGATTGTAGAGGAGCTTAGTTGGGAATGGTGGCTTTCGAATGAAGTGATGTGGCTCTCTTGGGAGCTTCTCCTGTTCCTTCTGCTACAAAGCCATCATGTCAGACAAAGTGATAAATTGCGGCTAAGTTGTGCCATGCTTCGTTGAGTGGGGCTTATTACTTTTGAGCCCTTCTCTGGTTGAAGCTTCTTAGGGGGGTTTCAACATGTTGGTGGGCCTCTTTCACATTGTCATTTGAGTTACGAGTTTTCCTCATTTGTTGTATAGCCTCAGCTAGCTCGGCTTGAGCTCAGTGCATATCCTACAACATATCAAAAAGCATAGCCATGTAAGGCTTAGCAATTTTGTAGTTTACCGTCCTTTTGCTGGTCCTAAGAACCAGTGTCTTCCAAAACAGCTTCTCAAGAAGGTATAATGCCCTCCTGCTTGGTGTTGCAAGACTTTGGAGGCATTAATTTTCTTGCACCTTGACTCCTTCGTAGAATCACCAGAAAATGGATTTGGGCATGGGTTTGTAATGAGTTGGGAGAGTTTCTAAAGAAAGAGAGATAGAGAAAGATGAAAAAAATTCAAGATAAAGATGATGCCTCGTTGTTTTGGTGTGGTTTCTTTCCTTTTGGGATAAAAATACTTTGGCCTCCTTAACTAACTCCAGTTTTTATGTAGCCCCATGAACTATGACACTTAGATATATCAAACTATTACTTTGTTGTATTTAAGCTACTCTGATAGAGTCAACGGTCTGTTTTTATGGAAAGTGGTCATGTGCCACGCACGTGACACTTTTATGTCTCTCTTCCTATAATACCCCTATTATCTTAAAAACAAAATACAAAATAAAAAAAATAAATAAATCAGAACCCCACGTTCTTCTCCAGTATTCTCGAAGCTCTTTCCTTTCCCTTTTTGAGCCTATAATGCCACCGTCAAGCACAGCATACTACACGCTAATTTGAAATCAACTGCTACCCCTTAACTACTCACCTACATCTCATTCTTATAACCATCGTTTGTTTACGATTTAGAGAGAGTAGGAGAATAGGGACTTGAATTTTCTTGGTCAAATCTTGATATTGGCATGGATATTTGGTGGTGGAATTTTTAATGAAATAACAATAAAAGTAATACTGTGGCACTTCAAGGGGCCAAGTCCTCATCTAGCACACGACTATAACCTCGCAGGTGTTTTGATGATAATATTCTTGATACCTATTCTATTGGTGATGCTGAATTTAAATATAAATTATTCAAATAACTACCCACAATAATGCTAGAAATAACTACCCACTACCCACAACATTGGATAACTTCTACTGTTGAGACCCATTAACACTTAACTTCCCCAAAGAAAATTGCCTAATAACAATAATTTCCCATAAACAATTAACTTCAAATACGTAACTCACTACTACTAAACATATTAGTTCTACAACTACTAATTACATACATTAACAAATGATTTGGCCCATAACAAACTACACCCCTTTGAAGTATTGAGATATGAATTAATTCATATCTCAATGCAAGAACACAACAAACGGTAACAAGCTTGGCAACAGGTGCAAAAGGTATCGTGGTAATCAAGACCTTCAATTTGAGTGTAGCCTTTAGCAACAAGGCGGGCTTTGTACCTTTCAATGGTGCCGTCTGCTCGAAGCTTCGTTTTAAAGACCCATTTACAGTCGATTGGTTGTTTGTCAGAAGGTAACACTTGAAGTGTCCAAGTGTGATTGGCCTCCAAGGCTTGAATTTCAGAAGCCATAGCATCCCGCCAATGAGAATGTTGGACCGCTTGAGCATAATTGGTGGGATCTTTATGGTGAGACAATGCAGATAAAAAAACCAAGTGTTTGGGGTTAAAACGATCATATGAAAGAAAATGGGAGAGAGAATGTACCATACCTGCCGAGGGCTGATTAGGGGAAGTCATGATGGACTTGGTAGGTAGAGGTGCACAAATAAAATCCTTGAGATAGGTGGGTCGAGAGATGGTACGTGCAGGCCGAGTGATAATGGGTGGTGGTGGTGGTGGTATGGGTGAAGGTGGCGAAGGTGCAGGAGGTGTAGGAGGACGAGATGATGCAGTGGGGTTGGCGAGACTAGGGGCAGGGATGGATGGTGGGGGAGTTGGAGTAGATGGGTTAGGAAGGGAAAGATCGAGGGAGGGATAGGGTATAACCGGTGCAGTTGGAGGAAGAGAATGATGTTGGAATGGAAAAACATTCTCAAAAAAAGTGACATCCCGAAATACGATGATTTTTTTTTGTAGTTAGATCATATACTCTATATGCTTTATGACCAAACGGGTAACCAAGAAAGATACATTTTGAGGCACGGGGTGAGAATTTGTCGCGAGATGAACGAAGAGTTTGCACATAGCAAAGGCAGCCAAATACTCGAAGATGATGATATTCGGGAGAATTATTGAAAAGGAGTTCATGGGGTGATTTATCTCCAAGACTAGGAGAGGTGGTTCTATTGATGAGATATGTGGCAATCAAAATACACTCACCCCAAAAGGAGATTGGAAGATGAGCTTGGAAGTGTAAACACCGTGCAACATTGAGTAGGTGTCGATGCTTACGCTCTGCAACTCCATTTTGTTGGGGGGTTTCCCCACAAGTACGCTCATGGATGATACCTTCGTCATGAAAGAATTGTTGGATCCGATGTGATAGAAATTCTTGCCCATTGTCAGTGCAGATGTGCTGAACAGAGCAAGCAAATTGGTTTTTGATGAGAAGGCAAAAATGTTTTAAGCAAGAATAAGTTTCAAATTTTAAACGCATAAGATATACCCAAGTGTTGCGTGAATAATCATCAACTATAGTAAAAAAATAATGAGCACCTGTGTGTGAAGGGGTAGGGTAACCTCCCCAAATGTCACAATAAATTCGAGAGAAAATGGCATTGCTTTTATTGTGATATAATGAAAAAGGAAGACGCGTATGTTTAGCTCGTTGGCATACATCACAGTGAAAACAAGAATTAGGAATGGAAATGACTTTATTCATGCCGGATGGAGATGGATGCCCAAGACGTTGGTGCCACAAAGAGAAGTCAAGGTTTTGTTTGGAATGCATGGCGGATGGAGTTGCAGGGAAAGGTGGTGGTGCGGTTGCCTTGTAGTAGTATAGCCCATCACGAAGTTCACCCATTCCAATCAGCTTCCTTGTGGCTAGGTCCTGGAAGACACAAAAAGTGGAGAAGAAAATAGCAACACAGTATAGAGCACGAGTGATCTTGCTAATAGAAAGGAGATTAAACTTAAAATCAGGGACATATAAAACATTGGCTATAGTGACAGTGGGTAACAATTTGATAGATCCAATGTGAGTGATAGGAACAAGTTCACCTGTTGGAAGTTTAATGGGGCTAGCATTTTGGACTTCGTGAGAAGTCTCAAGGATGGAAGGAAGAGAGGTCATGTGATCGGATGCTCCACTATCAATGACCCAATCAGAGGAATGCAAATCTGGAATTAAATTGCAAGAATGAGATAGGACATTACCAACAAGATTGGCTGAATGATTTGGCGAGAGAAGGTCCATCAATTGGCGGTATTGCTCAACAAAGAGTCCTGGTATCGAACTTTCATTAGTATGAGATGTTCCTGGATTGGTAGAGACATGATGAGCAACATAAGGAGAGGATCCTTTATTTTGACTGAATTTCTCATTGCTGCTAGAATGATCCCAATTGGGTGGATAGCCTACTAGCTTCTAGCAAGTGTCTTTCCAATGTCCAAGAGCGCCACAGTGATCACATTTTGGCCTACCACGTCCTCTTCCTCGTGGTTCATTTGGACGAGAGTGTGAGAAGTTTCGGTTTGCTGCCATGACCACGGAATCAGAGTTGAGTGTAGGGAGGTGAAGCAACCTCTGTTTCTCTTCTTGACGGATAATGGAATAAACTTTGCCAACATTGGGAAGAGGATCCACAGCAAGGATCTGGCTGCGAATGGATGCATATGACTCGTTCAATCCCATAAGGAATTGAAAAACATGTTCAATTTCCTGCATGTGAGTGAGTTCTCACAAGGCACCACAAGTGCAATTTGGGATGGTGGTGAGTGTATTCAACTCATCCCAGTATGATTTGATAATGTTATAGTAGGCAGCAATGGACATATGATCTTGGCTCAAGGTGGAGATATCCCTTTTTAACTTAAAGATTCTAGGATTGTTACCTTGAGAGAAACGTTCTTCTAAATCGATCCATACTTCTCGAGGATTGTTGCAGTAGATGACACTGTTGAGGAGCGATTTATCAATGGAGTTAAGGATCCATGACAACACCATATCATTACATCTTTCCCACAGGTGAAGGTCTGTGGAGTTGAGGGTTGGGCGAGTGAGAGAACCGTCGACAAAACCAAATTTGTTTTTGGCATTCAAGGCCATTTTCATGGCTCGCTTCCAGGTGATGTAGTTGTCACCAGTGAGGGAATTAGAAACTAATACTGCTCCTGGATGATCAGCAGAATGGAGAAAATATGGAGAAGATGGAGAAGAAACATCACTGATTTGGTGTGACGTTTCATTGTGCTGGGGTGTTTCATTGTGCAAGGGTGGAGTATTACCTTGCACATTTGTCTCTGATTCGGACATGTTGATGAAAGAAGAAAAAAATCAGAGATGCTCTGATACCATGTTAAGAAAGACAAATGGGACCAATATTGAACAAGGAAATGGAAAAGAGAATTAATTCTCGTATTTTATTCTGTATCATTGTTCTCTATTTTATATTACAGCCAAGGGAACAAAATCCCATGACCTATGGACTAAGAAAGGAAAATACAACTCAAATGTAAAAGCTACTAATGACGTACAGGTGTGCATCTATATACATGGAAACTAATAAAAAAAGAATAAATCATAGAAAATCAAGGGATCAATCGTAGGCAATCAAGGGATCAAATCATGGAATTAATTCATATCTCAATATGAAGCACCTTGCCCACAAGGTGTAGTGTGAATGGACCTATTTCTAACCAAATTCAACCTAGCTCAAGCTATTAGCCATTCCATTTGTTCCCTTGCAAGTGATGGAAAAGTTGATCCTTGCTCATTATCAACTTCGTTGTATTCACTGGTTGGTTGGACAAGCTTCTCTTCATCCTTGAGCTTTTTCTCATCTTCAATAGTTGGATCATCTCCTTGACTGCTAGGAACAATTATTCCATTGGAAGCAACAACTATTAATCATGCCGAATCAGAATTGGAAGAATGCATTCCAACAAGGAATGTCCCTTGTAACTGCAATTCAATGGGCTGTTCTTCATACACTTCATCAATTTCTTAGCTCTCTACTTCTATCATTTCTTTGTGCATGTGACTCAAGGTTTTCTTTAGAATCTCCTCTTCTTGCAATCTGTCTAACTCAAATGTTACTCCTAGTGAGGTTGGTTTCAGCATGGCAACAATAATTCTTAGCTCCTCCTTAAGACCACCGATGAACATACATAGTCGAAACTCCTTAGTCGAACTTCTGAGGATTTCGATGGATCGTACCTCAAATAGTAGCTCGAACAGTGATTGGTACTTCTCGACTATTAATGTTTCTTTAAGATTGATGAGAGCTCCAACACAGTTATCAAAGGCACTGTCTTCTCTGAGCATAACCATTGCTTTTACTAACTTAGAAATTCGTGTACCTTTTGCCATTGTCTCAAGATTAATGCTCTGATACCAATTGATATGGGCGTGGATATTTGGTGGTGGAATTTTTAATGAAATAACAATAAAAGTAATACTTTGGCACTTTAAAGGACCAAGTCCTCATCTAGCACACAACTATAACCTTACGGGTGTTCTTATGATAATATTCTTGATACCTATTCTATTTATGATGCTGAATTTAAATACAAATTATTCAAATAAATACCCACAAGAATGCTGGAAATAACTACACATTACCCACAACATAGGATAACTTCTACGATTGAGACCCACTAACAATTAACTTCACCAAAGACAACTACCTACTAACAATAATTGCCGATAAACAATTAACTTCAAATACGTAACTCACAGCTAGTAAACATATTAATTCTACAACTACTAATTAAATACATTCACCATGATTTGGCCCATAACAAACACCACCCCTTTAAAGCACCTTACCCACAAGGTGTAGTGTGAATGGACCTATTTCTAATCAAATTCAGCCTAGCCCAAGTTATTAGCCATTTCATATGTGCCCTTGCAAGTGATGGAGAAGTCGATCCTTGCTCATTATCAACTTCATTGTATTCACTGGACAAGCTTATCTTCATCCTTGTGCTTTTTCTCATCTTCAATAGTTGGGTCATCTCCTTAACTACTAGGAACAATGATTGTATTGGATGTAACAACTATTATTGATAACGAATCAGAAGAAGACATTCCAACATTGATCGTCCCCTATAGCTGCTGTTGCATGGGTTGTCCTTCATGCATTTCATCAATTTCTTGGCTCTCTACTTCTATCATTTATTTGTGCATGTGACTCAAGGTTTCTTTTAGAATCTCCTCTTCTTGCAATCTGGCAAACCCAAATGCTGCTCCCAGTGAGGTTGGTTTCAACATGGCAATAATTATTCTTACCTCCTCCTTAGGACCATTGATGAACATACGCAGCCAAAACTCCTCAATCGAACTTCTAAGGATTCAGATCAATAGTACCTCAAATAGTAGCTCGAACTGTGATCAGTACTTCTCGACTATTAATGTTTGTTTAAGATTGATGAGAGCTCTAACATGGTTATCGAAAACATTGCTTTCTTTGAGCGTAACCATGGCTTTTACTAACTCAAAAATTCATGTACCTTTCGCCATTGTCGCAAGATCTATACTCCGATACCAATTGATATGGGCGTGGATATTTGATGGTGGAATTTTTAATGAAATAACAATAAAAGTAATACTTTGGCACTTCAAGGGGCCAAGCCCTCATCTAGCACACAGCTATAGCCTCACGAGTGTTCTGATGATTATATTCTTGATACCTATTCTATTTATGATGCTGAATTTAAATACAAATTATTCAAATAACTACCCACAAGAATGCTAGAAATAACTACCCATTACCCACAACATAGGATAACTTCTACGATTGAGACCCATTAACAGTTAACTTCACCAAAGACATCTACCTACTAACAATAATTGCCGATAAACAATTAACTTCAAATACGTAACTCACAACTAGTAAACATATTAATTCTACAACTACTAATTAAATACATTCACCATGATTTGGCCCATAACAAACTCCACCCCTTTAAAGCACTTTCCCCACAAGGTGTAGTGTGAATGGACCTATTTCTAATCAAATTCAGCCTAGCCCAAGCTATTAGCCATTTCACATGTGCCCTTGCAAGTGATGGAGAATTCGATCCTTAATCACTATCAACTTCATTATATTCACTGGTTGGTTAGACAAGCTTATCTTCATCCTTGAGCTTTTTCTCATCTTCAATAGTTGGGTCATCCCCTTAACTGCTAGGAACAATGATTGTATTGGATGTGTCAACTATTAATGATGACTAATTAGAATTGAAAAAAGACATTCCAACAAGGATCGTCCCTTACAGCTGCACTTGCATGGGCTGTCCTTCATGCATTTCATCAATTTCTTGGCTCTCTACTTCTATCATTTATTTGTGCATGTGACTCAAGTTTCTTTTAGAATCTCCTCTTCTTGCAATTTGGCGAACCCAAATGCTGCTCCCAGTGAGGTTGGTTTCAGCATGGCAATAGTTATTCTTACCTCTTCCTTAGGACCACTGATGAACATACGCAGCCAAAACTCCTCAGTCGAACTTCTAAGGATTCTGATCGATAGTACCTCAAATAGTAGCTCGAACTGTGATCTTCTCGACTGTTGATGATTGTTTAAGATTGATGAAAGCTCTATCACGGTTATCAAAGACATTGTTTTCTCTGAGTGTAACCATGGCTCTTTTACTAACTCTAAAATTCATGTACCTTTCACCATTGTCGCAAGATCGATACTCTTGATACCAATTGATATGGGCGTGGATATTTGGTGGTGGAATTTTTAATGAAATAACAATAAAAGTAATACTTTGGCACTTCAAGGGGCCAAGAACTCATCTAGACACAGCTATAACCTCACAGGTGTTCTGATAATAATATTCTTGATACCTATTCTATTAATGATGCTGAATTTAAATACAAATTATTCAAATAACTACCCATTACCCACAACATAGGATAAATTCTACGATTGAGACCCATTAACACTTAACTTACCCAAAGACAACTACCTACTAACAATAATTGCTAATAAACAATTAACTTCAAATAAATAACTCACAACTCGTAAACATATTAATTCTACAACTACTAATTAAATACATTCACCATGATTTGGCTCATAACAAACTCCACCCCTTTAAAGCGCCTTACCCACAAGGTGTAGTGTGAATGGACCTATTTCTAATCAAATTCAGCCTAGCCCAAGCTATTAGCCGTTTCATATGTGCATGTGAGGGCGAAGTAAACTGTAAGTATTTCTATACTTACTGAGGACGAAGCTGGTGGATTTTTCCCATAATATTCTGATTACTGCTTTATTTACTTGTTTGCGCATGTGACATTGCATATTTTGTTATTTTTAATAATCTGTTTAATAACAAGTTGTGGATCTAGATCCACAGTGGTACATGATGATTCACTAGTTGCGTAGGTGTAGTGAATGTAGAAGTACCGAAAAAGAGAATAATAAATACAAAAACTGGTGTACCTAGGTCACTAGGGAAGATCCAGGTTTCCAAGAGCCTAGGCTCCCAAAAAATATAATTAAAAGTTAAAGTAAGGAAGCACAGGCTTCAAATAAGACGCTAACCATGCCTAGGCCAACAGAGGAGTAGAAAAAGGGCAATACCTAAAACTCTGCATTTAAAACTGTCATATTACTGCTTTATGGTTACGTTTATATTCAATCTATGACTATGATTAGATACCATGTTACATATATTGAGTATATATGTGATTATAAGGCCATATTTATATTATGTTGCATTTATTAAATAAATCAGCATTCATTATATTATTGGAAACAGCAGGCTCACTTAGGTATTTTTGTGTTATTGTTTCTCTCTGTATTATTTATTAATACAGGTATAAGAAAGAGGAGTATCAGGATTAACTAGACTCTTAGGTGGATCTTGATAATGGTGTTTGAGGCTAGGTTGCTCCCTTCTTGTGGACTACGATGTCATGGTTCTTTATTTATATTTCTATTGGTTTGTAATAATGGTACTAGAAATATGTTAGTTGTAGATTATCTATGTTGTATGTGGCAAAAGTACTATTTTCTGTGTAATTATTTAATTACACTCTTTAATCAATTTCGAGGTATTTCAATTAGAAGCTTTGATGTGTTATTTAATTCCAAGTCTGTTAAATATATTTATATTTCGTTGCCAAAACTTAACTCTGATAATGTCGTAATATCATGTGAAAATTTGAAATTTTCACTTAAGCCTTTTTGTAAAAGGCGGGGCGTTACAAATTCGGACGTTTAATATGTCAAAATCGCCCTACAATAAAAGACCGCAAATCTGGACAAATTTGGAATCCTTTTCCTACTTGGATTGAAGTTTCAATCTCTTACTTTGACTAAGAGACTAACTTCTGATTTTTTCTTGGAATTCCAAAAGCTTCTAGGGCTTGTTTGCTCCCTATAAATAGACCCTTAAGCTTCAAGAGAATGTGTGCTTGTGCTTATCTTTAGACAAAAACTTCTTCTTGGAAGATTGACAAGTTGAAGAGGAGAAGAACATGGTAAGAAGCCATCCCAGCATCACAATAAGCGGCTAAATTCGTACTAGGGACTAGGGTGTTGATGTAGCCCTTTTTCAAGTAACAATGATTTAATTGTATTTTAATTTGGGATTTTCTATCTGCATGATGGTTGTATAACTTTGAGAATTGATCTTAATATTTATATTCAATCATTATAAATTTCTTATCTTGTCTTAGAAAGTCTTTTATATTGATTGAACTCAATCCTTAATATTTTCTGTGATTATGTGAAGATTGTTATACAACGGTTTTAATTGACATATGATCAAGAAGGTTAGATAGGCCATGCCTAGGGAAGATGGATTGTACTACACCCTAGTTTAGTGTAATTTAGGTAGACAGTTCGTACCAACCGAAGATGAGTTATATTATTACATTGATTGTGTACATCCTATTAAAGATGTAGTTAATCCATACCTAAGGAAGACGGATCGTACCGCATCTTAGTGGTTAGGTGGACGGTCTGTGCCAACCAAAGATGGATTATACTTATTCTTTAGAGGTAATTTCTTGACTACTTGAGTGAGACAAGCCCTATATCATGCATAGTATGAATTTTCCTTGATAATTTATGATTAACCATTGTTATGCGGTGAGTGGTGAAATTAATCCCCTATTCTTTCTCTCATCACAACTCTCTTTATTTTTATGTCTTTTGCTTTTATGTATTTATTTTTAGAAAACAAAAACCAAATCAAACATATTTTAAATTAAGTTATATTTAATCTCGAAAAACTTGATAACAATACCCCTGCAGTCCTTGAGGTTCGACACCCTCTCTATAGCCTTATCTTACAAAGATTTATTCTATTGCGAGTGGTTAATTATTATTGATATATTTTTGTAAACAAAAGACCACATCAACCCATATCCCTACATTAATGGGATAAGATACCTATCAACGTGGAGCTCATCTAAAGAGACAGAGTCCTATCCAACTTCTACTCGATTCAAACTCCATGAAGATAAGGTTGAAACCTACACGATCCAGGACTCAGACTCCTAGTCCAACTATGCTTCAAGAACTACAATAAGTCTTTAACTGTGAGCCTATAAATAAGACTGCTACACTATGTATACACATATATTCTCTAAGCTCTGAGATTTCTAGTTCTCCATTAAAGTCATTAAGTTTGTACTGACTTAGTCATTGGAGTGGGCGTAGTCAGCACCCCCAACTAGTCGTTTGTTATTTTTGTAGATCCAAAGGAAGGCAGGGAACACGAAGCCTTTTTGGCGAATCACAAGGCAATACATCATCATATCGGAACTGTATCAACATTGTCCTTTCCAAATTATTCTTATTTTTCATGTTCGAAAAAGAATTAATTAACTTACAAAAAAAAAATTAATTAATTTGCATTTGTATGGCTTAAAAATTGAATAATTAGTCTTAGACATGTTTATTTCGACATAAAATATTTTATCTTAAAAAATATTTTCAGCTGAAAATATTTTTCGGCATTTGGCTCGTACAAAATTTAACAAATATTTCTTATATTTTCATTCAATCATATTAACACATAAATATATAAGCTTTTATTCTCAACATAAAAATAATAATATAAAACTAAAAATAAAAAACCTAAAAATTATGTTTAACTAAAATATACATGTTAACTAACAATGATTATATATTTTCATATAATTTGAAGAGATGCGAGGAGGGGAGAGACATCAATAAGGAGTTGTAGAGAAAAATAGTGTGAGATTAGAAGACATTCAGAAGTGAGACTAGAATCCAGTGTAATTGTTTGTCTCTCATGGGGCACACATGCTCTGCTCGGAAAAGTATTTGGACAGGTAAATCTTATAAGAAACCCTTTCACAAAACCTGTCCAAAAGTATGAGAGAGGGGCAAAAATTCAACACATAACAAGGGAAAATTACATTTTAGCCCCCCCAAACTACCAGTTGTTTTGGAAGTAGCCCCCCAACCTACTAGACATTGGACTCTGGCTCTCCAAACTACCAAAAAGTTTCAAAAAGATCGCTTTTGTCGAAATATGCCTATAATACCCTTGTTATGTGTCATTTTTTAATTAAAAAAGTAATAAAATTAAATTTATATATATATATATATATATATATATATATATATATATATATATATATATATATATATATATATATATATATATATATATATATATATATAACAAAAGAATTTCTTTTAAAAAAAAAAATTAGGGTGGATGGCCACCCCCAAGGAGCAAAATGGAGGTGGTTCGGGGGCCAAACCCTAACATTTTTTTTTTTTTTTGGCCCTTGGGGGTGACCGAACCCATTAATTATATATAAGTTGCTTAGTGGAACGGGATTCTCTCAATTTCAAGTTAAATTGAAAAGATTCATTTTAAAGTCAAAATTTTATTTTATTGCATTTAATGATCTACAATATATCACTTCATTTAAATAGAGATGATCCTGACTGTGCATATGAACATTCTTTAGCTATATATTCGGTTTCAAATTTAAACAAAAAGAATGTTTATTTGTACTTTTGTTTGACGGTTATTAATCTATATATATATATATATATATATATATATATATATATAGAGTAATGATTCACTACCACCTAAATATACAACTTTTCACCACCTTGCCTATGTGGCAAAGTGGTCCCTCACCTTAATTTATTTTTAAAAAATTAAAAAACTCAAAAAGTAGTGGGGGACCACCTTGCCACATAGACAAGGTGGTGAAAAGTTGTATATTTGGGTGGCATTGAATCATTATTCATATATATATATATATATATATATATATATAGTAGTGATTCACTACCACCTAAATATACAACTTTTCACCACCTTGTCTATGTGGCAAGGTGGTCCCCCACTTTAATTTTTTTTAAAAAAAATAAAAAAACTCAAAAAGTAGTGGGGGACCACCTTACCACATAGGCAAGGTGGTGAAAAGTTGTATATTTAGGTGGCATTGAAAAGTTGTATATATGGTACATTAACTTGTAACTGAAAATGTAACAATTTTGTATGAATTCGTTTAAATATTAAACATGATCTCGTCCACCAACTACGGTCTATACTACAAGTGCACAATTTCAAAACATATTAGAGTGGGATCCATACATGTGGGTCTCCCACAATGTGTCTTGTAGTAATTATGCACTTGTTGTAATTTTAGCATTTCCTTGTCGGGATTGCTATAACGGAGATCAGAAATGTCTCTCGCACAAAAATTGTATAACTATTGTGCAAAAGACAAAAGACATAAGTTGAGTCCCACGTAAAATTCATTTAGTGAAATTTACCACGTAAAACTCACTCGTATTTCTTGATTCCTGCTCAATTGTTGTGCGGGAATCATGTCCCAATGGAGATAGATATTCCATAGTTAAACGTACATCCATTATGAAATTTATGTGCCGCTCTCCTTTTCCTCTTATGCAAGAAATTGAATTATTTTCACATTATCAAACTTTCGAGGACATAAACGGTTCAAATTTGAGTACACTTTAAAACTTTTGTCTGTCCACATGCACAAACAGACAACATGGTCATTATAAAATCTCTGCCCTCGACGTGATATTTAGGCTGACAATTTTTAACATGACCTACGAATTCGAAATAAACCCAACATAAAATTAGAAGATTTGGATTGAGTTGTATGACCGGTTTAATTAAATTAATCGAGTTAAAATTGACATATATAATCTTATGACTCTTATATAGTGAGTGCACTTATGAATATTGAGTTACACATTGAAAAAATATTAAAAAAGAAGAAGTTGGTATACCTATGTGGGCTCAAGTAACTTAAGCTTTTGAGTTAGGGTAATTTTCAAATATGTATATTAATATACTTTTAATAAATTCTCTAATATTTTATATCTGTTTTTCGATACGATCTAAATTCAACATGCAAATGACTACGGATGGGCAACCTAATTATCTTCAACCTAGCTTATATATTATAAACATAGTATTCTTTGAAACTATTAATTTTGTTGGTCATCGATCCTAGTGCAAGTCGTTCGTCATTTTGTTGTCATATGATCACATTATCACTCTTAAGTTTAAAAGTTATCACCCAACTTCTCTCTCTCTCATAATGAGAAATGATGTTTTCTACGTGCGTGAATTTATCCAACGATTGTTCACAGTTGTAATACAATTTGTGAGCAACACTTTTTCTCTGTCAAACATTTACGGACCTACTACAAAGGATTTAATTATGATAATACTTTATTATAGATCTCAAACAACTTAAAATACCATTGGATAATAATAATAATAATAATAATAATAATAATAATAATAATAATAATAATAATAATATTTATTATAAAAAAAAAAAAAAAGAGGCGAAATGGGAGGCGGGGCCAATGGTGGGGGCATTGGAGAGGCTGAAGGTACGGAGGCTGTGGAACGATAGGACAACACTACAACAGCATAGAGAAAGAAACAAAAATTGAAGAGAAAGAAAAAGAAAGATGGGACAAAGAAGAGGGGAAAGAAGAGGAAAAAGGATAAAAAGGAGATGAGTAAATTAACCAGAAAGACCAGAGGGAAACTCTCACGGGGCGGCGAGCAGCTGTTTCTCTCTTGGGAGATGGAAAAAGACAACCTAGCCATATAGTTATTTATTAAATGGATTATACAATTGTTGATTCGTGTTGTGATATCCGTTTGGTTAAATAAGTCATGTTAGAGTTGAAGTATTTAACACAATTAATTAAATAGATTATACTTATTTCGACCCATGCCATATAGGTATATACTCGTTATTCAACACAATACGAACCCAACCTAACAACTTATAAATCCGAATGGTTATGATCTGTACGTACAGGGAGACAGTTCATATACTCATAGACAAAGAAATAAGTAGTCTGGATTGGATATTAATTGGTGTCGTTGTATGGTTATCCTTTTATGTGACATATCTGCAATGCGGTTATCATATTGAATTAAGTATTAATTTTGATTCTTAAAAGAATTTGACAAGGTTGATTGATAAGCGTGGTGACAACGACAAGTTTTTGCGATCAAAATGGTGGAGGAGAAAAAATGAAAAGGAGGAAGAAGCCAGTATGCCACCTTTAAGATTTGATTTTTGCACTACACCATCACAACAATTGTACAACAACTCTTCACATGTGTGTGAGTGGGCTCACTTTCATGTGAAGGGTTGTTGTATTGGTGTTATAAATCTAACATTTTCCTTTCAAATTATTCTAATATTTTGCACGTTTGAAAAGGAATTAATTAATTAGCAGTTGTACAAATTGTACGAGTTAAAAGGTAAACTAATTAATCTTAGTGCGCATTAATATCGGCTATATATGACTCTATCTTTCTACTAGCCTTTAATTCAAAGTCGAGGAGGGCATCAGGCATGGAGCAGGGACGCAAGAAATGGGGTTTCCAGGGGAACCAAGAGCTAAACGCTTCCTCCATCTCCGTCCGAGGTGTTCTCAACCAGCTGATGGCAGATCGTGACAAGGACGATCAAAGGTCCGCAATCCCTCTTGGCGGTGCTGACCCTACGATGTTTCCCAGCTATCAGACCACCCCTTCAGTGGCGGATGCCATTGCTGATGCTGTCCGGTCCTTTAAGTTCAACTGCTACCCTCCCACCGCTGGTGTTGCCGAGGGAAAGAGGTATGTTTCAAAACCTTTTAATTTTTAATTTTTAATTTTTTATTACGTACTGAAAAATCTTTTTAAGGCAAGATGACTTTACTTTCCTATCTTTAAGATGACTTTACTTTCCTATCTTTTTAAGGCAAGATGACTTTACTTTCCTATCTTTTTTGGCTTCTTTTTTTTATTATTTATTTTTCTGTTAAAGGGAAAATGGAGTAATCTCATTAATCAAACCCCGAAGGTAACAAAGTTACAATCAACCTGAGACAATGCTCAGAACAAGACAATGACTCACATTATAGGTACCCCGATACAATTACCTTAAAAACCCAGATCGTACCAACATTTGCTACAAATAAGCCTAGCCAACAGAAAGATGCCTCTGCGATAACATATAAACTACTACTTGCACTATGGAGTCGGTCATACAATCTGTACACAAAGCAATGACCAGGATAATCTGACACAGAACAAACTGTTGAATACAATCCGTAAAAGACAAGAAAACATCCAACCAGAAACATCCAAACTGGTCGGAATTTGATCAGTACGGTGGCCAGACGTCGCCGAATTCCGGCAAAAATTTTCAAATTCTGCTTTGACGGATTTCGACTTATTTTGTTGGAATATAATTTGGCTAGTCAGATTTCGGCCATTGCTGGAATCCGGCCAGTGCCGCTAGATTCCAGCAATCGGATACCAAAATTCGGGGACTTTCGGTAGTATATTCAGGCTACCAACAAACTCTAATGCTCGACAGTAGATTCCCACAAACGTGTGTACAAGAATCAAAAGTTTAAATTCAGAAAACGATTTACGGTTTTTAGGTAAATCGTTTTCTAAAAATTAAGGAGGATTTTACGGTCAAATTGAAAATGATTTTCGTTAATCATCATTTTTAGTTGCACAAAACATCGAAAAATACAAAAAATATTTTTCAGAAAATATTTTATGCCCAAACAAACAGAGCATAAGAGGTAAAATTGTCATTTCAACTTTTAGTGTGGGGGTGGGTGGCGATGGTGAGTTGGTCATGGTGTCTTGTCCAACTAGGGAATATGATCTTCTCTACTTTATTAAATGATAATTGAAGGGTCATGTTGATGCATCTAACAGTGTATATAATAATAATGTTAATACGTTTTTTTTAAAAAAATTTAAATAATATAAAATCATGTATATCATTAAATGCATCAACTTTAACTTTTGATCATAATATGCATTTTATTTGAAATATAGAGGATCCTATTCCTTTGGTTAGAAGGATCTAACCCCGTTTTGTAATCCCTACCCCCCATATTTGAGGAGATATTTTTTTTTATTTTTTTGAATGGTAATAAGAAGTGATTGATGTGATATAAAGTATAAATATTTTATATAGAAAAATGAAAAAAAAAATTTGTATTGTAGTGATTATTTTTTTAAAAAATAGTAATAAAAAATTGTTAATGCGATATAAAAGGTTAAAAAAGTTAAAAAAATTTTGAAGTTGATATGTTTTTTGAGAGAAGTGAAAATAAAAGAGAGGAGGAGTTGCCAAATAGGGTTAGCAAAACGGGTAATTGTGTCGTGATCAGATTATAAGAACTAAGGACTGTGTATAAAGTTTTTTATTTGGGCCCCTATGAAAAAGAGAGGAAAAAAAATAAAAGAAGAAAAAAAGTCTGCTACTCTTACCAAACGGAGTCCTTAAGCTTAAAGAAAGTGGTTCGTGTCAGTGTGCAGTCAATTTGAAGAGTCACGCCACGTGGCTCGGGTGAAGCATGCATGGAAAATTACGGCAAGCACGAGAAAGTGGCTTTTGTGTACGTATATAGTGTCGGCGCAAAAGACGGATGTCTACGGCTTTTTCTTTTGGCGTGCAGTCTCCAAGGAAAGATTCCAATTACTGGTGTCCTGGCTCGACCCTTCATCTTTAATTTTCAAGTTTTTTTTTTTTTTTTTTTTTTTTTTAGTAGATGTTTCGTTATTAATAATATTAAAAAAAAAAAAAGTGACAAGTATATATTATTAAAAGAAATATTTATATTTTATAGACATCATGTTAGGTGCCTAAGTATTAAAACATGTAATAGATTAATTAAAGTAGCTCGAAAAATTCTAAACTTTTCAAAACAACTATTAGAGTTGGTAATTAACTTATTTGATTATCTTTCTTAATAAACTTTGTTGCGTTTATATAGAAAATTACAAGAGAGAAACTAACTTAAAATCCAAAATACTAAACTCCTAATTCTACTGGAACACACGTTCTTTTTAGACTCCTATTGCTGCTTTAAGAGCAAAGTCTCAATCTAAATGAAATAACAATGTTGGTACAGTTTTCGGTATGGTGATGTGTCACTTGGTGATTCGTTGTCTCTTTCGATCGGCCTACCTCGAAACCTACAAAATAACTAACGAACTCCGATGCCTAAGTCAGTTCAAACCAATTTTCAATTTTCTGGAGAGTATCAGTAATCTCAAAAGTTCAGAGAATCTGTGTGTTTTCATACCTGGCGTAATAGTCTTATTTATAAGCTTATGGTTATGTTACAGACCTACTGGGACTCTTGAAACCCAATTGGACTAAGAGTTTGAGTCCCAGTGGGCTTGAATCTCGACCTTATCTTCAGGAGATTTGAATAAACAGTAGAGTCCGGATTGGATAGCACTCTGCTTTTTCAATCCTTGTTATATACCATTACGGCCTTATCCCACTAATTATGGGATAAAGATTAGCCTCTAGGCTTCCGAGATATGGGCCTTGTCCTACTGTGTAACGTTCTAGCTTCAGAGATGGATTCATGCCAGTGCTCTGTTAACATTTAATCACTTATTAGTCGAGTTTTGAGAAGATACTTCCGAGACAGTTGTAGTGTGCTTCGACCAATCCTCCGAGACATAAATATCCGAGACATGTTCGCTCCGATCATATAAGGAGATCTCGGGATATTTCGCCGAGGTGTAAATATCCGAGATATATTCGCTCCGATCATACTAGGAGATCTCGGGATATTTCGCTGAGGTGTAAATATCTGAGATATGTTCGCTCCGATCATACTAGGAGATCTCGGGATATTTCGTACAGTTGCTGAATTCGGTAGGTCCGGGGTGTTATTATATCGAGACAATCTTTCTATACATGGTCACGATGAATGTCCGAGATGTAACACCTAGGTGACTCAAGGTCAGGATCCACGGGTCCTCGGGGTTGATTTTATCCCCCAACAAACAACATTATCTAATGTAAGTCCTTATCTAATAAGAGTCATGCTTTAAGAGCAACACTCTTCTTCTTTATTAAGTCTTCTTCCTCAATATGAAGTCCTCTTTCATAAAATTGTAGACTCTTAACACAGCATTTTTTTAGATTAAATTGAAAGAAAATTTCTACAATTCAATTTGTAAGTATTTTCTATTAGTTTCTTATGCTGGGCCACCGGTCATGGTAGGCATATATGATGGAAAGAGAGAGAAGAAAGAGAGGAAACAGAGAGAGTTTATGGCTACATTTTTATTATGTTGAATTATATAAAAAAAAATGTTTTACCGGGCTTCTATTTATAACGAGGCTATGAGTGGTTGAACAAGCAAACCTTAGAATAGATAAAAAAAGAAAATGAATCTAGAGAATAATATCAAATATTCTTACTCATTATATGTCAAAACATTAGACAAAAATCCAATGATAATGAGAAAGTTTTTGCTTAAATTCATGATGATGACAGAGCTGTTGCAGAATATCTTTCGAAAGATGTTCCATACAAAATATCAGCAGATGATGTGTATCTCACAGTTGGTTGCACGCAAGCAATAGAAATTGTGGTATCTGTCCTTGCGCGCCCTGGCGCCAACATTCTGCTGCCCAGACCAGGTTACCCGCAATATGAAGCTCGTGTGGGTTGCAGTAGCCTTGAAGCTCGCCACTTCGATCTTCTGCCCGAAAGGGGTTGGGAGGTTGATCTTGATTCTGTCGAAGCTCTTGCGGATGAGAATACAGTGGCTATGGTTATCATCAATCCCAGCAATCCATGTGGGAATGTCTTTACAGCCCAACATTTGAAAAAGGTATATCTCATATCTGTGTTGTAAATTTTGAAGACAGTCGATCTTGTTTTTTTTGACTAAAAAGGTTTCAATTATTGTGTTTTTTGTCAACTTAGATTGCAGAGACTGCTAGAAAACTTGGGATTTTTGTGATTTCAGATGAAGTTTATGGCCATCTAGCTTTTGGGAGTAATCCGTTTGTGCCCATGGGAGTGTTCGGATCGATTGTACCTGTTGTAACACTTGGGTCGATATCAAAGAGATGGATTGTTCCTGGATGGCGACTTGGTTGGATCGTGACAAATGACCCCAATGGCATCTTTCAACAATCCGGGGTTGGTGTTCTCTGCTTCCATTCAATCTATATCTCACAATTCACCTATTTGACATGGTAATGTTTAGGGCATATAATTTTTGACATCACTCACAAATTTGACACTAACTTAACATGAAATTAACGGATTACGGTTGAACGATCTGACTTGTTTAATTAAATGGGTTGGATTAAGTTTGATTTATATATTCTTACACTCATAACTCGAGAAACAAGCAATAGTTGTGAAAAAATATCAACATGAAAGTGTTGGTGCTAGATTCCAATGCATCACCTTCGAAGAAGGCAAATCACAAGGTGGCACGTCACCATACCAGAAACTATACCAACAATAGTTATGAATGCTAAAGTCTCACATTGCTTAATTATTTTCCTGGGTCATTAGAAATTGTATTAAAGCCACCTAGTAATGCCAGACCATGTGGTACTGTAGCGCTGCATGACGTGGCTCTCATGAGGACGTCAGGAGTATAAGAGGGGAAGTTTATAATACTCTAGTCCCATATTGGGAAGGTGAATAGCCCACATAGAGTGAGTGGTTTATAAAGATAGTTATGAGTGTTAGCTAAGTCTCACATTGCCTAGTTATTAGGTAAATTGAGTTTTTATAAAAAAAATTTTAGGGAAACTCCAAATTGATTAGTCTTTTTGGAGTGATAGCGCAAATGTGGCTAACGCTTTTCTTTGGGTCATTAGATATAGACCCCTCACTCGTCTGAAAGACACTGCAATATCAACTCTTAGTCCTTCAAACACCCCAAAATAGAAAAAGGAGCTTATAGAAGGATTAGGAATCAAACCTAACAGAGAAGCAAACTCTGCCAGAACTATCTTCACGCACCTAATAGATTGAAAGTTAGCCACAGAGAAAAGAAACAAGTCATCCACGAAGCACAGGTGTGTCAGCTTGATAGGAGAGCAACTGGGATGAAACTGTAAATTTTATCACAAAGAGAATCCTCCCCCATCATCCTCATAGGCCTTCATAATATCCACCTTAATAGCACACCTCGGCGTACCACCAATTCTGTGATAATTCTTAACCAGTTCCTTCGCCAACATGCATGATATTTTCAGCAATATATCTACCCGGGATGAAAGCAGATTGTTGAGGACTGATAACACCATCCAAACATCTTATTAAACGATCAGCCAAAATCTTGGTAATGCACTTATAGATGCCAAAACAACAAGATATAGGCCTAATTAAAGGCCCCCATAGCCGAGGGATTAGATTTTTTTGGGACCAAGATATAGGCCCAGTGGCGGTTTCATGCTTGCTTATAGGAAAAATTGGAAAATGAATTCCTACCCTGCGGTTGTACCTTGGGGATGGAGTTACCCATAAATCCCTCTGGTATATATAAACCCTATACATGTAGTGAAAAAATATCAACATGCATGAAAGTGTTGGTGCTAGATTTTGATGCATCACCTTCGAATTCTGATAATAGTTCAATGTGAAACTTTATGCCTGCTTGCTTGAATTAATATTTTAACCTTGATTTCATGATGAACTTTGTACAATAAAATTGTTTCCTGGTTTCCAGTTTGTGGAGAGCCTCAGGAGCTATCTCGACATCACCACTGACCCCCCAACCTTCATCCAGGTACCTAGTTTAAGTTTATTTTTCTGAATCTCTAAAAAAAAAAATATATATGCAATACATTTTCTGGCTTTTATTTTCATAAAGCTTACTGGGATATGCATAGAAATTGTATGAATTATTGCCTTTAATTTCCTTGCCTTCTTCTATACTCAAGAATTTATGAAATGGTTTATTTGCTCAGGGGGCACTTACCCGAATCCTTGAGCAAACGAAGGAGGATTTCTTTTCAAAACTTCTAAACCTAATGAGAGAAGCCGTAGACCTTTTATGTGAGAGAATAAAAGAAATTCCTTGCCTGACTTGTCCACACAAACCAGAAGGGTCCATGGCTGTAATGGTAAGACTATGAAATTATTATGCTTCAACATAAACATTTGAAGATTTTTTTTTTTTAAAAAAAAAAAAATGATTTTTGTTTTGTTTTGTTTTATGTTTTTCGGGTATGGTAACAGGTGAAGCTAAATCTATCACTACTTGAAGGCGTTACTGATGATGTGGACTTCTGTCTGAAGTTGGCCAAGGAGGAATCCGTGATTGTTCTGCCAGGTAAGAATTCAACAATTTAGAACCTTTTCCTAATACTTTCATGGCTAAAATTGTTTGCTTCCCTTAGAAAGATGTTTTTCTTGAGTCGAGTGGTTGTCTCCAGGATATATATATACGACAGTATCATTTAGGTTTTAATTGAGACATATGCCTTATTGCCTGCTGATTAGGAACATTAATTTTGGACCTCTTACTTGGATCCATGTTACTTATGCTTTGTTTGTTTCAACTGAAAATGTTTTTCATTATAAAATATTTTCAATGATTTCATTTTCCAGAAAAAATGATTTTTCCGAAAATATTTTTTGGAGTTTGGCTCGTACGGAAAATGAGCAACAACGAATAACTGCCAGCTACTTCTGGCAATGTTTGGCAGCGATTTGGCGGTTTGAGAAAGAGAAGTTCAAACTCAAAAAATGGTTTACAAAATTTAAAAACGAAAACAATTTTTCAAATTTGGAGGTCCCTATAGTAAGTGAAAATAACAACTTACTCCCTGAAGTCAATTTGCGTTCAATATTAACATAATCAGTTTGGTTGCCACGTCATGTCCAATAAAAGCATCACACATGTCACTCTTTAATAAAAAAATACAAATATATTAAAAATATAAATACATAAAACTGCAAAAAATAGAGAGAAAGAAATGAAAAATAAAGGAATGGTTGTTGCCCATCCCTGGTAGGCAACTACCCCCAGAGGTGGAAGGGGTGGCTTGCCGGCCAACCTTGAGGTGGTGGTGGCCCGAACAGCCATCCCAAGCAAGATTTGTCAGCCACTCCCTTTTTTTTTTCTTTCTTTTAAAAAAAAAAAATTTTTTTAATTTTATATATCTATTTTTTTTTTATTAAAGTGGTACACATGTTGCGCTTTTATTGGGTATGACGTGGCAACCAAATGGATTATGTTAAGTTAATAGATGAAAATTGACTTCAGGAAGTAAGTTGTTATTTTTGCCCATTACAAGGACTTCTAAATTAGTTTTTATGACATTAGAAGCGATTTTTAAATTAGACTAATCACAATGACTGATTTTTTTTTTTTGCATTTTTTCCTAAAATATATGACCTTTTGACATGTGATGATATGCTTTTATCCTTGAATCCTTTTGATTATATATCTTTTATGATGAACTTTGTTCGAGCAAGATCAATTTAAGCTGGGAAATAATTTCCTCAATTAGCAACAAATGAGAGTGATTACAGCTCATGATTATATATTCATCCAGGGATTACTGTTGGACTGAAGAATTGGCTTCGAATTTCTTTTGCCGTTGAGCAGTCTTCGCTTGACGATGCCCTTGTAAGGATAAAAGCCTTCTACTACAGGCATGCCAAGAAGGAATAAGGTTCATTTGTGTGCAGCAATAAAATCATTTTTTATTGTATTTTTGCTGATTTTCATAAGTTTGGTTAATGCCTAATAAGGCTGTATTTGAATTTCCAGTTGCTTGGGTATATTTATTTTATGCTGTTATGATGATATGCAATCAAACAATTGTATGTATGTGGAGAAATTGGTTTATGCACATTATGATGATGTTCAATTAAATAGTTGAATGAATGAACTACTTGTTTTGCTTTAAATGAACTTTTGGTGCTATTGGCCAGACCTTGAAGTTTTGAGTGAATTCCTTGATGCTAGTTAAAAGGGAGGGAATATTTCAATCGTGTCTAGTTAAAGTAACATAACTAATTTGACAGTTATAATTTTGACTGATTATGTAACAATATAAGAAAAACGTTAGCGACATATGTGCTATCACTTTAAAATGACTAATCAAATTACAATTGTAGCTCCCAAAAATTATTTATAAAGTCAAGTTTCACCTAATAAGAAATATCCGATTAAGGTTTGACCGATTGATCAGCTTGCAATCAAAATATCAATCAAACCGATCTGTTCTACGTTTGATCGATCGATCAACTTTCGATCGAAATATTGATTAAATCGTTATGTTCTAGATTCAATGGATCGACGCTTGGTTTTGATCGATATAAACACCCTGACAAATGTTCTCTACATTTGAAAACACTCCAAAACCCTTACTTTCTTCAACACTCTCACCACTCTTTAATAAACCAACCTAATACAACTCTATAACATCATTCTCAACTAGGCTTGGTAGTTTTTGACTCGACCCGCAAACCTAGCACGAATACAACACGAAAAAACTGGTTCGGGTCATAATCGGGTTGACCCGATTATAATTATGTTTGGCGGGTCGACCCACCAACACGATTATAACCTGTTTTTTTTTAAAAAAAAACTCGAAAACTTCAAGAAAGAAAGGGGAACGCTGAAATATGAAATCTGAATTGCTGAAATGAACCCTAGGTCCCTGTCCCTAGCCAGAAACTGCTAAAGGCTTAATCGGCGCCGAAGGAACTTCCAGGGCCATCGGAGGCAACAAAATCGGAACTAGCAAGGGAGGAGAACCGAAGACAGACTCGCAATCGCCGAAGGAGCTTGACTCGCCCTCAGAAGATGACAGACCCACGACCGCCGAAAGAGCTTCCGTCTGATTCAAAACCGGATCCGGCGAGAGAGGAGAACCGAAGATAGACCCACGTCTAATTCACGACCGGAAGAGCTTGACCCACGACCGCCGGAAGACCCACGACTCGCTTCTCTTTTCTTTTCAGTTTTCTGTTCTCACTTTCACGCCTCCTTCAACGAATCAACCTTCACATAGCCTCACAGCCTCACGAATCGACCTGTTTTCAGAGCTTAATCGTGCCGATTTAGGTGAATATTTCATTAGATCTGTTAGCGCTTGTATTGGTCCATGCCCCCCGCCCCCCTCTCCTTTGGCTTCAACATTAAGCATTATTATGTAGCATCTTTTGGGTAAATAAATGAACTTTCTTGTCGTTTTTGTTTTCACTCTCTTTTGGTATTTTTTATTTTTATCATTTGAAAAAAAATAAAATTAAACAATGTTAAACCATAGCTCAATTTAAAATTTTAAACTGATAAAAAAATATAAATTTAATCATTTAATCAATAATTTAACAAATAAAACCATTACTACTAACCACATAACTTCTAACATGAAATGAAATAATCATACAATTTCGGATCAACGCATATAATCTATCTGGGAGGAAGTGTAAATTTGATCATATCATAATATCTTAATTTCTTGGTTCCATTTTGTGACATGTTTTTTTGCTTACGGTTGAAGTACTTAACTCTTAATCCAAGCACTTTTGCCTTTTTGAACCCCAAAGAAAAAAAAAAAAAGAAAAGAAAGAGATCCCCTCGTATTTGGAAAAGGCAGTGAGGGGGCCCAAAGTATACAAAATAAAATTTTAAATTCTGTGACGTCATTAAGTAGGTTTGTTAAGGGTGTTTATGTGAATCATTATTGTTAGGGATAAAGTCAACCCTAGAGACATGTAGATCCAATGACATCTCGGAGTTATGTCTCGGACATTTGTTCTGCACAGTTCCGCACAGCAAAGAAAAGGTCGTCTAGGTCTAAAGACATCTCGGAGATATGACGATGTCTCGGTCTTAACATTCCAGGTTACGGTATATAAAATATTCCGGGATCTCCCAGCCAAAACGGAGCGAACATATCTCGGATATTTGTGTCTTGGAGTAATAACGCCTCGGTATGATATCGAGTCGGTGTGATATCTCCTAGGGGTGATATCTATTGGATGTGTCAACATCTCGGAGTATAAACATCTCAGACTTACACAACCCCGTTATGGTGCGGATATATCCCGAGATCTCCAGGTCGGAGCGAACACATCTCGGAGATCATCACCTCGGAGGTTGGCTGAAATGTGCTACAGTCTTCTAAAAGGTGCCATGCGCCACACTCGTCTTAGAGTGCGATAAGGATAGAATCCCAGAAGATCAGGGATAAACTACAGATCCATAATTTATGGGATAAAATGGTTATTGACACGGAATCAAGTTTAAAGAAGTACAAACGCAATCAACTACGGACTTCACACTCCTACTCGAATTCCCTGAAGATATGGTTAAAGTTCAACCAGGCTAGGACTCAAACTCCTAATCCAACTAGGTGTCAAGAAGGTCCGGCCTATAAATAAAGACCGTCACACCAGGTATAAAAACACGAATTCTCTAAACTCTTGAGATTAAGATTCAGAATACTCTGCAGAAAACTGATTTAGACTGACTTAGGCATCGGAGTGGGCGTGGTCGGCACCCCCGACGAGTTGTTTGTTCTTTTTGCAAGGTTGAGGTATTCGGTAGAAATCAGTAGCGAATCTTTAGGCGACACGTCACCATACCGGAAACTGTACCAACAGTTTGGCGCCGTCTGTGGGAACGATCAATTGTTCTTACGAAAAACAAATCCGCGATGGTGACGACAAGACGTTCCAAGTCGATCCAAAACGAAGTACCGCCTACCAGCCTAGACGATGCTCGTGGAGAAGCAGAATCTGCAGGACCAGAGGCCCGGATAACCCAACTGAGTCAACAGTTGGCCCAGGCACAGAAGAATGTGGAGGATTTGCTGGCTCAGAATGCTGTGCTCCTAGCCTCACGAACTCCGCCGCCGTTCAATCATGATGCAGTCGATGGGACAAACCTTGAGGGAAACCCCGAAGGGTCAGGAGAGAGAGACGGGCGGAACGAGAATCATGAAGAGAGGAACGGGCGGAACGAGAATCATGAAAAGAGAGACGGGCGGAACGAGAATCATGGAGAGAGGAACGGGCGGAACGAGAATCATGGAGAGAGGAACGGGCGGAACGAGAATCATGGAGAGAGAGACGGGCGGAACGAGAATCATGGAGAGCCCATCAATCCGAATCATGGAGAGTCCATCAATCCGATTCCACCCACGGAGGCAGAAAGGAGGTTGCAGAAGATGGTCCAGGATCTGGGCGCAAAATATGACGTGCTATCAAAGACGATTGACCAGAAGCGTGATGGGAAGGAGTCCCTTGTTGACAACCTCTTCCAGCACAAGGAGTCCATATTCACCGAAGAAGTGTCCAATTGCGACTTACCTGGAAGATTCAAGGTAC
Organism: Alnus glutinosa; assembly: GCF_958979055.1. Taxonomy (NCBI): domain Eukaryota; kingdom Viridiplantae; phylum Streptophyta; class Magnoliopsida; order Fagales; family Betulaceae; genus Alnus; species Alnus glutinosa. The sequence continues at coordinate 9,713,292 of NC_084887.1, forward strand.
CTGACATTCCTGTCTTCTCAGGCAGTGAAGATCCAGTGGAGCACTTGGACAATTTCCGGTCCCATGTCTCCCTGCACAAGACACCAGATGCTGTGGCATGCCAAGCTTTTCCTCTCACCTTGTCAGGAAAGGCCTGAGACTGGCTCAGGAATCTCGCACCAAGGTCGATTGATTGCTTCGACACCCTTGGAAGAAAATTCCTGGCCCAGTTCGTATCCGGAAGAGCTAGAAGAAAACCCCGAGGATACTTACTCTCTGTACAGCAGAGACCGAATGAGTCTCTAAAAGACTATCTGTGGAGGTTCAACCAGGAGAAGCTGGACACAGAGAGTGCACCAGACGACTTCATTTACGGTGCGATTTTTCAAGGCTTGAAAAAAGATGAACCTCTGATGGCAGAATTGGCGTTGAAACCGCCGAAAGATCTTCAAACCTTTATGGTGAAGATGGACAGGTACATCAACCAGGAAGAAACGCTCCGAGCCCTCCTCAATAATTCCCAGCAACAACAACAGCTGTCCACCGAGAAGTCTAAGAAAAAGAAGAATCCTGAGCCCATACTGGATGCTGGTCCCGCAGAGTATAAGAAGGCGAAGAAAAATTTCGGAGATTACAAGTGGACACCGTTGAACACCTCCATCACCGAGGTGCTCATGGAACTCAAGAAAGATCCGAATTACCAGAGACCGAGACCCATTCAAGGAAATCCCCCTCCGCACTTGGCTCACAAGTACTGTGCCTTCCACAATTCACGCGGTCATCTGACCGAGCAGTGTGTTTCGTTGAGGCAGTTGATCGAGAAATTCATTGAGAATGGGAAGCTAGTCCGATTCCTCGTCAATGAGAGGAATCAACAGGAGCGAGATCACTATCCGAGGCCTAGGAGGGAAGAGGATCGGGATAATAGAAGAAACTATCAACCGAGACAAGATGAAAGAAGAGAAAGAAGCCGAGAGCCAGCACCTCGGCCTCGGAGGGATGAAAGAAGAGAGAGAAGTAGAAGTAGGCCTCTGGGGGCGCAGCAAGGCAATCTCCCTATCATTCACACCATCTCGGGAGGATTCGGAGGAGGAGGTGAGTCCAACTCGGCTCGGAAAGCGTATGCCAGGCAGCTAGATGATTTCGAAGTTTACTCGGTCCAGAAGCCCCCAAAGTCTCGGAAATATAACCCTCTGGTTATAGGGTTTTCTGATGATGATTATGCTGGAGTCTCGCTTCCGCACACAGACGCCCTTGTGGTCACCTTGACCATAGCAAATTATCAGACCCGGCGGATCCTCATTGACACTGGGAGCTCGGCTGATATTCTTTTTAAATCAGCTTTCGATCACATGGGTGTTCCATCAGAAAAGATGGTTCCAGTTTCGTGCCAGCTACAGGGTTTTGCTGGAGAGAAGGTGTTGCCTCTCGGTTCTATCGATTTACCTGTGACAGCCGGGACTTATCCAAGGCAGAAAGTCATTATGGTGAAATTCCTAATAGTTGATAAGGTCTCGGCCTACAATGCCATTATAGGACGTACGGCTCTCAACGACTTCAAAGCGGTGACTTCAACACCACATCTCAGCATGAAGTTTCCAACAGAAGAAGGAGTTGGAGAGGTAAAAGGAGACCAGAAGGAAGCTAGGAGATGCTACAATCTATCCTTGAAAGATACCCCGAGGCAGCACGGTCGGGGAGAAAAAACTAAGGAGGATGGAAAATAGTAATCACCGTTGGGGGAGCCTGTGGAAGCCTTGGAGGAGTTCGAGATAGGCGACTCGGGAAAGAAAGTTCATATAGGCTCACAACTCCCTCAACCCATGAAGGAAGATCTGGTGGCGTTCTTGAGGCGCAATAAAGATGTATTTGCCTGGAGCCATGAAGATATGCCGGGGATTGATCCCTCGGTTATTGTCCATAAGCTGAATGTGGATCCAAATTATCGCCCTGTGAAGCAAAGAAGAAGAGCTTTTGCTGCCGAACGAAACATGGCTGTTGCTGAAGAAGTAGAGAAGTTGCTGAAAGCTGGATTCATCCGAGAGGTGGATTATCCTGAGTGGCTGGCCAATGTAGTGCTGGTGAAGAAGTCTAACGGGAAGTGGAGGATGTACGTAGATTTCACCGACCTGAATAAAGCATGTCCGAAGGATAGCTTTCCCCTGCCTCGGATAGATTTATTGGTGGATTCGACGGCCGGACATGAGCTCTTAAGCTTCATGGATGCCTTCTCGGGGTACAATCAGATCTGCATGGAAGAAACAGACCAAGAGAAAACTGCTTTCATCACAGACCGAGGACTTTACTGCTATAAGATGATGCCCTTCGGGCTGAAGAATGCTGGAGCCACATATCAACGACTTGTGAACCGGATGTTTCAAAGTCAAATTGGCCGAAACGTTGAGGCATACGTAGATGACCTGCTGGTTAAAAGTGTTCGGGCAAACAGACACATAGAAGACCTCCGAGAAACTTTTCAGACTCTAAGAAAATACAACATGAAGCTCAACCCCGTGAAGTGTGCCTTCAGAGTTTCTTCAGGCAAGTTTCTGGGGTTTATGGTGTCACAAAGGGGCATTGAAGCTAATCCAGAGAAGGTCAGAGCTGTCCTCGAGATGGAGGCCCCGAGAACAACAAAACAACTCCAACGACTGACAGGAAGGATTGCGGCCTTGAACCGTTTCATATCACGGTCGACAGATAAGTGCCTTCCCTTCTTTAAAATTTTACGAAAAACATTTATATGGAGTGAGGAGTGTGAGGAAGCTTTCAAAAAGTTGAAGGAATATCTAGCCAACCCACCACTGTTGAGCCACCCAACCGAAGGGGAGATTCTTTATCTCTATCTGGCAGTCTCTCCCTCAGCAGTAAGCTCGGTGCTAGTCCGAGAAGATTCAGGGGTTCAGAGACCGGTTTACTTTACAAGTAAAGCACTGCATGGCGCGGAGGGGAGGTATCCTCGGATCGAGAAGTTGGCGTTCGCTTTGATCATTTCAGCTAGAAGATTGAGGCCATACTTTCAGGCTCACGCTATCAGAGTTTTAACAGAGTATCCGATGAAGAAGGTGTTTCAAAAACCTGACCTCTCGGGAAGATTAGTCAACTGGGCGGTGGAACTCGGACAATTTGATATCGAGTTTCATCCTCGGACGGCTATCAAAGGACAGGTTCTAGCAGATTTCCTGGCAGAATTCTGCAACATTCCTGAAGCAGAAGAACTTCCTAAGGAGTCAACCTGGGTTGTGTTTGTAGATGGCTCTTCTACACAGAGCAGAAGCGGAGTAGGAGTTCTCCTCAGGAATCCCGAAGGGCAAGAGTTCGGTTTTGCTGTAAAACTGGACTTCGTTACGACGAACAATGAAGCTGAGTACGAAGCGGTGATAGCAGGTTTAGCATTATCCCGAGAGATGGGGGCAACAAATGTCGAAATTCGGAGTGACTCTCAGGTGTTTGTAGGCCAAGTCCAAGGGCAATTCGAAGCACAAGAAGATAGAATGGCTAGGTATTTGGAAGAGGTACGGCGATTCCAATCCTATTTCGAAAGGTTCGTCATCACAAAAATACCTCGGGAGGAAAACATCCGAGCCGATGAATTCTCAAAGATCGCGTCGGGAACAGAGGAAGAGATTGAAGCATCAAGAAGGCAAATTATTGTTCTGACCGAACCTTCGATAGCCCCGAGGACCAAGGTTATGGAAGTAGACTCAGCACCAGAGGAGCCAGAGTGGGCAAGGGACATTATCCAGTTCCTCAGACATGGGTTGCTGCCCGAAGATAAGGTTGCGGCTCGGAGGGTGAAGATACAAGCAGCACGGTTTTGCCTTCTCGGGGAGATACTGTACAAAAGAGAATATTCCGAACCCCTTCTCAAATGCCTCTCCAAGGTCGAGTCGAATTATGTTCTCAGGGAAATTCATGAAGGTGTGTGCGGAGACCACTCAGGAGGAAGGATGCTGGCACAAAAAACCATCCGAGCGGGTTACTATTGGCCTACGATCAAGAAAGATTCAGCTCTTCTTGTCAAGACCTGTGACAAATGCCAGAGATTCGCAAGAATCATGAAAGCTAGTCCCGAGAAGCTCACCCCCCTCACTTCTCCGTGGCCATTTGCGAAATGGGGAGTGGATATAGTTGGTCCAATGCCTGTAGGAAATGGTGGACGGAAGTTCTTGATTGTAGCTGTAGACTACTTTACTAAATGGGCGGAAGCAAAAGCATTAGCAGCTATAACTACAGCGAACGCCATAACTTTCCTCTGGAAGTCGGTGGTGTGCCGGTTTGGGATTCCTCATGCTTTCGTCACAGATAATGGGAAGCAGTTTGACTGTGAACCATTTCGGAGGTGGTGTTCAGAGCTCCGTATCCGAAACCATTATGCTTCGGTACAATACCCAAAGGCGAACGGTCAGGTAGAGGCGACGAACAAGACCCTGGTAAAGATTCTGAAGAAAAAGCTTGATAAGAAGAAAGGAGCATGGGTTGAATACGTTCCAGAGGTGCTGTGGTCGTACCGAACCACCAGAAGGACTCCAACGGGCGAGACACCATTCTCACTTACGTATGGAACCGAGGCGGTAATACCTGTGGAAGTGGGATCTCCAAGCTTTCGTGTGGCTCACTACAATCCAGGACTCAACGACGAGAGTGCTAAAGTACACCTGGATCTGTTGCAGGAGAAAAGAGACGACGCTCATGTCACATGGGCGGCGTATCAGAATCGAACGGCTCGGTATTTTAACAAGCAGGTGGTGCCCAGAAAGTTCCAGCTCGGTGATTGGGTACTCAGGAAGGTGAGCTTAATGACGAAAGATCCAATGGAAGGCAAAATGGGACCCGTATGGGAAGGTCCCTACAAGGTAATAGGATGCCATCAGAAGGGAGCTTATCGCTTGATGACCGAAACAGGGAAGATACTTCCGAGATCATGGAATGCCGAGCACCTGAAAAAATATTTTATGTAATTTATTGTTTTCTTTTTCAGCTTTTTACAAACAATTTCATATTCAATAAAGAATGTCTACTTCCAGTATTTATTGACAATCGCAGAAATCCAAGAATCAATCTGATTTGTACTTAGGAAAAGTCTCTCGGTCGTTCAACACCGAGAGCAGGAAAAGTCTCTCGGTCAGTCAACACCGAGAGCAGGAAAAGTCTCTCGGTTTGTCCAACACCGAGAGCAGGAAAAGTCTCTCGGTTTGTCCAACACCGATAGCAGGAAAAGTCTCTCGGTTATTCAACACCGAGAGCAGGAAAAGTCTCTCGGTCAGTCAACACCGAGAACAGGAAAAGTCTCTCGGTCATTCAACACCGAGAGCAGGAAAAGTCTCTCGGTCATTCAACGCCGAGAGCAGGAAAAGTCTCTCGGTCATTCAACACCGAGAGCAGGAAAAGTCTCTCGGTCATTCAACACCGAGAGCAGGAAAAGTCTCTCGGTCATTCAACGCCGAGAGCAGGAAAAGTCTCTCGGTCATTCAACACCGAGAGCAGGAAAAGTCTCTCGGTTTGTCCAACACCGAGAGCAGGAAAAGTCCCTCGGTCATTCAACACCGAGAGCAGGAAAAGTCTCTCGGTCAGTCAACACCGAGAGCAGGAAAAGTCTCTCGGTTTGTCCAACACCGAGAGCAGGAAAAGTCTCTCGGTTAGTCCAACACCGAGAACAGAGAAAGATAGTCTATTCCTCAGAGGATACGAAAAGACTACAGAAAAGAAAAATGCCTAAGTAAAAGGCTTCTTCGAATGCCATGATCAGAAAAGACAGAATTAAAAGGTAAAAGTTTCATTCAAAAGATTTCATATTCGAAGTTTTGTACAGGTTAAAAAAAAAAAAAAAAAGGAAAAGTTCAGAACAAGGCACAGCTTCTAGCTCGCAGGATCGTCAAGAGGATCTTCTCGGAGATCTGGCGCGTCAAGACCCCAATTCGGAACATCAGGCATGAAGTCCTTACCAAACTCCTCCATCTCCTGGATGGCTTCTTCAGGAAAACCCACAAGCATCGGTCCAACCGTCTTGGGGTCAAATTTATATTGGGGATTTGTCACCAAGGTTCGAAAATTTTCGAAACCCCAATGGCAACCCCGAGCCCAACTCTGATCCCGAAGATGTGGTGCATAGCTCAACTGCTTCAAATAACGCTTGAGCTTTGCCCGATCTGCGTCATATCTAGCCCTGAACCGAATTAAGAGACTCTCCGAATGATCCTGCGCCTTAACAGCTTTATCTCTCTCGGCTGCAAGTCTTTCAACTTCATCTTTGAGCTTGTCCTTTTCGGCTTCGGCACTCAAAGCATTTTTGCACGCCTCGGAGCACTCGTTCTGCACGGCCGACAAACGGATAGACAATTGATCTACGCGATCCAGCTCGGAAGAAAGACTTGCAACAGAACGTGTGTACCGATCATTGGCCTCCAGTACTTCGTTCCTCAAACGAGCATTGGCAGAACGCATCTCGGATATGATCGAGTCCCGAGAGGCGAGTTCCTCGTCCTTGGACTGAAGAAGAGACTTCAGCGTCGCGACTTCGTTCTCTAAACCCGAGATACGAGCTTGCACTTTGGGGGCAGGAGTAGGCGGGGGCGCAGGACGATTCTCGTACTTCTGCCAGAGGGCGGTCATCTTCACAAGGAGCTATGAAGAGAAAAGTAAGCAAAGTTAGAATCAAGATGAAAACAGAATGAAAAGGCCTAGCTCCAGAAACTTACTTGATAATGGGAGATAAGAATGCCTTGAGCAATCTTCTCGGGAGAAGACGCCCCTGCATTTCCCAGATACCCATCGGGGATTAGGTTCTTTATAGCCTCCATTGGATGACCCAGAAGACCCCTGCCTAAAACTTCGAAACCGGCCGAGACCCTAGAGGAAGAGCTAGGACCCACATTAGGTATAGTCCCTACACTTGGAGCCGCTTCGGACCCGTCAGATCTTAATCTAGACTCGCTCCTAGTAGAAGTCTCGGGAAGCACACCAGCTTCAGGAAGGACATTCTCGGAGTCGATCCGAGACTCCTCAGGCACTCCGAGAGGGGGAGTCACTTCGGGTTGACCTGCATCTTGAGCTTCAGAAGCAGAGCACGGCACCTCCTGATCAACCACTTCCCGAGAGGGGCTAGGCTCTTCGACATTTTCAGCCTCAGGTACATTCCCATCTCCTTCTCCAGACCTCTCGGGTTCCGGGGCGTCCGTTGTCGACTCAGGTTCCGGGGCATTCGTTGTCGAAGTCCCGAGAGGAGGTTCAGCAAAAGAAGTTTCTGCACATTGTTCACCCTGGAACGAGGCCTCGGAGCCAGACTCATCCCTTAGAACAAAGGACGGAGCAGGACTAACCTGGGTGTAAGAGAAACCTCGGGAATGAAACCCCGAAAGCTTGCAGATCCCTCTTCAACGTTCGCTCCAGACGACGGAGCCGAAGGAGGAGTTCTCCTTGCACCCAAGGCAGCCAAAGGAATTTTCTGTTTCTTTTGCACAGGGACATCCTTGAGAACTTCTTCAGAACTTTTGAAAGGCCTCTTCTTAGTAACAGGCCTCGGAGATGGAGGGGCGTCATTCCTCTTCTTAATAGCCCCTCTCTTGGTGATCAGCTGCTTGTCTCTCGGGATGTCGTATCCGAGAAATTGCCTTAAATTCTCCTCGGTGACAAGGTTATCAAAATCAACCTCTTCAAACTTGTCAGCCTTAACCCTGGCAGCGGACCACCCACTTATCTTCTTGACATCCTCCATTTCAGATACACTGAGTGAAGGGGGGTCGCTTCGGTCAGGTCGTAGCAATTGCCAAGTCCGAGGCATCATACGGTCTTCAGGAAGAAGAGTGCCTTCGGGGCATTCCCACACCCCGGAAACTCTGAAAAATTGCATCTCCCAGAATTTGTTGTTCGTGAGCCCACTCTTGAGCTTGATGAAGACAGGCGGGTGACGAACACAGAGTTCAATCATCCCCTCTGATGTTTGCCTCGGCCTGTAGATGTTGAAAAATTGCAGGATACTCATCTCCTTTTTCAACACGAGTCTCCAAAGGATATAAGAAGCGAACAGATACCTCCAGGCATTGGGCATAATCTGACTGGGTGCAACCATCAAAAAAAGGGCAAAATCCCGAGCAATCTCCGGAAATGGTAACCGTAACCCAGCGAGAAACATCCTCTCATACAAGGTAATATCGCCGCCGTTGATGGTCCGAGCTCCAGGCGCCTGATAGAACATCTTCACTGTTGGAGGAATTTCATAGTTCAGACGAAGGACACCCTCATGCTTCGCAAAAAGGGCAGTTTCCACCCTACTCTCCAAGGGGGAGAGATCCACGAAGCTGTCGGACCTTTTCGTCCGAGCCCGAGACGTAGCAGGAACAACCGAACCAGCTTTTTTAGGGGCCATGGAAGAAAGAAGAAAAGAAGAAACAGAGGATACAGGGAAAGAAAAGAGTTGAGGAAGAAGACGACAGTGGATGATCGAGAAAAAGAATTGTCAAAGAATGAACAGTATTTGAAACTTTAAGTATCCCCTCCCCACGTGTCTGAAATGCCAAAGGGCGCCATCATTTCAAAATTTCTGAAGTTGAAAAGGCGCGCCTTCCGTATTCCAGAATTAAATGCACTACCTCGACCATACAGTTTCATGATGACAAAAGGGCGGCGGTACAGAGCTGACGTCGTCATTGGAAAAAGAAGCGGTAAGATTTAAATATTTGAACTGTTGAAAAGACGCGCCCTGCACAGTATCAGGTACAGACTGGCAGCCGGAAAGTAATTCTCTTATTTCCGTTTATTTCTGAAATCAGAGAATTAGGGGGGTAACTGTTAGGGATAAAATCAACCCTAGAGACATGTAGATCCAATGACATCTCGGAGTTATGTCTCGGACATTTGTTTCGCACAGTTCCGCACAGCAAAGAAAAGGTCGTCTAGGTCTAAAGACATCTCGGAGATATGACGATGTCTCGGTCTTAACATTCCAGGTTACGGTATATAAAATATTTCGGGATCTCCCAGCCAAAACGGAGCGAACATATCTCGGATATTTGTGTCTCGGAGTAATAACGCCTCGGTATGATATCGAGTCGGTGTGATATCTCCTAAGGGTGATATCTATTGGATGTGTCAACATCTCGGAGTATAAACATCTCGGACTTACACAACCCCGTTATGGTGCGGATATATCCCGAGATCTCCAGGTCGGAGCGAACACATCTCAGAGATCATCACCTCGGAGGTTGGCTGAAATGTGCTACAGTCTTCTAAAAGGTGCCATGCGCCACACTCGTCTTAGAGTGCGATAAGGATAGAATCCCAGAAGATCAGGGATAAACTACAGATCCATAATTTATGGGATAAAATGGTTATTGACACGGAATCAAGTTTAAAGAAGTACAAACGCAATCAACTACGGACTTCACACTCCTACTCGAATTCCCTGAAGATATGGTTAAAGTTCAACCAGGCTAGGACTCAAACTCCTAATCCAACTAGGTGTCAAGAAGGTCCGGCCTATAAATAAAGACCGTCACACCAGGTATAAAAACACGAATTCTCTAAGCTCTTGAGATTAAGATTCAGAATACTCTGTAGAAAACTGATTTAGACTGACTTAGGCATCGGAGTTGGCGTGGTCGGCACCCCCGACGAGTTGTTTGTTCTTTTTGCAGGGTTGAGGTATTCGGTAGAAATCAGCAGCGAATCTTTAGGCGACACGTCACCATACCGGAAACTGTATCAACAATTATCATGGTACCAAATTAATGTAAAATATCACAAACGAATTTTTTATTTTATACTTTCTAAAAAAAATTGTTTTATCCCACAACAATTTCGAAGTATTTCAGTTAGAAGCTCTGATGTGTTATTTAATTCCAAGTCTGATAGATATATTTATATTCCGTTGCCAAATCTTAACTCTGATGATGTCGTAATATCATGTGAAAATTTGAAATTTTTACTTACACCTTTTCGTAAAAGGCGGGGCGTTACAAATTCGGATGTTTAATATGTCAAAATCGCCCTACAATAAAAGACTACAAATATGTACGAATTTAGAATCATTTTCCTACTTGGATTGAAGATTCAATCTCTTACTTGGACTAAGAGACTACTGATTTTTTCTTGGAATTCCAAGGGCTTCTAGGGCTTGTTTTCTCCCTAGAAATAGACCCTTAAGCTTTAAGAGAATGTGTGCTTGTGTTTAGCTTTACACAAAAAATTCTTCTTGGAGGCTTGACAAGTTGAAGAGGAGAAGAATATGGTAGGAAGCCGTCCCAACACCACAATAAGCGGCTAAATTCATACTAGGGTGTTGATGTAGCCCTTTTCAAGTAACAATGGTTTAATTGTATTTTAATTTGAGATTTTCTATATGCATGATGATTGTATAACTTTTAGAATTGATCTTAATATTTATATTCAGTCATTATGACTTTCTTATCTTGTCTTAGAAAGTCTTTTATATTGATTGAACTCAATCCTTCATATTTCTGTGATTATGTGAATGATTGTTATACAATGGTTTTAATTGACATATGATCAATAGGGTTAGATAGGCCATGCCTAGGGAAGACGGATTGTACTACACCCTAGTTTAGTGTAATTTTGGTAGACAATTCGTACCAACCGAAGATGAGTTATATTATTCCATTAATTGTGTGTATTCTATTAAAGACGTAGCTAATCCATACCTAAGGAAGACGGATCGTATCGCATCTTAGTGGTTAGGGGGACGGTTCGTGCCAACCAAAGATGGATTATACTTATTCTTTAGAGGTAATTTCTTCACTACTCGAGTGATACGAGCCCTATATCATGCATAGTATAAATTTTCCTTGTTAATTTATTATTGACCATTGTTATGCGATGAGTGGTGAAATTAATCTCCTATTCTTTCTCTCATCACAACTCTCTTTACATTTATGTCTTTTACTTTTATGTATTTATTTTTAGAAAATAAAAACTAAATCAAACATCTTTTAAATTAAGTTATATTTAATCTCGAAAAACTTGATAGCAATACCCCTGTAGTCTTTGAGGTTCGACACCCTCTTTATAGCCTTATCTTACAAGGATTCGTTCTATTGCGAGTGGTTAATTATTATTGATATATTTTTGTAAACAAAAGACCACATCAACCCGTATCCCTACATTAATGGGATAAGATACCTATCAACATGGAGCTCATCTAAAGAGGCAGAGTCCTATCCAACTTCTACTCAATTCAAACTCCATCAAGATAAGGTTGAAACCTACATGATCCAGGACTCAGACTCCTAGTCCAACTATGCTTCAAGAACTACAATAAGTCTTTAACTGTGAGCCTATAAATAAGACTGCTACACTAGGTATATACATATATTCTCTAAGCTCTGAGATTTCTAGTTCTCCATTAAAGTCATAAAGTTTGTACTGACTTAGTCATCAGAGTGGGCGTAGTCAACACCCTCGACTATTCGTTTGTTATTTTTGTAGATCCCAAAGAAGGCTAGGAAGACAAAGCCTTTTTGGCGAATCACAAGACTATACGTCACTATATCGGAAACTGTACCAACATTGTCCTTTCCAAATTATTCTTATTTTTCATGTTCGAAAAAGAATTAATTAACTTACCAAAAAGAAAAATTAATTTGCATTTGTATGGCTTAAAAATTGAATAATTAGTCTTAGACCTGTTTATTTCGACGTAAAATATTTTATCTAAGAAAATATTTTCAGCTGAAAATATTTTTCGGCATTTGACTCGTACAGAAATTAACAAATATTTCTTATATTTTCATTCAATCATATTAACACATAAATATAAGCTTTTATTCTCAACACAAAAATAATAATATAAAACTAAAAAAATATAACCTAAAAATTATGTTTAACTAAAATATACACTTTAACCAACAATGATTATATATTTTCATATAATTTGAAGAGTTGCAAGGAGGGGAGAGACAACAATAAGGAGTTGTAGAGAAAAATAGTGTGAGATTAGAAGACATTTAGGAGTGAGACTGGAATCCAGTGTAATTGTTTCTCTCATGGGGCACACATGCTTTGCTCGGAAAAGTATTTGGATAGGTAAATCTTATAAGAAACCCTTTCACAAAACCTGTCTGAAAGTATGAGAGAGCGGCAAAAACTCAACACATAACAAGGGAAAATTACATTTTAGCCCCCCCAAACTACCAATTGTTTTGGAAGTAGCCTCCCAAACTACTAGCCATTGGACTCTGGCTCTCCAAACTACCAAAAAGTTTCAAAAAGATCGTTTTTTGTCGAAATATGCCTATAATACCATTGCCATGTGTCATTTTTTAATTAAAAAAGTAATAAAATTAAATTTAAATAAATATATATATATATATATATATATATAACAAAAGAAATTTTTTTTTAAAAAAAAATATGAGGGTAGCTAGCCACCCCCAAGGAGCAAAATGGGGGTGGTTCGGGGGCCAAGCCCTAACATTTTTTGTTTTTTTTTTGCCCTTAGGGGTGGCCAAACTGTTCATGTTTGGCTCAAACCCACCCGCCAAGCCAAACCCTAAACTGCTCATGTAATAAAATAATGAAACCCATCACATGAAAATCATTCATGTCTATTGATTCCTACTAGGCTTGGCAATTCGGGTCGACAGGTCGGGTTCGTGTCGCCCCGGCTGACCCGATTACACAATCAGGTCTGACACGAACCCGACCCGATTATTAATCGGGTCAAACTTCTGAACCCAAACACGACTCGCCTGCCAGCTGTGTTATCCGAACACGACCTGGGTAACACGTTTGTTTCAACCAAACCCTGAAATCTAAATACTTGATTGATCAATGATCGGAGAAGTAGAGAACTGAGAACCCAATGTTTATCAAAACAAAATTAATACAAGCATTAACAAATCTAATGGAAAATTCACCTAAATCGGCACAGGACCGAACTACCGAAGGGTGAAACTGAAACACTGAAGTGAAAAATTGAAAATCTGGAAGAGATTCAAGAGAAGATGAGAACTCGAGAAGTGCGGCCATGCGGGAGTGCGGACTGTGGGCAACGGGCATGCGCCGTGTGGGCCGGTGCGGCTACGTCGACTAGTGGGCTAGGGTTCCGACTGTGGAGCGCCGGCGACGGGCGTGTGCCGTGCGGGCTGGTCCGGCTATGCCGACTAGCGGGCTAGGGTTCCGATTCGTTTCTTACTTTCTCAGTTTCTCAACTTTCTCCAATTCTCCGTTTCTAGATTCTTCAATCTTCATTACTCTTTTACAGTCTACTACTACTTTTGTCTTTCGGACTTCGGTCTTTCTTCCTCTTTTCTTAAAAAAAAAAAAAAAAAAAAAAAAAAAAAAAAAAAAAAAAAAAAAAACAACCGTGTCTAATCGTGTCATAATCTTGATCCGATTATAACTTGAACCCGATTATAATAAACCCAAACCCTATTTTTCCGTGTCGTGTCAAAAATTGCCAACCCTAATTCCTACGCAATTGATCCTGTCAGGCAAGAAATTGAATTATTTTCACATTATCAAACTTTGAAGGACAGAAACGGTTCAAATTTGGGCACGCTTAAAACTTTTGTCTGTCCACATGCACAAACAGACAACATGGTCATTATAAAATCTCTGCCCTCTTTGTCCTCTCCAAATTATTCTTATTTTTTCAATTTTTGAAAAGGAATTAATTAATTAATTAGCAGTGGAGTTAAAAGGTAAACTAATTAATCTTAATCTTAATCTTAGTGCGCATTAATATTGGCTATATATTACTCTATCTTTGTAGTACTAGTACGTCTTTAAATCAAAGGCGAGGAGGGCATCAGGCATGGAGCAGGGACGCAAGAAATGGGGTTTCCAGGGGAACCAAGAGCTAAACGCTTCCTCCATCTCCGTCCGAGGTGCTCTCAACCAGCTGATGGCAAATCGTGACAAGGATGATCAACGGTCCACAATCCCTCTCGGCCGTGCTGACCCGACGATGTTTCCCAGCTATCAGACCACCCCTTCAGTAGCGGATGCCATTACTGATGCTGTCCGGTCCTTTAAGTTCAACTGCTACCCTCCCACCGCTGGTATTGCCGAGGGAAAGAGGTATGTTTCAAAACCCTCTAACCTATATATATATATATATGTATTTTTTTTTTTTTTAATTTTTAATTTTTTATTACGTACTGAAAAATCTTTTTTAAGGCAAGATCACTTTTACTTACCTATCTTTAAGAATATTTTACCCTTTTTATTAGGGGCATACCCCAAGACCCGAGCAAAGTGCTTTTGGCTTTGCTGGCACTCCGTGGCCCCAAAATATTGTATATTTACACAGTAACACTTAAGATTCGAATCTTAAATATTGTATATTTACACTTATTCAAATCTTAGGCATAGTGAAAAGATGATACCAAAACAAAGGCCTGTTTGGTAAGTAATTGAATAAGGGAATATTTGTGTATTGTATAGTAAAAAGTGATTGATGTGATATAAATTTGAGAATGTTTTATAGAAAAGTGAAAAAGTTTTGTTTTGTATTGGATTTTTTTATTTGAATAATAATGAAAAATTATTGATGTGATATAAAAAGTGTAAAAAAGTTAAAATGTTTTTGATTTGATATTTTTGAAAGAAGTAAAAATAAATAGAGGGAGAATGATAATTGTTTGCCAAACTAACCCAAAGACTCTTAACCACTTGAGTCAATCAGAGGGGCAGAGTTGAGATTTGAGATTTGATAGGTTAATTTGAATAAAAAAAAAAATGAAGGGGCCAAAACTATAAAAAAAAAAAAAAAATAAATAAAAAAAATCTGAGGATAAAATTTAATTTTTCTTTCTTTTTCAAAACTTTTTATTTTTGGGGACCTTAGGCCTTGGGGATCCCGCCCCCAAGGCACAAGGTAGCTCCTGCCCTGAGTTAACCCCTCTCTCTCTCTCTCTCTCTCTCTCTCTCTCTCTATATATATATATATATATAAACACACTTAAAAGTTGAAACAACTTTTAACATTTTTTTTTTTTGGGAGAGAAATTGATTTTAAATTTTTTTATTAGATAAACATGTTTTTGTCTTCTTAAAGATAATTACAGTCTCCCAATTAAGCTACGAGGAGGGTATGGTTCAAAACACTCGTACACAGAAGGACAAAAGTACTCAAGTTATAGCCACTTCAGGTGTTGACATGTAGCCTTTTTAGATGTAGTTGGGTGTTGGATCATTAATTTCAACGTAAAATATTTTTCATCGTAAAACATTTTCAACGAAATTATTTTTTGAAAAAATAATTTTCCTAAAATAATTTTCGGCTCTTACGAAAAAATCACCAACGACGAAAAATCACACATTAGATTCCGTCATTAGCCCACAGGATTCTGGCCATTTTCACCAGGTCTAGATTCTGGCCAAACTGGCCGGAATTTGGCTAGTACAGTGGCCAGACATCGTCGAATTCCGGCAGAAATTTTCAAATTCTGCATCGACGGATTCCAACTTGTTTTGTTGGAATATAATTTGGCTAGTCAGAATCCGGCCAGTGCCGCTAGATTCCGGCAATCGGATACCAAAATTCGAGGACTTTCGGCAGTATATTCAGGCTACTAACAAACTCCAATGCCTGGCAGTAGATTCCCACAAATTTGCATACAAGAATCAAGAGTTTAAATCCAGAAAATGATTTACGGTTTTCAGGTAAATCGTTTTCTAAAAATTAAGGAGGATTTTACGGTAAAGTTGAAAATGATTTTCGTTAATCATTATTTTTAGTTGCACAAAACATCGAAAAATACAAAAAATATTTTCCAGAAAATATTTTATGCCCAAACAAAAAGAGCATAAGAGGTAAAATTGTCATTTCAACTTTTAGTGTGGGGGTGGGTGGCGAGGCAATAAGGGTGGCGATGGTGAGTTGGTCATGTTGTCTTGTCCAACTAGGGAATATGATCATCTCTACTTTATTAAATGACAATTGAAGGGTCATGTTGAATCATCTAACAATGTATATAATAATAATGTTAATACGTTTTTTTAAAATTTAAATAATATAAAATCATGTATATCATTGAATGCATCAACTTTAAATTGTGATCATAATATGCATTTTATTTGAAATATAGAGAATCCTATTCCTTTGGACAGAAGGATCTGACCCCGTTTTGTAACCCCTACTCCCCATATTTGAGGTGATAGTTTTTTTTTTGAATGGTAGTAAGAAGTGATTGATGTGATATATAGAAAAATGAAAAAAAAATTGTATTGTAGTGATTTTTTTAAAAAAAAATAGTAATAAAAAATTGTTAATGCGATATAAAGAGTGAAAAAAGTTTGAATATTTTGAAGTTGATGTGTTTTTTGGGAAAAGTGAAACTAAGAGAGGGGAGAGGGGAGGGGTTGCCAAATAGGGTTAGCAAAACGGATAATCGTGTCGTGATCAGGTTGACCCACCTACCCATTTAGGCTAACCCAAACCCGACACGATTAGCTAATCGGGTTGAAATACGAAACACATACACGACACGATTATAAAACGAGTTACCCGATACCACATGATTAACCCGTATAGTTAATGTCGACACGACCTGATTGTTTTTTAAAGATATTTTTTTTAAAAAAAAATTGGTTTTGAATTTTTATTAGGAATATATGAGCCAATAATAGGGCATTTGACTTAAACTAAAGGGAAATGATAGGCAGGGGACATTCATCCGACCCCGTCCTACTTTTAATAATAAAATAATATATTATATATTTTTTTCATTTATTCTTTCTGATTTGTTCACTTTTTGTTTATATAATATATTATTTTATTATTAAAAGTAGGACATGGGATGGATGAATGTCCCCTGCCTATCATTTCCCTAAACTAAAATTCCCTTGCACCAAGCCATCATCTACCTACTTTAAGTTACTATCATTCTTGCACTAAGCCATGAGAATAGTGCTTTATTATGATATTTCAATTTTTTTTTTTTTAATAAATGAACGAGTTGACGGGCTGACCCGTTTATAAACGTGTCATAAAGGGATGAACTCGTCAATCTGTTTAGCTTAAACTCAGACCCTAGGGGTGATTAAGTAGTAATCGGCTCCGGAGTAGCCGGTTATTGGAAACTACCAACCGACTCCGATGACTAGGTGGTGGTATCCGGTTATCCAGATTGGGTATTGAAATTTTTAAAAAACAGCATTATTCAGCTTTTGACAAGGTTGAAAGGTTAATTGGAGGCATGGAAAGCGGGGGAAGTGCCCGGAATGACTAAGGGGGATGTGATGGTCTGGGTGGAGGATAAGATGCTGGTTGTGAAGGCTGAGAAGGTGCTCGAGAAGACTAAAGGCCAGGACAATGGGGAGAAAGAGGAGTGGTATGCCAAGAACTATGGCAGGTACAGCTTTAGGATTGCTTTGCCGGTTCACTGGTTGCGGCGGCTGGAGGGTATCAGTAATCTCAAAAGTTCAGAGAATCTGTGTGTTTTCATACCTGGCGTAATAGTCTTATTTATAGGCTTATGGTTACGTTACAGACCTACTGGGACTCTTGAAACCCAATTGGACTAGGAGTTTGAGTCCCAGTGGGCTTGAATCTCGACCTTATCTTCAGGAGATTTGAATAAACAGTAGAATCCGGATTGGATAGCACTCTGCTTCTTCAATCCTTGTTCTATACCATTACGGCCTTATCCCACTATTTATGGGATAAAGATTAGCCTCTAGGCTTCCGGGATATGGGCCTTGTCCTACTGTGCAAAGTTCTAGCTTCAGGGATGGACTCATGCCAGTGCTTTGTTAACATTTAATCACTTATTAGTCGAGTTTAAGAAGATACTTCCGAGACGGTTGTAGTGTGCTTCGACCAATCCTCCGAGACATAAATATCCAAGACATGTTTGCTCCGATCGTACAAGGAGATCACGGGATATTTCGCCGAGGTGTAAATATCGGAGATATGTTTGCTCCGATCATACTAGGAGATCTCGGGATATTTCGCACAGTTGCTGAGTTCGATAGGTCCGAGGTGTTATCATACCAAGACAATCTTTCTATACAGGGTCACGATAAGGTCAGGATCCGCGTGTCCTCGGGGTTGATTTTATCCCCAACAAACAATATTATCTAATGTGACATATGTAAGTCCTTATCTAATAAGAGTCATGCTTTAAGAGCAACACTCGTCTTCTTTATCAAGTCTTCTTCTTCAATATGAAGTCCTCTTTCATAAAATTGTAGACTCTTAACACAGCATTTTTTTAGATTAAATTGAAAGAAAATTTCTACAATTCAATTTGTAAGTATTTTCTATTAGTTTCTTATGCTGGGCCACCGGTCGTGGTAGGCATATATGATGGAAAGAGAGAGAAGAAAGAGAGGAAACAGAGAGAGTTTATGGCTACATTTTTATTATGTTGAATTTTATAAAAAAAATGTTTTACCGGGCTTCTATTTATAACGAGGCTATGAGTGGTTGAACAAGCAAACCTTAGAATAGATAAAAAAAAAGAAAATAAATCTAGAGAATAATATCAAATATTCTTACTCATTATATGTCAAAACATTAGACAAAAATCCAATGATAATGAGAAAGTTTTTGCTTAAATTCATGATGATGACAGAGCTGTTGCAGAATATCTTTCGAAAGATGTTCCATACAAAATATCAGCAGATGATGTGTATCTCACAGTTGGTTGCACGCAAGCAATAGAAATTGTGGTATCTGTCCTTGCGCGCCCTGGCGCCAACATTCTGCTGCCCAGACCAGGTTACCCGCAATATGAAGCTCGTGTGGGTTGCAGTTGCCTTGAAGCTCGCCACTTCGATCTTCTGCCCGAAAGGGGTTGGGAGGTTGATCTTGATTCTGTCGAAGCTCTTGCGGATGAGAATACAGTGGCTATGGTTATCATCAATCCCAGCAATCCATGTGGGAATGTCTTTACAGCCCAACATTTGAAAAGGGTATATCTCATATCTGTGTTGTAAATTTTGAAGACAGTGGATCTTGTTCTTTTTGACTAAAAAGGTTTCAATTATTGTGTTCTTTTGTCAACTAATTAGATTGCAGAGACTGCTAGAAAACTTGGGATTTTTGTGATTTCAGATGAAGTTTATGGCCATCTAGCTTTTGGGAGTAATCCATTTGTGCCCATGGGAGTGTTCGGATCGATTGTACCTGTTGTAACACTTGGGTCTTTATCAAAGAGATGGATTGTTCCTGGATGGCGACTTGGTTGGATCGTGACAATTGACCCCAATGGCATCTTTCAACAATCCGGGGTTCGTGTTCTCAGATTCCATTCAATCTATATCTCACAATTCACCTATTTGACATGCTAATGTTTTAGACTGGGAATTTTTGACATCACTCGCAAATCCGACACTAACTCAACATGAAATTAGCGGATTAAGGTAGAGGGGTCTGACTTGTTTAATTAAATGGTTCAGATTAGGTTTATAGTCTTATAATCATGTCTCGAGACAAGCAACAGTAGGTCTCGTAATTTTTGACATGATGTGCGAATCTGATACAAACCCAACACGAAATTAGCAGGTTAAGTTTAAAGAGCATGACCCGTTTAATGAAATGGGTTAGGTTATAATTGATCAATATATATGCTAACACGAATTGCGACCCCTAGCTTCAGTGGAACAAGTGTAGATGATAAGGTTCTTTCCATTGGTGTTTTTTTTTTTGGGGATGAATGAATGATTTCATAACCAAAACAAAGCATACAACTAGAGAAAATCTAGAACTCACAAAAAAAAAAAAAAAAACCTAGAGAAAATCTAGAAACCCAAAGAAACCAGACAATCCGAGTACCCCAATTTTCACAAAGAACAACATTAGAGGTAGACAATTTAAACCTCCCTTTACAATTGACTCTATGCTAGATATCTCAACTTACAGCATTTAAAATTTGCTCTTCAGATGTAGGAGTATAGCCATGATGGATAGCATTCCTCTGCAGCCAAATATGATAAACCACAGCAGCCATGCTCAACTTACATAGAATGACACTCAAGCTACCATGCACCCCTCCAAATCCTAATGCCAAGAGAAACAACCTCATCCCAATCAACAGGAGGATCCACCAAAGAATTTATCCACAAGAGGCATTTTTATAACTGAGCACTAAAGCCACAACCAAAAAATGAGTGGTCAATAGACTCAATACAACCATGACAAAAGGAACAAGAAACATCCCCTCCATAACCCCAACCCAACAGTTAATCACCAGTAGAAAGACCAAGTCGAAAGTCAAGCCAAAGAATGAAAGCTTGTTGAGGAAGAACAAGGCCTTACCAAACCAAATTCCACCACTCAACTTTAGGGTTCTTCTTCCTAATGTCTTCCCATGCAGCTTTAATTGAATACTTCAAATTCTTAAGAGACAAGATGACTTGATCAACCTCAGAAGGATGCACACAAGGAAGCTGACTTTGAATATGCACAAGAGCCTCAGAACGAGCAGGACTCCAATTCCACCCAGTTTCGTGCATAACTGAAGCAACTTTAGCTTCAAAAATACTGTCAGCATCATAAACCACCCTAAAACCTAACTTATCCACCAAAATTCCACTCGGATGACACCGTTCCAGCCAAAGAAAAATAGATGGACCATCCCCCACTTTAAATTGTATAAGTTGCTTGGCAAAACTCTTACTCTTCAAAATCTTCTGCCAACACCAAGAACAATTTTGGGGAACCTTAAGTCTCCAATCCTATTCCAATCCTCAATCATTCTCAACCCCAAAACACCCTCATCCTTAGGCATACAAACAAAATTCCATGAAACCTTGGCCTTAGCCGGACCATCACACCCCGCCCCCCATTCCTCATTGTTAGAATAATACCGCTATGTTCCTTATTGGGTTTAATACCTTTCTAGCATTATTTCATTGCTAATGTATTCTAGGGTTTAGTCTAGGATTTCTTGTCTACTACTCATAGCCTCTCTATATATGGAGGTCTCTTGTAATACAATATGATTAAGACTCAATACAATGTAGTCTATTATTCTCTTCCGCTCATTCTCTCTTCCATAGACTTCTCCAATATATTTAACACTCGTAAATCTATTAAATTTATGCTCCAAATTTTTAATAACCTTCTTAGGTAAAATGAAAACACTGGTACAATAAGATTGAATACTTCATCCTCATTTGCCTTCATAATATCCACCTTAATAGCACACCTCAGCGTTCCACCAATTCTGTGATAATTCTTAACCAGCTCCTGCGCCAACATGATATTTTCCGCAACATATCTACCCAGGATGAAAGCAGATTGTTGAGGACTGATAACACCATCCAAACATCTTATTAAACGATCAGCCAAAATCTTGTTAATGCACTTATAGATGACATTACAACGAGATATAGGCCTAAAGTCCCCCATAGCCGAGGGATTAGATATTTTTGGGACCAAGATATAGGCCTAGTGGTGGTTTCATGCTTGCTTATAGGAAAAAATTGAAAATAAATTCCTACCCTGTGGTTGTACCTTGGGGATGGAGTTACCCATAAATCCCTCTGGTATAAACCCTTTACATGTAGTGAAAAAATATCAACATGCATGAAAGTGTTGGTGCTAGATTCCGATGCATCACCTTCGAATTCTGATAATAGTTCAATGTGAAACTTTATGCCTGCTTGCTTGAATTAATATTTTAACCTTGATTTCATGATGAACTTTGTACAATAAAAGTGTTTCCTTCTTTCCAGTTTGTGGAGAGCCTCAGGAGCTATCTCGACATCACCACTGACCCCCCAACCTTCATACAGGTACCTAGTTTAAGTTTATTTTTCTGAATCTCTAAAAAAATTAAAAAATAAAATATGCAATACATTTTCTGGCTTTTATTTTCATAAAGCTTACTGGGATATGCTTAGAAATTGTATGAATTATTGCCTTCTTCTATCCTCAAGAAATTACGAAATGGTTTGTGTGTTCAGGGGGCACTTACCCGAATCCTTGAGCAAACGAAGGAGGATTTCTTTTCAAAAATTCTAAACCTAATGAGAGAAGCGGTAGACCTTTTATATGAGAGAATTAAAGAGATTCCTTGCCTGACTTGTCCACACAAACCAGAAGGGTCCATGGCTGTAATGGTAAGACTATGAGATTATTATGCTAGATTTTTTTTTTTTTTTTTAAAAAAAAATGATTTTTGTCTGGTTTTGTTTTATGTTTTACGGGTATGGTAACAGGTGAAGCTAAATCTATCACTACTTGAAGGCGTTACTGATGATGTGGACTTCTGTATGAAGTTGGCCAAGGAGGAATCCGTGATTGTTCTGCCAGGTAAGAATTCAACAATTTAGAACCTTTTCCTAATACTTTCATGGCTAAAATTGTTTGCTTCTTAGAAAGATGTTTCTTGAGTCGAGTGGTTGTCTACAGGATATATATATACGACAGTATCATTTAATACTTTAACATATATATACGACAGTATCATTTAGGTTTTAATTGAGACATATGCCTTATTGCCTGCTGATTAGGAACATTAATTTTGGGCCTCCTACTTGGATCAATGTTACTTATGCTTTGTTTTGTTTCAACTGAAAATGTTTGTCATTATAAAATATTTTCAATGAAATTATTTTCCAGAAAAAAATGATTTTCTCGAAAATATTTTTCGGAGTTTGCTTGTACGGAAAATGAGCGATTACGAATAACTGCCAGCTACTTCCGACAATGTTTGGCAGCAGTCCGGCGGTTTGAGAAGGAGAAGCTCAAACTCAAAAAATAGTTTACGAAATTTAAAAACGGAAACAATTTTTCAAATTTAGAGGTTCCTATGGTAAGCGAAAATAACAACTCACTCCCTGAAGTCAATTTGTGTTCAATATTAATGTAATCAGTTTGGTTGCCACGTCATGCCCAATACAAATATATTAAAAATATAAATATATAAAACTGCAAAAAAGAAGAAAAAAAAAAAGGAGTGGTTGTTGCCCATCCCTGGCAGGCAACCACCCCCAGAGGTGGCAGGGGGTGGCTCACGGGCCACCCTTGAGGTGGTGGTGGCCCGAACAGCCACCCCAAGTAAGATCTGTCAACCACCCCGCCTTTTTTTTTTTCTTTCTTTTTTAAAAAATGATTTTTTAGATTTATATATCTATATTTTTTTTTTATTAAAGTGGTACACATGTTGCGCTTTTATTGGGCCTGACGTGGCAACCAAATGAATTATGTTAAGTTAGTGGACGAAAGTTGACTTCAAGAAGTAAGTTGTTATTTTCGCCCATTACAAGGACTTCTGAATTAATTTTTATACTACAAGGAGCGATTTTTAAATTAGGCCAATCACAAAGACTGATTTTTTTTTGTTGCATTTTTTCCTAAAATATATGACCTTTTGACATGTGATGATATGCTTTTATCCTTGAATCCTTTTGATTATATATCTTTTATGATGAACTTTGTTCGAGCAAGATCAATTTAAGCTGGGAAATAATTTCCTCAATTAGCAACAAATGAGAGTGATTACAGCTCATGATTATATATTCATCCAGGTATTACCGTTGGACTGAAGAATTGGCTTCGAATTTCTTTTGCCGTTGAGCAGTCTTCGCTTGACGATGCCCTTGTAAGGATAAAAGCCTTCTACTGCAGGCATGCCAAGAAGGAATAAGGTGCATTTGTGCGCAGCAATAAAATCATTTTTTAGTGTAGTTTTGCTGATTTTCATAAGTTTGGTTAATGCCTAATCAGGCTGTATTTGAATTTCCAGTTGCTTGGGTATATTTATTTTATGCTGTTATGATGATATGCAATCAAACAATAGTATGTATGTGGAGACATTGGTTTATGCACATTATGATGATGTTCAATTAAATAGTTGATGAATGAACTACTTGTTTTGCTTTAAATGAACTTTTGATGCTATAGGCCAGACCTTGAAGTTTTGAGTGAATTCCTTGATGCTAGTTAAAAGGGAGGGAATATTTCAATCATGTCTAGTTAAAGTAACATAACTAATTTGACGGTTATAATTTTTTACTGATTATGTAACAATACAAGGAAGCGTTAGCTACATCTGTGCTGTCACTTTAAAATGACTAATCAAATTACAATTGTAGCTCTCTAAAATTATTTATAAAGCCAAGTTTTACCAGAAATATTCGATTAAAGTTCGACTGATCGATCAGCTTGCAATCGAAATATCGATTAGACCGCACTGTTTTATGTTTGATCGATCGTTCAACTTTCTTCAACACTCTCACCACACTTGACATGATCGATTAGACACCTTGGTTTTGATCGATATAAACACCTTGACAGATGTTCTCTACATCCGAAAACACTCAAAACCCTTACTTTCTTCAACACTCTCACCACACTTTAATAAACCAACCTAATACAACTCTATAACATCATTCCCAACTCCAAAAACAATTATTTCTTCGCACAACAATCACAGCATCTCCAATAACCACAAAAAAATAGCATCAACAACAAACACAACCACAATATGCACTTCAAATTCTCGTGCAACCAACATCACTCACCATTAACCTTTCAACACCATCATCATCAAAACAACAACCATACCATCACCAACAACAACAACTCAACATCAATATCAACAACTGTACGTTAACAAAATACTAACAAAATCATCATCCTGTAAGCAACCCTAACACCAACTTACACCAAGACAAAACTAGGGTTTAAGTGATTACCTTTGAACTCTCTCTCTCTCTCTCTCTCCCTTTTACGTTTTACATCTTATGAAGCTTTTGACACGTTAAAAGTTGAGTTCGATCAAACAAACTTAATTTCGTTCAATCGCGACAGGGCAGCTTGTATTAAATTGAACATCGAATCTCACCTACTCATACGCGTGATTCCCAGTTCGATCAAACGAACAATTGAATCGAAGTCCCTTCATTGTTGTTCGATCTCACCTACTAGACACGTGACTCTGCAATGTGGAGGTTCAACTTCGATAGATTGAACCCACTCAAAACTGTTTTTAAATTAACTAAAATGAACACTCATCGATGGATTGATCAGTAGAACCCCCTCAAAACTGGTTTTAAATTAACTAAAATGAACACTCATCAATTACCTACTCATCACATGCTTACGTGTCCAATTCCCAAGACATGTTCACACTACTCATTTTTCAATTTATTTTACCCAATATTATTCTCAAGTTTATATTTCTATTTCTCGTATTTTTGAAGCAGGGTACTACATGACTAGTGCACAAATGATCATTTTCATCCAAAATTTGGCTAATATGGTTTACTTTTCTCCGGTGGCCAGCACACATGGAAAAAATGCAATTTGCCCCCTCAAAGTTTGACTATTTTTTCAATTTTGCCTCCAAAGTTTAAAAAGTTGCAATCTGCCCCAACAAAGTTCAAAAATTCTCAATGTAACCAATCTGTTAGTGATTTCCATCTCTTTCATGGAAAATAGCTCACGTGTGCCACACATGCATTTTTTGTACAAAAATTCCAAAATTACCCCCTATATACGTGTTAATTCCCAAAGTACCCTTGTTAAAAAAAAAAGGAAAAAATGGGGCGATCGAACCACCTCCATAGGCCATGGGGGTGGTGAGCCATTCCGGCCAG
This sequence comes from Alnus glutinosa, assembly GCF_958979055.1. Taxonomy (NCBI): domain Eukaryota; kingdom Viridiplantae; phylum Streptophyta; class Magnoliopsida; order Fagales; family Betulaceae; genus Alnus; species Alnus glutinosa. Next base: position 9,738,783 of record NC_084887.1, read on the forward strand.
ATGGAGGTGGATTAGCCACCCCCTTGGCCAAATGGGGGTGGTCGAGCTACCCCTAAAGGGTTTGGGGGTGGTTTTGGCCACCCCCATTTGGCCCCTTGGGGGTGGCCGAACCAACTCCATGGTTATGGAGGTGGCTCGCCACCCACATTCTGTCCAGATGGGGGTGGTCGAGCCACCCCTTTTGGACCATGGGGGTGACTACTGCAACACCATTCGACTTTCCTTTTGAATTAATGGACATTCCTCCCTGAACGTTCGACTTTCCTCTCAAAGGCTCGACCTTTCCTACCAAATGATCAATGACAATCTGGATGAAAAATGTTAGAAGAGTTTTAACTTCTTGTGCAACCTTATGTCCTATTTAATGACCTAGGATAAACCCTAAGACCCATTTGTCATCATATTAGCACACCATAACCTAGAGTGAGAGAGAGAGAGAGGGAGAGAGAGAAACCAAATCTTGAAAGACTTCATATTCAAGAGGAGGTAACCCTTGAGTCCAATCTTGTTCTTGTATTTATATTAGCATTTTATCCTATTAAAAAGTTACTATTTTTACGATTTAACAAACAACATGTAGATTTAAAGCATTTGGGTTTACAATCTTAGGTTTTTATATTTAATCGTGCATGGGTATGGCATAAGTATAATTGGATGTATTTGTAACTTGTTATTATTCTTTGTTAGGTCTAGACGTTGTGGTTGAGCTAAGTAGTAGGTTTGTGTAGGAGATCTAAGTTGTTCGTACATTCAAGCTGTCATCGAGCGTTCCATTTTCAAGATCGAACGATCAACCTCCATACTAAACATTCGATGAAGACTAATCTACATGGTTAGGATTTTATTACATGATTAGGGTTCACGTGTTATATTGAAGTTTCAATTTAGAGTATGTCTAACATTAAAGTATGATTGTAGTGATGTGAAGGTTAAGATGTCAGAGAATGCGGAGAATAATTCGAGGTAAGTAAATGCTTACGTAACTATGCAATACGTTTACAAACTAAGCATACTATTATTTTATGTTTTAGTACGAGAACTATGTCATGAACTTATTAAATTTATCAAATGTTTAAAAATATTTCAATTGGATAATTGTATTGTATAACATAGTACACTATGTAACGGGATAACAACCATAGGCAACTATTATATGGGCTTGACCTTATGGTCAAAGAAATTTATTTAGTTCATTTACCTTGGATCCAATGGTTTTACAGGTGACCAGTGCACCATGTATGTATGAGGGTCACAACTACAGGTTCGTTCATAGTGTGGATCACTCGGGGTTTAAATCTGGTCGGGCCACTAACGAAGACTGTACGTGGCAATATCCGAGACACTGATATTGTACTACGAGTCCCTTGGGATAGTGCCAACCCTACCAATAAGGGATTAAGGGCTTTGTTAGACCATATGGAGGATAGTTATGACCGTTATATAATCTACTTATTATACATTTTTCTTGCATTAAAATATGAGTGACTTGTTACTAAGATTATGCCCACCTTGCACTAAAACCCAAACTAGTTTTCTTATTGGCATAATAATGGTGGTGACATTGACCCTTTTTATGAAACACAGCATGGTTGGTTACTCAAATTTGTGAAATGTGACTTGACACCAAAGGCTTTTTGCACAAACAAGTTCCATAACAATTTACTCACTAAGTCGTGGGCTTACGCAATTACTTTTCCACATGTAGAACACATCGGTACTTTGCAGATTAGGATGCTGCCAGGCCGTAGAGTGAGCATTCCTCTTGGATGAAGATATCGAGCGAATGACTCGCATTGTGAGGTTTTGCGTAGATAGATGGTAGTTGTTTTGTTATGTAATATTCATTTGGAAGCTATGAGTTTTTAATAATAATAAATGATATTGTTTATAGATATTTTGGTTTGCTCAGATCATTTTTTTTTTTTGCTTTCCGCTATAGTATACTCTCATAGATTAGTGTTGTGTAGTGATTTTAGTTAATTACAAGTTAATTAGTATGAACACACTACAAGTAGCACTCCAATTAAGTATTTTAACTATTTAATTTTGGGGGTGTTACAGTCTCAGGCCTTTTATTCGTGCATGATACACTATAAAGATGTCTTTACGCCCATTTCAGTTAGTTTTCATCACCTTTAGCCTCTGGAACCCTAGAGAGAGAGAGAGAGAGTGTGTGTGTGACACCCCAGCTTTGTACAAGAAGGTCATTCATGAAAATCTCACATTTCTCTCATGACGTTACAACATCAGAGACAATAAGTCTCGCAACGATTTGTTTTCTTCTTTTTCTTTCTAATACAAACAAATCCCTCATATAACACATTTAAGCTGACTGAGCATACCTCAATGTAAATTAATATTAATATCGTGTGGTTACATAATAAATACACACTAGGTACATCAAATAAAGATAAGTGTCGTAGGTGGCACATAAGCAAACATACTTATATATATATATATATATATATGAAATTTAATGAGTTATATTATACGTATCCAAAGAAAATATATTCAACATTGCATAGTAGATGGTTCCCTCAGTAACCACCAAAATCAGAATAAGGGTCATCACCCTCATCCTCCAAACCATCATGATCTATGTAAATGTGGTGTTACCATATTTACATAGGCAAAAAAGTGAGACTATTGTTTCAATGTTATAAAAGTTACTAGTTTATCATGCAATTATAAATTCATGAATATGTTATGCGGTGACTATTTGGTTTAAAAGTCTTATATATATTCTTTGTCACACCTCTCGTTTAGAGCCATAAGCTCAGTTAGCGGTCATATTTTGGAGCCAACACTCCCAACATATAAAGTTAAGTGGTTTTCTAGTGGTAGTTTGGCACCCTTTCTACTCCTTAGCTTGTTTCTTATTAATAGTCTTTTGGACTGATTGCCGATACTTCTCAATCCACTATTAGCTTGGCACCCTTGCTACTACCCAGTTTTATTGATAGCTATTTATTTATTGAGACACAATATGCATTTATTATATTCATATGCATATATTCAAAGTAGTTGATAAATAAATTAGCAAGTATTATATTATTGAAAACCAACATTATTTCTCAGTAAGTAATTTATACTTACTCTTCACTGTAAAGTGTGAAAAGACTCTTCCACTCTGTTCACTACATTTAAATCATATTCATACATGGTGATGTGGTCTTGAGTGTATCAATAATAAAATAGTACTCGCAATAGGATGAATCTTTATAGAATGGGTCTATGTGAGGGAGTCGAACCTCAAGAATTGTTGGTTTGGTTGTTAAATTACTGAAATTCACTCTAATTTAATTCAGAGAGTATTTTTTTTTTTTATTATTTGTATTGAAACTAAATAAAAATGTAAATGTAAAAATAAGATAGTCATGAGAAAGATAGGGGATTGACCTCACCTCTAACATCATTATAATGGTAAATTGCATTTAATATGGGAATTTCACGTACATTAATATTATGACTCGTGTATGTGTGTCAAGCACCCAAGAATATCGTCAAGAAAATTCTTTTATTAAGAAATAAGCATAGTTCATCTTTTGGCAAGATATGAATGCTCTACCTGAACTAGGGTGTAGAACAATTCATTCTTCCTAGATATGAGCTATCAAATATCCTAATTAGCTTACAAATAGTCAAGAGATAAGAATAACTCATCTTTCGGCAAGCATAAATTGATTTACCTAAATTAAACTTACTAGATGTAAATGAATTTATTCTTCCTAGGTATGGCCTATTAAACCCTTTTGATTTCATGTCCATTAAAACCGTTGTAAAAGTTCAATCAAGATAATTAATTTTCTAAGATAAGATAAAAGATTAAAGAAACAATATTCATGTTCATAAAATTCCCAAGATAAAACACAATTATACCATTACAACTTGAAAATGGCTACATCAATACCCTACGAAAGATTTAGCCGCTTATGGAGAAGCTGAAAATCATATTTGTCGGAAAGAAATCCATCCCAAATCTTAGCTGCAAAATCTTCACTTTTTCTCCAAAACCCTAGCCTCTAATCCTATTGATTTCTATTCTTTAATGTAAGGGAAAACTGCAAAAAAGCCCCCCAAACTACCAGTCGTTTTTAAAGTAGCCATCTAAACTATCAACACTGGCACTATGACCCCCCAAACTACCAAAGAGACCCATTTTGTCGAAATATTCCTATAATATCCTTGTCATGTGTCATATATTCAATTAAAAAAATAATAAAATTAAAACAATTTAAAAATCAAAGAAATATTAAAAAGAGTTAAAAAAAGAAAAGAAAAGAAAAGCCACCCGCATTGCCAGTTTGGGGGTGGCTAAATCACCTCCCATGGCCATTGGGGGTTGTTCGGCCACCCGAAAGAGCAAAATGGTGGTGGCTGAAACCTCTCCCATCAGCCACTCCCATGTCCCTTAAGGGTGGTTTGGACACCCCCAAGGGCCAAACCCTCAACATTTTTTTTTTTTCCTCTTTGGCCTTGTGGGGTGGCCGAACCACCCCCATAGGCCACGGAGGTGGTTCAGCCAAACTCAGACCGGCAGATCTGGGGTGGCCGGCCACCCCCATTGGCCAAAAGCCCAAAGGGGTGGCTCGAGCTACCCCTTCATATTTATTTTGTTTAGTTATTTATTTATTTATTTTAATATTTTGAATTTCTTTTTGATTTTTAAATTTAATTTTCTGATTTTATTTTTTTAATTGAATATATAACACATGGCAATGGTATTATAATGCTAGGTTTGGTAGTTCAGGGGGCTATTTTAAAAACGGCTGGTAGTTTGGAGGGCTTTTTTGTAGTTTTTCCTTAATGTAAACTAATCTCTATATTTTTTAATCTAAACGGGCCTAGGGTATTTATAGAGAGTATAAGTGAAATTATTTACATATTTGTACATATAAGAACATGTAATCCAACTAGAAATCGTAAAACAACTCCTAAGTGAATTTGGTGTCTTGCAGTAAAATTTACCAAACAACTGCGCTTGATCCCCATGCATTACTGTGCTCAAGCCTAAGTTGCGCTTGAGCCCAATATGATGGTGTCCTGTGCGCGCATGTGTTCTGGTTGCACTCGAGCTTTTGATGCACGCTAGAGCCTCATGGCCTGATGCACTCAAGCCTAGCTGATGTGCACTCGAGCGAAATGGTCCTGCGCTCGAGCTCACTTTTCTTGGTGAATGCTACACTTGGCTTTTGCTAAATTTTACCTTTAAGTTTGGAAGATTACTGATGTGCAAATTTTAATACTCGCAAGCACACTGATGAGTGCCAAATATTGTATATATATTTGGATCCCTTAATTTGCATTTGTTAAATCTTTAGTTTTGTTATTTTCTAATGTTTTTGGTTAGTTTTGGTATTTTTGTGTTTTGCAGGTCATTGAGAGAAAATTGCAGTATTTATGTGGAATCACAGAGAAACGAAGTCTTCAGAGCCATTCAAGCATGGGTGTTAGAGCTGACGTGGTAGTAGTTTTGTTGAAACCAAGTGAGCTCGAGCGCACTTGGAGTGCACACGAGTGCACTTGGCAGTTAGCGGGTGTGGCGACCAGCACCCAAGGCAACCAGAGCCATTCAAGCATGGGTGTTAGAGCTAACATGGTAGCAGTTTTGTTGAAACCAAGTGAGCTCAAGCGCACTTGGAGTGCACACGAGTGCACTCGGCAGTTAGCGGGTGTGGCGACCAACACCCAAGGCAACTAGAGCGTATGGTTCACAAGTCACTGTGAAAGCGCTCGAGCGCAACCTGGTGTGCGCTCGAGCGCAATAGCTCAGACATGGCAAAACTGGGTAGACACGACTTTCTTCCCCAAAATGGCATTTTTTTTTCTTTAATTGGGAACGAAAAAATACATATTTTTCTTTGCTCTTTACAGATGCATTTGACTTAAACCCTAGTATTCTTTTCTCTTATTAGGGCTTTGAAGAGTAGAGTTGCCATTTTGAAAATATGTGGTCTAACCTAATTGGAAATATTTATTGACTTCTAATTTAAACCAAGTGTGTGTGTGTGTGTTTGTGTGCAAACAAATATCTTAAATACAGAATTTAAATAAAATAAGATATTTATTACGAAGTGGAAACTCTACGAAGAGAAAAAACCACTCCGGGGCAACCAAACCCAGGAAATCCACTATCCAAAAACAAAGCTAGTTACAAGACACTCGTACTCACATAACCCTATGCAATAGTCATACCTTTAACTCTAACGTGTAACCCAACACGAACGCTTCACAACTAGATCTTCCACATGAAGAGATTTTTGATGGATTCCTTTACCATAGGGCCGACCCCTAAGATAGACTTCACACGAACACTTGAGCACACACTGGCAACGGCTTGAGAGCTAGTGGATCTTCGATTCTCCCTAAACACCATCTCAAAGCACTATGGAATTCACCACCGAATTCTGTACAAAACACTAGCCTAGAGCCCCCTATTTATAGGCTTCAAGAGACCTCAAAAATTGCTGAGATTCGGACTTTGGCTGGCAATCGTCCGGACGGTTTTCTTAGGGATGGAAAAACGGGTCACCCGACACGACCCGTTAAGACCAGCGACCCGTTTAGCCTAGACCAAAACACGACCCATTTATGTTAACGGGTCGGGGCTCCAGACACAACACGAACATGATAATTTCACGGGTCACCAGACACGACCTGTGAAACCGTTTAGCTTATAAGTGTTTTTTTTTAAAAAAAAATAAAAAATAAAATTATTATTATTATTATTTTTTTTTTTTTGGGGGGGGGGGGGGGGTTGTGGGTATTTAAATGAAACAATAATAATTTTAACAATTCATCTCTAAACTCCTACTCCTAGTCTCCTAGTAGGCCAGCACCAAATCACTTAATATGTTTAATTGTCTAGTCAAATAACAAAAAAAAAAAAAAAAAACACTACATCATTATTACGAATTTACAAATACAAAAAACTGCATCATAATTGTCCACTCTTGAGTCTTGATTTATTGAATGACCTACATATGCTCATTCCCCCTCCCCCCCCCCCCCCCCCCCCCCCACCCCTTTATTTTTTTAATATATATATATATATATATAAAATATAATTAAAAAAAAAAAAAAAAAAGTTAATCGTGTTTGGCGGGTCACCCACGACCCGACCCACCAGACCGAAATAAACGGGTCGACCCGTTTAGGGTAGACCCAAACCCGCTAATTTCGTGTCATGTTCGTGTCCGGTTGTCGAGTCGTGTCAAAATTGCCGGCCCTAGTTTTCTGCGATATCCTTTCAGAAACAGCGTAATTCTATCTTTATCAGGTTCACGTCAGGACGGCTTGACCGAGCGTCCGAACAGTCTTCGCTAAAATCCTTTCCGCGTTCGAAAGGAACTCAGGAATATTCTGAACTACTGGACATCGTCTGGACGTGTTGCCACGTCATCTGGACGGCTTGCAGAGACTTCCTAAACAATGTCGACTTTTGAAAACAGACTCCTTGTTGAATACTGATTGATCTAGCGTCCGGACAGTGTTGCTGTGACGTCCGGATGTCTTCAATGTTTATCTGTGAGACACTGTGGGGCATCCAAAGGCCTTCAAATGCCCATCCGGACGGTTGCACAGGAACCAGTTGTTTTTGTCTTGGATTTTGCAAGGACTCTTCATGGACATCTTCAAGCAGCTTGTAATCAGTTATTGTCTTTGATTTGATTATTGTCTGAATACATGAAGATTCTGAATCTAAAACTGACCATCCTGTTAAACTACAACCATTACATAAAGTGTTTTTGTTTTATCTAGAATGTAGCCAATAAAATACTAACAAACTCCCCATTTGGCCATTCTGGGACAAAAACACTTGACTAGTTTGGAAACACATTCCCGGTCGAAATACCAAATACAACAAAAAATACTCCCTCTTTTTATCACACAATGACAAAGGGTAAACAGAGTATTCATTGAAACCATAAGTGTTTAAGAATTACACAAAGTGTCAACATAAATTTAAAATTGTTTTGAAAAAAAGACAAGAACAACAAAAATAAAAACTCAATCATCATCATCATTCGACTTTGGATGATGATATGTAATACCCCAGTTTTTAAAAAATATATTTTTGATATTTAAAAATATAAATGATTATTTATCATTCGTTTTATAAACTATTTTATAAAATATTTTCAAACTGATTTTAATGAACCGGTATATTTTTATAAACTGATAAATTATTTTACCACAAATATTTTCTGAGTTAATATTATTGACGGAATAATTAACCGTAAATATTTATTTACCTATTTTTATAAATTCGTAATATATTATTATACAAATATATTTATGTGTTAATTATTCAGATTTATTAATTAATAATATATAAATCGCACCGCACCAAATTTTCTCCACTGCGAGTCTACAGCAATCATCTTTCATAATCAAACCACTACCGTTTATTTAATCCATTATCTTCTCCACTGCACCCGTTTGATCTCCCACCTCCTCCATTTGAGTTCAAACAAAACTCCACGATCAAACTCCACCACCTTCTCCACTGATCGTTCAAAGTGCAGCACTAAGTTCAGTGCTTACCAAACCATTTCCACTGAATTATATTAAGCTCTCCCACTCAGTTCTCGCGGCTATAAAACGAAACACCATTTCCCTGCAAATCACACACTTCGTTCTTTCTCCTCCTTTCTCCTTCTTTCTCATTCTTTTCCTGTCTCTGCCATCTGAGAGACTACAGGACACAGAGTGAGATAGTGAGAGGCGGTGAGGGTGAGAGAAATTAAGTGAGAAATATGAGAAACAGAGAGTGAGATTTAAGAGAAACAGAAACAGGGAAGACCCGAATGATCCATGGAGATCCGGCGAGTGACAGAACCAATCCTCCACGACCGGCAACTGAAGGCTGAAGTCCAGTGAAACCCGATGAACCCAGCTTGTTTCCGGTGAAGGCCGTATGGCACGAACCGTAACTCTGTGAGCCCAGTCAGCGCAGACCCACAACCCGCAAACCACGAACCCGTAAGTCCCACAAACCGTTAGCCCAGAACCTCGGCCCAACCCAGACTCGAATCCAACCATCCCAACAACCCGTAGCCGATCCTCTGCCGTAACCAAACCCAAACCCCAGCAGACTCGAACAACCTTGCCAACAGAACCACCGTGACACCAGCCCAGACTCAGCAAACCCGTGTGTAATCCAGCCATGAACCGCAACCCATTAACCCGTGCAACCCAGACCCAACCGAGAGAGAAAGACCGATTTCCGGCCGATCGTGGAAGACCCGTGATCGGAGACTCCAGCAAGCACGAACCCAGACCGTGCGTGACCCAGACGGCGAACCCAATGACCATGACCGAACTCCTTTCGAAATCCTCCTTTTCTCCTTATCTGACCGAATCAGATCAATGCGAGAGATTCAAAAGTGAGAATTTGTGAAGAGCTGACCAGATATAGGAGATCCAGCATAGAGGTGACCCAGTTCTGACCTGCAAGCCCAACCCGAGGCCCAAAACCCGTAGTCCAACCCGGTAGGCCATCAACCTATGAAGACCATGACACTGTGGACCTGATTTCAGCCCATTTATTTGAACCACAGCCCAAAACCAATCTGGCAGACCATGTGTACAGCCCAGATTCATTAAGCCCAACCCATTAATCTGAACCGCATTCGGCCCAGCCCAGATTCATTTAAACCCAACCCATTAATGATCTGACCCAGCCCATCTCAATAGCCCATAACCTGTGAGCTAGCCCATACCACAGCCTGTTAAGCCCATTAAACTCAGCAACAATTCAGCCCATGACCCACTGAGCTGACCCGGTCCAAACAGTGACCGAACCCGGAACCCGACCCACCGGTGACCCATCTCCGGCAGACTTCCGGCGACTTTTCCGAGACCGTACTCATCGTTTTCACGGAATTTTCTAGTGAAAATTCTTAGTTAATAAACTAAGAAAATATACAAGAGGATTAAAGCTCGATCCCGATATTATGGGAAATCCAAGTAAGGGAACCCTTTGCCCCTTCTCAAATTATTATATTATTTTAATTATTCCTCTATTTGCAAAATTTCGAATTTATTATCTTGATTTGGTATTTCAAATTATTAAATTATTATATATAAAGGATTTTGTTGGTTTTGATATAAAATTTTTGAGTATAAAAATGATATTCTTGAAATCGTGATTTTAAGTAAAAACCCTCCAACACGTTGCCCTATATATATACTAGTAAAGAATGAGAAAGTTTTTGTGAGAAGTTATACAAGAAAAGAATGAGAAAGTTTTGGGAGAAAACTCTTTGAGTTATATATAAAGGAGAAATATTTTTGAAAAGGGCACGTGTGTGGAAGAGATTATATTTTGAGGCCTAGACCCGCAGAGATTCGAGACCCTTCAAGATTTAGCTCGGTACCGTAGCTCGAGATGGAAGCGCACCCGCTGGTTCGCTTAGTGACAGCGGTATCTGTCTCTATGTCAGTCTAAGTGCACTTCAATTAATTAGCTGATGGGGGTGGGGCCTGTGGCCACAGGTAAACCGCGTTACTCACCCAAGGTCAACGCATCGACCACGCAACCCTACTTACACAGGGCGTAATAGTGTATTGGCATATATTATGACTAATAATTATTTCAAATATATATATATATATTATTTTGTGTATAAAAAGGGAGTTTTTTTGACAAATGTTTTGGAGATTTATAAAAGGGAGTTTTTACACAAATGTTTTGGAGATATTTAAAAGGAGTTTTTGACAATTGTTTGAAGATTTTCAAAAGAATTTAACTCAACTGTTTTATGGTTGAGGATTCCTTACTGAGCATGTTTTTTTGTGCTCACCCCTTATTTTGTTTTTGTTTTCAGGTTATGAACAGAGAGACGTAGGTGGCCGGGATGGGATCTAGGAATGCATTAGGACATTTCATTTATATTACCCCATAATTTTCAGTTATTGTATTTTTACAATTAAATGACCGTTTCCGCATTTATTAAAAACTCTGAGATTTTGAAACCATTATTATTTTTATTTATTTAAATCAGCATACTAGTTAAGATATTTGGCAGACCTTACGAATCTTTGCAGTTTAAAGAGAAAAGTGACGAACCTAACCCATAGCGATTTGGGGGCGTTACATGATATTTCAGGCATTCTCTGATGTCGATCTGGCTCTGCTCGACACGCTCCCCAATAAGATTGACTTCCCGTTGAAGAGCTGACATGGAAGTCATGAGCTGTGCAAAAGCAGCCTCAATGTCAAATGAGTGAGGCACAACCTGAGATGATGATGATGCAGCTGTTGTGGGGAGATCTGGTGGAGGCTAAGGAACAGCGCCTTGAGCCTCGTGTCACAACTGGGCATTAGACTTCATGAGAGTTTGTATGCTAAGGGGATCTGGACTTCGTGAGCGGGGCTCCGAGTCTGAAATGTCTGGCAAGACCTGAAGGCAGATTTTAGTGACCAGACACCCAAACGACAGACTCGTGTTCTTCTCATCTCGAACCTCGAGCATAGTGTGCAAGATGTGCTTGCACAGGCAAAATGGAGTTTGCATCATGATGGCATATAGGAGGGTGGCCTTCTTGAGGGTAAGCTCACTCCGCCAAGCTTGAGGCTAAAGGTTTATGACAACAACCTTTGCTAAGAATCGGTGCATAGGAGCAAAGGCACCGATGTTGATCTGAGCGATGGGAAGCAGAACTGGGTCTCGCAAATCTGCGCGGAGAAGATTCCGCTCAGATAGGACCTGTCGTGATTGCATATGATGCAACCGGTCAGTGACTGATTCTTCAATTCTTTGCTTGACACGGGGAGGAGAGTCATCGGAAGTCATAATTTCTGGACTAAAAAAAAACAGACAGAAAATCATGAAAACATTAATTTCTGTTAGTCCAAAAAGATTGGGCATTATAACGGCTGTAAAATGGACTATCCAAAAATTACAACATCAATAAAACACAACCCAAACAACATGGAGAACCAAATATGCATAATCTCAACCCAAATAATAACATTTATTGAGAAATAATACATATTAAACTCAAAGTAATAAAACCCAAAAACAACATATTTTAAGCATAGAAACTTAAAATAAAGTAGTAAAAGAGTATAAAAAAATACCTAGGGAGGAGATAAACTGCAAAGATGACACTTGCACTAAAGAGTTACGCATAAAAAGTATAGAGACAATGCTCAAGACGACAAAAAGGAACCAAAAGAGGCGAAAAAATGGGCTGCGGCGCAAGGAGAATGCGATTTAACCCTACAGGGTTCACCTTCTGGACGGAACATAAGAGACGTCCGGACGGAGTGCCACGTAGGAGTCGCAAAAGCACGCTCGTCCGGAAAAGAAAAATGAATGTCCGGACGAATAAACCGTATCGTCCAGACAACCAGAATAACCGTTCGGACATACAGGAGCACCGTCCAGACGTCCTAAAACACCGTCCGGACGCTTAACACAAAAGAATCTGAAAAATAGCAGAAAAAATATTTCCCAAATAATTTCCAGAGCACGCATGTATATAACACTGATATCTTAGTTCAATTAGTATTTAAAAAAAAAACCAAGATACAATTGAGAGTTATTTTTTAATCACCACAAGAATTTCCCCGCAGAAGAACATTTCAATAGAAAACTTAACTCAAGCAATGCGTGTGTGTGTGAAGGCTTTCTCAATAAGGTATGAAGTATGCTGATATGACTTAAAACACCCGAATTTTTCAAAGAAGAGATAAAATCAATGTTAGATCAGTCAAAAGTCAAACCTTATTATGTTAGGACCTAGTTACCTTCATCTGATACATTCCCCCTAAGCTGCAGCACTTTTCTTTTACTATGTCCTTTAGTGACCGTCTATTTCCGCAATGATGTGGTCACTGATTGTTTCTTTAGGGACAAGATCAAGAACAGATTTAGCATAAGCAGTGGATCTTTGACTTGGTGCTGCAACCTAGAAGGAATGTCAGAATTTATGGGTTCTAGGTTTAACTAGCGAGTTGGTCAATTTGACCATCTTGGCAAAACAAAATCTCTAAAAAAAAAATCCAGAAGCTAAAGGATAGAGAAGAGACACAAATACCTTAGGGGAGCCTTGAATAGTGCATATTTTTCATCGCAAGAGAAAAGCAACTATCTAGTATGGATGCCACTGGGAAACTTCGCAGATATCAAAAAAAAAAAAAAACTCTCAGTTATATAAAGGTAAATGAATAAATGCATCATAAACTGAGACATCAGTAAAACATACATAAGATATCTGAAAATTAGAAAACAATAAACCTCTGCATCCTTTTAACCCCATTTTTTTTTTTAAATTTTATTAAAAAAAAAAATGCTTTCAAAATAAAGAGAGTAGTGTTGACCAAGCATGTATGGTAAAAACAAACCTGACCTCAGGGAGAGAGGTTTGAGAGTAACAAGATAGAAAAAACAGCCGCTTGACGTGCTTTTACTATCATCCCTATTTAATACCTGCAAAATTTCCTCAAGACAACCCAAGAGAGAATATAGGGATAGAAAAGATGGTTCCATAACAATATGCAAAGTATTTATAAGATGACAAAATAAATTAAACTATGCAAGTGTACCTGTCATTCTCTAGGATTTAGAAACCAAAATCCTAGGCATGTGTAACCTTACCTACTAGGTAGGTTTGTTCCCCCTCGGGGAGTGAGTGTTCTCATCCTTGTCCTGTCCTTCCTTCTGAAGCTGTAGAGTCAGAAATTTGACTAGATCTTGCATGAAAGTACTGGAGGAAGATGTTCCTTCACTGGAGATTTCCCTTGCTATAGTTTTCTTGGGGACCCAAGTCTTTTTCTCCTGAGTAGGCTTCTACAGCTGCTGATGCCTTGGAGTTTGATTTCTGGGCGGAGATCTATGCTGCCTGCGTGACTTAGGTGGAGAACACTTTGGTCTGACATGACTGCTAACTCCACATTGGTGACACATGGGAGTTTTAAGAGCCTGCCACATTTTCTTCCTTTGAAATTACCAATGTGGGCAGTTAGGTCTGATGTGCCCTGGCTCGCTATAGTGACGGCATGTGAGAGGCTTTCTTTTGATAGGAAGCTTGGCCGGAGGCTGAGGGATGATTGGAACTTACCCTTTCATAACAACTTTTCCTTATCCACTCTTGAGGGTGGAGATTCGGGAATAACTGGCTTCACAAAAATGATCTTGGAGGTAGAAGGAGGAACATACCCAAGTCCGATCTTGTCAGTTGGACACTTCTGAATGGAGAGCATGTGAATGAGCTTTTCGTCTAAGGCTCTCTCTAGTTGTAACTGTGTCTCCAATAGCCTCTCTTCTAAATCATTGATCTTTATGAGCATAAAGGTCTTCTCAGTCCTAAGGCTGTTCAGCTCTAGTACCTGTTGCTTGTATTTCTCTCTCAGCTTTAGGAATTCAACATATTGAAGTTGATAGGCTGACTGCATATCTTCTTCTTCACTATGCTCAAAATAGTAGGAATGAGAATCCTTCTTATCTTCATGTGAGGCTACAAATGCCAGGAATTTTTCTTCCTCAGGAGTTTCTTCTTCTTTCTCAAACTCAACGCTGAGAGTTGCATTAAAGGCTTTTCCTCTTTGTTTCTTCAGATTTGCACATTCAGTCTTGATGTGCCCAAAACCTGAACATTCGAAGCACTGGGGACCCCTCGGATCTTTCTTTTTTGCTTCTTCTGTATCAGTTGTGTGGGGAGCCTTTCTTAATCTGTCAGAGAACTTATTCTTAAGTTTATTATTCTTCATAAAACGCTCGAAGTTCTTGGCTAACATTGCCACTGCATCTTCATCAACATCGGAGTCTTCGTCAGATGAGACTATGGATTTCTTTTTGGATGCCTTGAGGGCAATTGTCTTTGCCTTTCTGACCGGAGGTAAGGAATATTCGTATGTCTGAAGAGATCCTACCAGCTCCTCCAGATCTTTGCTTTCTTCTATTGTTGTCACCTTAATCCTGAAACGCTCAGGCAAAGATCTTAGTATCTTTTGGATGAGTTTTACATCCGAGATTTGATACCCAAGACCCACCATCGAGTTTCTTAGGTTGCTAATCTTAGTGTAAAACTCTCCGAATGTCTCATCTTCTAACATCTTAATTTCTTCAAATTTAGAAATCAACATTTGAAGTTTGGCAGATTTTACTAGTTTTGTGCCTTCATATGTTGTTTCTAGAATTTGCCATGCATCTTTAGCAATTTTACAATTTGAAATTCTTACGAATTCAGATGGTGAAAGTGCTTGACATAGTACATGGAAGGCTTTATCATTGGAAAGCCTTACGCTTGTTTGAATAATAGTAATTTCTTCTGTTTCTTTTGGTTTAATGCAACCTGTTTCAACAATTTTCCAAACGTCAATAGATTTTATAAAGAAGCGCATTCAGGCTTTCCAATAGCCATAGTTCGTCCCATCAAAGGACGGAACAGAATTAACATTTTGAGACATAATAATCAAAGACAGAAGTCAAAAGGATACACTCAAGAAATAAATCTAAAAATAGAGTGTACCAAGCTCTGATACCAATTGAAAATATTTATTGACTTTTAATTTAAACCAAGTGTGTGTGTTTGTGTGCAAACAAATATCTTAAATGCGGAATTTAAATAAGACAAGATATTTGTTATGAAGTGGAAACTCTATGAAGAGAAAAAACCACCCCGGGGCAGCCAAACCCAGGAAATCCATTATCCAAAAACAAAGCTAGTTACAAGACACTCGTACTCACATAATCCTATGCAGTATTCATACCTTTAACTCTGACGTGTAACCCAACGCGAACGCTTCCCAACCAGATCTTCCACATGAAGGGGTTTTTGATGGATTCCTTTACCCTAGGGCCGACCTCTAAGATAGACTTCACACGAACACTTGAGCACACACCGGCAACGGCTTGAGAGCTAGCGGATCTTCGATTCTCCCTAAACACCCTCTCAAAGTACTATGGAATTCACCACCGAATTCTGTACAAAACACTAGCCTAGAGCCCCCTATTTATAGGTTTCAAGAGACCTCAAAAACTGCTGAGATTCGGACTCTGGTTGGCGAGGGTCTGGACGGAAGTTAGCCACTTCCGAATGGATTTCTGCGATATCCTTTCAAGCGTAATTCTATCTTTATCAGGTTCACATCTGGACGGCTTGACTGAGCGTTTGAACGGAACACTGGAATATTCTGAACTACTGGACATCTTCCGGACGTGTTGCCACGTCATTCGGACGGCTTGCAGAGACTTTCCAAACAGTGTCGACTTCTGAAAACAGACTCCTTGTTGAATACTGATTGACCTAGCGTTCGGACGGTGTTGCTCTAATGTCCGGACGTCTTAATTGTTTATCTGTGAGACACTGCGGGGCATCCGGACGCCTTCAAATGCTCGTCCGGACGGTTGCACAGGAACCGGTTGTTTTTGTCTTGGATTTTGCAAGGACTCTTCATGGACACCCTTCAAGCAGCTTGTGATCAGTTATTGTCTTTGATTTGATCATTGTCTGAATACATGAAGATTCTGAATCTAAAACCGACCATCCTGTTAAACTACAACCATTACATAAAGTGTTTTTGTTTTATCCAAAATGTAGCCAATAAAATACTAACACTAATGTTTTGTTATAAAAACCTCATGATAGGCACCACTTAAGGATTCACATTTTTTTTTTTCAGAGTATGTTTTTTGCTCCTTTCTTTCTTTTGTAATTTAGATTAATTCTTCCTTTCTATCTTCTCTATTTTACTTTAGTTTCTTTTATTTTTATGTTTTCATTACAAGTGTGTTTGGTGTTTTTAGTCATGAGAGGCAAAAATTCTCAACTAAAGTTGAGGATGAAACCTTATCATTGATAATACCTACATTCTTGTCATGATATTTGTAAATTTCATATATATAAGATTATATTCAAGTTCTATTTCAGCTTATTGATTCATGTCTTTAGATTGAAAATTTTATTATTGTTCAGTGGATATTTGATGTGTTTCAACTGATGAATGCATCGATTGATTTATTTGAGAATGGATATCCATTGTGATTTGTTTGACAAAAGATACAATGAATGATTTGATCTCAAAGGGGTAATTGTTGTGATTTATTTTGAGTTGAATTCATCGAATGATTTCACGATTTATTGTTAAAGGACTTGAATAACAAACACATTTGATTACCCCCTTGAGATCAAATCATTCATTGTATTCGTTTGTCAAACAAATCACAATGGATATCCATTTTCAAAGAAATCAATCGATGTATTCATCGGTTGAAACACATCCAATATCCACTGAACAATAATAAAATTTTTAATCTAAAGACATGAATCAATAAGCTGAAATAGAACTAGAATATAATCTTATAAATATCAAATTTACAAATAGCATGACAAGAATGTAGGTGTTATCAATGATGAGGTTTCATCATCAACCTTAGTTGAAGATTTTAGCTTCTCATGACTAAAAACACCAAACACACTTGTAATGAAAACATAAAAATAAAAGAAACTAAAGTAGAATAGAGAAGATAGAAAGAAAGAATTAATCTAAATTACAAAAGAAATAAAAGAGCTAAAAACATGCTCTGAAAAAAAAAAAAAAAAAAAAAAAAAAAAAAGTGAATCCTTAGGCGGTGCCTGTCATGAGGTTTTTATAACAAAAAATTTGGTTAAACCACATATTTTCAAAATAGCACCTCTCCCCCTCAAAACCCTAATAAGAGAAAATAATGCTAGGGTTTGGGTCAAATGCATTTATTTTCAAAATGGCACATCTACCCTTCAAAACCCTAATAAGAGAAAAGAATGCTAGGGTTTGGGTCAGATGCATCTATTTTTAAAATGGCACATCTACCCTTCAAAACCCTAATAAGATAAAAGAATGATAGGGTTTGGGTCAGATGCATCTATTTTTAAAATGGCACATCTACCCTTCAAAACCCTAATAAGATAAAATAATGATAGGGTTTGGGTCAGATGCATTTGCAAAGAGCAAAGAAAAATATGCCTTTTTTTTGTTCCAATTAAAGAAAAAAAAGCCATTTTGGGGAAGAAAGTTGTGTCTGCCCAGTTTTGTAACGTCTGCACTATTACTAGGGTTGGGCACGGGCCGGATTGGGTCGGATTGACATGTTTTCCACAATCCGCCCCGCAGTGAACGGGTTTGAAATCCAGGATCCGTAACCTGTATAGTGAATGGTAAACCCGTTGGGCCTCGTGTAGCATGGATTGGGACGGGTTCATGCGGGTTCAGGTATTCCTTTTTTCTTTTTTTTTTTTTTTTTTTTTTACTTTTTGGGCCCAAACCAGGCGGGCTGACTGGAAGCTTTTATTTTGGGTTGGGTTGGGTGCTTCTCCTTGGTAGTTGGATTGACATTCTAACATAAACAATTAGACATCGCAAGATACAATTGGGAATATTTGTTCTGCAAACACAATTACCATTGTTGCATTAAAAAATGAGCCATATTGTGGTTATTCATACACGACCGAAAGATCGATGGCCTAAATCTGCAACTAGAAGAAGATGGTCGGTGCCTAGAACACCTATAACTTCAACTTTTTCAAGAACAAAGCAAACGTTCAGAGGTCAAGAGAGAAGCAAATATAAATTATTTGAATGCGCTAGGGTGTATAGATATCTTATCAGAATCTCAAATTCTCAGCAGTACACGCAATTTGGAAACATCAAGTCATCAACCCATAAGAAAGTAACATCATATTAGTAACAGTCTTACGTTTTAGAAACATCAAAAGCCATTTGAGAGAGAGAGAGATGAAGACTGAAAGTTTGATACCTGTATTTGAAAGCCATTTGAAAGTCTGAAAGCCATTGAAAGTCTGATCTTAGGTGGGGATGCCCCATCTAGTGTTGTGAGAAAGAGGAGTCGTGGTGTTAGGTTAGGGTTTCACGAATCACGGTTTTGGCCTTTGGGAATTGGGGGAAAATATGAGATTTTGAATCATCTGATGCTAATACGCGGGATGCGGCTATGCCTTGCTTAAAACTGACTCAGGGTGGGGCAGGTTTGCAGATTGGAAAAACTCCATTTTCGCAATCCACCCCGTAAGGCACGGATAAGTAATCCTTCAATCCGTATAATTTTAATTCACACAATATCCGTGAATTTGTGGGGCGGGGCGAATTCTGCTCACTCCTAGCTATTGCGCTAGAGCGCTTTTGGGGTGACTCGCGCACCATACGCTCTGGTTGCCTTGGGTGCTGGTTGCCATGCCCACTAACTGCCAAGTGAGCTCGAGCTCACTTGGTTTCAACAAAACTGCTGCCACGTTAACTCTAACACCCATACTTGAATAGCTTTGAAGACTTCTTTTCCCGCTTCTCTGTAATTTCATATAAATATCTCAATTTTCTCTCAATGACTTGTAAAACACTAAAATACCAAAACTAACAAAAAACATTAGAAAATAACAAAACTAAAGATTTAACAAATGCAAATTAAGGGGTCCAAATATACAATATTTGGCACTCAACAATTACTTATGTTTTTCCCTTGGTTTCTAAGAGTGATATTAACATAAAAACAATGCAAAACATCATATCACAATAAAACTAAGAGGCTAATATATGCGAGCTAAGGGGCTTGGAGATGCAATATTCAATGCTCATCACATGGTAATACATATTAGTTTCTTTCTCAAACTTTTTGTTGTTTTAGGCCATCAGCTTTATATTTTTAAAGTGACACAATCACTTTAAATCAACGTCATTTTAGCTAATTCTACTATGAATAAAAATAGTTGCATAACTCTATTCGATGTAAAGATCAATGTTTCAATACCAGAACATCATGACATAATATTTAAACTTTAATCATTTACAAGGATTAAGTAAAAGTCACAATTGTATATTCTAAACAAGGATTTGACCTTTAAAAACCGAAGCAGTTGTGACATATATAAAACTTATCAAACAAAAATTTAAAGCAAAGATTGATGTTTAAACTCCAAAGCACACTGACATAACATTTAAACGTCAATTCAAATGTATAGCTTATAAAGTAAATCATAAAATATTATATATCGACTCTTAAGCTATTTGGGCCCCTTAAACAGCATATCAAAGGTAAACAGCTAAATCTAACAACAAAAATATATGCCAAATGAATCATATAACATTTTCTCAAAAACTCACTTTCATACACATTTTGTGAGTTTTAAACGCAAAATGGGAGAAAGTGATTCAAAATTTTTGATAGAAAATATTCATGAGACATTTCATGCATAGAGACTTACCAAGTAAACTTTGAAGCAACTTGGGACCACACACTTTTTCTCCCATTTAGTGGCGTGGCAGTTCCTAACACGCCACTCACTAATTTAGTGACAGATCAATTTTTAACATCTCACTAAATTTCAATATAGAGAAAAAGGAAAAAAGAAGAAGAAGAAGAAGAAGATAAATTTAAGTTTTTGTGACGTGTTTTTTTTTAGTGTCAACACGTCACTAAAATTGTATATTAAAAAAAAAAAAAAAAAAAAAAGCCAGATGAGAGATGGCCGGCTCCTTTTTTGGGTCTTCAAGCGTCAAGAGCCGTGTAGTTGCTCGACTGAGCCGTCCTTGTACTTCCGCACCCATGGGAGACACTTCCTCATATATTGTTTTCAACTAGCTATTGTATTAGATTGAAAGTAAGATTTACCACTCATTAAAGTGTATATTGCTTGGCTTCCCTATAAATGGCTGGGAAAAGAATCGGACCCAAGGCTGTAAAAAGATAGAAGAATATCAGCTAAAATCGACCAAAATCAACCAAAAAATGATATTGTAAGGCACAACCAAATGCAGATCCTTGCACATATTCAACCAAAATATGCGATGAATCAAACTAGATTAAATAGAGATAAACTAGAACAAGCACAATTTTGCTGGAAGAATCATAGATCAAGCATTTTAACAAAGACATAAATGAGAGATCCACATTCCCATCTAAGCATTTTAACAAAGACAAACTTTAAGCCATGCGTATGTGTACTTGAAAACAAAAACCCTGCTTCCTTCTCACAACCTCTAGGTTGCGCCTAACATTAAAAACAAAACGGCCAAGGGATTAGAAGAGAAGAAGAAAAGGGGCGGGGGAGGAAGAAAAAATTGGGGGAAACCATGAGAAAAAAAAGAAATGGAAGGCAGCTAGCTCCAGAGGAGATTTAGTGACATTTAACATTTGACATATCAATAAATTAGTGTCATGTCTCATTGACATGCCACAATTTAGTGGCGTGCCAAATTGACACGCCACAATTTAGTTGCTTGCCAAGATTAACACGTCACTATTTAGTGACGTGTCAAATTTGACACTTCACTAAATAGTGACGTGTCAAATTTGAAACGTCACTAAAAATTTAAATTTAATTTTTTTTAATAAAAAATAGATCGACTTAATATTTAGTGACATGTCAAATTTGAAATGTCACTAAAAATTTATTTATTTATTTATTTTTTTAAAAAAAATTACATCGACTTAACATTTAGTGATGTGTCAAATTTGAAACGTCACTAAAAATTTAAATTTCATTTTAATATATATATATATATATATATATATCGACTGAACATTTAGTGAGGTTTCAAATTTGACATCTCACTAGTTTAGTGACATGTCAAATTTGAAACGTCACTAAAAATTTAAATTTCAAATATATATATATATATATATATATATATATATATATATATATATATATATATATATATATATATATATATATATATATATATATATATATATTTTAATAAAATTATATCGACTAAACATTTAGTGACATGTCAAATGTGACACCTCACTATTTAATGACGTATCAATCTTGGCAGGCCACTAAATTATATTGTGGTGTGTCAATTTGACAGGCCACTAACTTTGTGACGTATCAGTATGACACGCCACTAATTATTTTATTGAAGTATTACTTTTTAACAAGTTACTAATTAGTGATGTGTCAAAAAGTATATTATTATTGACACGTCACTAACTGCGGAGTTTATTGTAGTGCAAATATCCAAAATTTTGTCTAACGAAAAGGGGTAACATTTAGTTATAAATTTAGGACTTTTTGGGACTTAAAATATCTCTGGCAGCCACACATGTTGCTATGTGGCAGGTAAACAGTAACTTTCACGGCAAAAATTGGTTTTCTACCAAAAATGGATTCTTCCGAAATTTTACATCTAGATAGAGGGTTCCAAGACAAACATTTTTGGCATGTATTTGACTCATTTTGAGTCGGTTTGACCCAATTTTTATCCAGCCGAAATTTTAGGATTAGAAGTTACTTTGACTCTTAATCACCCCTAAAACATGATATGAAGTTTTCTAATTTATGTGGCAAGCTTATAATACTTATAAAAGTTTAATGATAACGTTTCCTTATTATTATCATCTAGTTTTATAATAAATTTAAGAGGCATGAATCTCTTTGGTGTTACAGAGAGAGAGAGAGAAGGATAGAGGAGGAGGGACTTGAGGTTTCTCTCAAGAAAAGGTAAAATCTCCTAATCTAAGCTTGCCTTTGATATTGTTGTGAGCTTGATGTCTCCATGTTTAAACTCTGTATTAGCTTGTTAATCATAAATTTAAAACAGTTAGATTCTACGTTTGGAGTGTTGACTTATTAACAATTGATGGATTAGGTGGTTCTAGAATACGCTTATCTTGAGCTATGAAGTCATTTTTTTTTTTTTTTTTTTTAATTTTATTATGATTAGTCTTCTGTTTAATTGATATTATGGGTGTCTTTTTGCTTTGTTATGGATTATAGTTGGATTTGTGATGGGTTAGAGATTTGTGTTGAATGGGTTAACATTCATACGTATGAATGTTATATTTATGCTTAAGGCAGTGTTAGGATGCATATTAGAGTCATGGATCGTGGTATATTGGGTTAACCTAGGACCTTTTTAGAATGTGAGTTTCTGCCGAAGAGTCGAACATTCGGTGATCTAGTTGAAAGATTGGCGTCGATTGATTGACCTGACAAACAAACGTTCTACTGTGAGGCAAAATGACCATTTTGCCCTCATATTAAGATTTAGGATGTTTTAGATTAGATTAAGTTCTGATTTGAGATTCTTTCATAGATTTTGAGGGTTGTGAGTCTCTAAAAATTTATTTGGAGGAGCAATAGTACCCTGGTGAGTAAACTCACACGGATACTTGTTATCTCAAATTACTTCATAATATGATTACTTTTATATAATAAAAGTACATATTTACAACTCAATTAAAATATATTTTAGAGCAATGTGAACTCTGATTTTGTGAAGAATGAGATGAATAATGAATGATGTAATATGGGAGTTTGTAAATGCATGCATGTAAAAGACAATATTAAATTGCATCGTATGACATAGTACTTCATGTACGGATAAAGACCTTGGGCTACTATTATATGGGTTAATCCATATGGTCAAGAGATTTATATTTATTGTTCGGCTTTAGATCCAATAGTTTTATAGGTGACTGGCTTAACCATGTTTGATTGATGGTCACAATGACGACATCGTTAGTAGTGTGGATCACCGATGTTTAAATTCGGTTGAGCCACTAATGATGATGCTATGCGACTACCTCGAAGCATCGGTGTTGTACTATGAGTTCCTCAGAACAGCACCAACCCTATCAAGAAAGTATTAAGAGTTTAGATAGACTATATGGAGTGCACTATGATTTCGTGTATCTTATATCTCTACTACATTTGCATAACTTATAACTGATGGGACAATATTGCATATTATTACTTGTGAATTGAGCGGTCTTTTTATATATACTGAGTTCACAAACATGTCATCATTGTATATCCTACTCAGTAAGTCGTAGACTTACACCTTATCTTTTTTCACCTGTAAAACGTTTGTATTTTATATTTCTTGATGCTTTTGAGGATGGATGGGGATCCAAGCAATGGGCCAGCTTTAGACAAGCTCTCTATATTGATATTTGAGGAGCTAGATCCACACTTGAGCGTGAAATTCTGGCATGATTTTGATAATCCTCTTCATGACTCGCTTTTGGGATTTTTGTGTTGGTTATTATCAGATTTATTGTCATTCTTTGGTGATGTGAGACTTTCCATTAGGTTTCAAGTTATTTTGGGAGGTTTAGCTTTGGTTTGTAATAATTTATGTTTGACTTGGTCACTGGTCTGAGACCGAGACTTTTGATGCTTATCTTTATATTATGATATTTTCTTAGTTGCTCTGGTATTGTTATTATTGTGTGGCTATGATAATAGTTGTCTTTCAGCCGCATCTAGGTTACCATAAAACCTGGTAAATTTCTAAGGAGAGATCCTAATCCTACAATGGTGACAACAACATTGATGTGTTTACTACACCCAATACTATCAACCGTAAACATGCCTTCCAAACCATTAATCTTATGCTTCAGTAAGTTTAGACGGTGTTGCTGGGTTTTTGTTTCCATAAGAAACAAAAGCCTGAGATGCTTTTCCTTCACCATTAAGCAAAGTTCATGAAATCCAAGCCCTTGCAATTTCAAACTTAGAATACTCTTGGTGGTTGGCGGGGCTGGGGACCAATCACTGCCAATCCCCTAGCTCCCACTTGTTAATTTGTTGGGTATTTTTAGAGAAGTCATTTTTAGTGAGCCCATAATATATAGCATATTGCGACATCACTTAACCCAAAAGTTTAAGTCTATGAGTTTGGGTAAGGGTGGAGGGAGGGGGGTAGAGAGGGGTGAAATGCCCCCCCCCCTCCTCCTTAATTAAGCTCCAAAAATTTACCTTGCCGCATTAGAAAATTCCCTGCATGCCCTGCTTGCCCACCCTCAACTGCAGATCAGAGGCAATCAACACCCACTCATCAAACATCAGGCCAGGGCAAACGAGTCAAGCAGCTTTGGAATGTCTGAAATTTTTTATGATGAGAGTTACAACATTTTCAGGCTTATAGGTTTAGCTTAAATGGAAAGTGGGAAGAAGACGATGACAAAATATCCCTTTATTAAACACATCCCCTTGTTGATCCAATACTATGCGTCTATGCCCAATCTCTCTACTCATGCAAACCAGTTTAGCTTTGTGAAACTGAAACCAAAAGGCTGATTTGACAAACTGCATGTTTTGGTGGAGTAATCTTGTCAAAGTCCTGCAACACTATAATATTTCTGTGCAAATATTCACTACGGCTTAGCATATTCTGTTCATATATATATGCTCATTTGAACAGTTACTTCGGCATAATTTTTGCCATGAAGATGGCCTTTGAACGAATAAAAGCCTTCTTCCAAAGACATGCTAAAAAGCAATAAGAAAACCAATAGTATATTTTCATTAAATCATATTAACACATAAATATAAAATATAATTCCCAACATAAAAATAATAATATAAAACAACTAAAAAAAAATCAAAAATTATGTTTGATTAAAATATACACGTTAACTAACAATGATCATATATTTTTATATAATCTGAGAAGTTATGAGGAAGAAAGACGGTGAAAAAGAGTTACAGAAAAAAAAGAAAAAGAAAAAAAAGAAGAATGTAGAATTAAAAGACATTTAGAAATGGGATCAACATCCGGTGTAATTCTCTACTCATACCATTTGTAATTTGGGCAAACAACTGTGAAAGAGCCCTTGTAAAGCTACCTACTCACTCGAGAAGATGCTCAAACACATAAGTCTCAAGATAAGAGTCACTATGAAATTTCTGTGCAGCTCTCCTTTTTCTCTTTTGCAAGAAATTGAATTATTATACATCAAACTTTCAAGGATAGAAACGGTTCAAATTTGGGTACACTTAAAACTTTTGTTTGTCCACACAAACGGACAACGTGGTCATTATCAAATCTTTCTCTCTTTGTCCTTTTCAAAATATTTTTATTTTTCATGTTTGAAAAAGAATTAATTAGTTAGAATTTGAGCGGCTTAAAAATTGAATAATTAGTCTTAGGCCCGTTTGTTTTGACATAAAATATTTTATTTTAAAAAATATTTTCAGCTGAAAATAATTTTTTAGCGTTTGGCTCGTACAGAAAATCAACAAATATTTTTTATATTTTCATTCAATCATATTAACGCATAAATATAAACTTTAATTCTGAAAATAAAAATAATAATATAAAACTAAAAAAAAAATATATACACATTAACTATCAATGATTATATATTTTTATATAATCTGAAGAGTTGCGAGGATAAGAGAGACAACAAAAAGGAGCTGCAAAGAAAAATAGTGTGAGATTAGAAGACATTCAGGAGTGAGATCGATTGGAATCCAGTGCAATTGTCTGTCTCTAGCTCGTGGGGTGCGTGCACCTACTCGAAAAAGTTTTCGGATAAGTAAGCTAGTCTTATAAGAAACCCTTTCACAAAACCTGTCCGAAAGCGTGGGAGAGCGGCAAAAATTCAACACATAAAAAGGATCGAGCATGACAAAACAAATATAATTAAAGAACTTGAATGGCATTGGTGTAAAACATTAATTCATTTTATAAGATTTCAAACATTAATAATTTAATAAAGTCACAATGAAATTTCTGTGCAGCTTTCCTTTTCCTCTTCTGCAAGAAATTGAATTATTTTAAAGTACATATCAAACTTTCAAGGATAGAAACGGTTCAAATTTGGGTACTCTAAAACTTTTGTTTGTCCACACAAACAGACAACATGGTCATTATAAAATCTCTGCCCTCTTTGTCCTTTTCAAATTATTCTTATTTTGCACGTTTGAAAAAGAATGAATTATTATTAGCATTTGTACGAATTAAAAAGTAAACTAATTAATCTAATTAGTGTGCATTAATATTGGCTATATATTACTCTATCTTTGTACTAGTGTTTAGTTCAAAGGCGAGGAGGGTATCAGGCATGGAGCAGGGACACAAGAGATGGGGTTTCCAGGGGAACCAAAAGCTAAACGCTTCCTCCATCGCCATCCGAGGTGTTCTCAACCAGCTGCTGGCAAATCGTGACAAGGACGATCAACGGTCCACAATCATTCTCGGCGGTGCTGACCCTACAATGTATCCCAGCTATCGGACCACCCCTTCAGCTGTGGATGCCATTACTGATGCTGTCTGGTCCTTTAAGTTCAATTGCTACCCTCCCACCGTTGGTGTTGCTCAGGGAAAGATGTATGTTTCAAAACCCTCAACCTGAAGATTCTTTTTTTTTTTTTTTTTTAATTACTGAGAAATTTTTTTTAAGATAAGTTCACTTTGGGTACCTATATTTAAAAGGCAAACCTCAAGACCCGAGCAAAGAACCTTTTAACTTTGTTGGCAGTCACGGCCTCAAAATATTCGTATTGTATTGTAGTAAATTTTTTTATTTAAATAATAATAATAAATTATTAATGGGATATAAAAAGTATATAAAAAAAAAAAAGAAGTGAAAATAAAATAAGAAAATGAACATACACTCCATGTATATCTACACTTATTCCAATCTTTGGCATAAGACTCTTACCACTTGAACCAATATATATATATATATATATATATATATATATATATATATATATAAAACACTTTTTTTTTTATTAGATAAACATTTTTTTTGTCTGAAAGAGTTGTTTGAGTACTATTCTTATAAAAAAAAAAAAAAAAAAAAACATTCCTAAACAGTCTCTCAGTTAAGCTACGATGAGGGTATGGTTCAAACACTCGTACGGACACATAAAGACAAAAGTACACAAGTTATATCCACATCGGGTGCTGACATGTGGCATTTTTAGATGTTATTGGGTGTTACGTTAAGAAATAAGGGGCGTTAATTTGTTTTTGTTTTTGTTTTTTCTTTTTCAATCCCCAAGATATGTACTTTTCTATTTTCTTTTTCTTTTGTTTTTTTTCTTTTATGAAGTTTTCTGGTTTAAGGTATTTATTATAGGGAACAAACTACTTTTTGTTTTTCTATTCAAATACACTCCATAATAACTTTCTTCATCATTTTTTTTAAGGGTGTACATGCGGGTTGATATTAACCGCCCTCATTTGCTATCTGCATTTATCCGTTATCTGAACACGCAGTTAACAAAAAGTGCTATCTGCATATGCGGATGCGGATAAGGGTTTTAAAGTATACGGACACGTGTAGTTATTGTTAATAACCGCATCCGCATATCCCTCGCATAAAATGTATATTTATATATTATATTTAATAAATTCACCAAAAAAAACGCCATTTTGGATTAGGTATATGTTATGTTTACATTGATTTGTTTGGTTGTGTTGTTTTCTCGTACAAAAAGACAAAAGTAATATGAAATCAATATGTTTTCACAAGATTAGAGCCCTAAAAAAAATTAAAACAAATCCAAAATACTAAAAATTGGCTTCAAAATTGTTTAAAATAGGCCCTAATAGAGACCTAAAGAAGGTCCAAAAGACATATTGTCTGATATACGGATAATAACCGCATTCAACAACTACAATAACTGTGCTGATGCGGATAGTAGAAACATGATGCGCTTGCGTATATTTAAAAGTGAAAGCCACATTCTGCAGTTATGGATAATTCAAATAACCGCATCCGCAAGTACACCCTTAATTTTCTTATACAATTTAAATATTGTTTTAAATCAATATTAGGAAGAAAAAAAATAAAAGATAAAAGAAAATCTTTTTTTTTTTCTACAATAAAATAAGAATAAGGAATGGTAAAGTAATTACTACATATAAGATAGCACTGTAGCTTCTTTTTTTTTTTTCTTTTTTTTTTTTTTTTTTAAGGTATTTAGTGTTAGTGTAGCATTCCCATTGAGCACTCCAAAAGTGATGGTTAACCAAATTTTGGCTAAAAAATTCACAAAAGCCATCATTTATCAAGCATTCTTTTCATTCTCTATTATAATAGTTGTCAGATTTGTACTCTATATTTGGAGAAACAATCTCCATCTCTATCTCATTTTCATATATTTTTATATTAATTTTCTCACTCTCTCATATTCTTTCTCTTACTCAGTTTGTGGAGTGATTTTGAGAATATAAATAAAAAGAATAAAGCTAGAATAAAAATCATATTTAAATTGAATAGAGTGAGATTTAGATATTGTGCAGTGCTTTTGTAAAATTCCTAGTTAAACTAAAAAATGTAAACGTTTTAACTAAAGAAAAGAGAGTTCACTGCGGATGCTTTAGTTAATTATATCAACAAAAAATAGTATTTATTTAGAGTACATAAACATTTAGAGTGTCTGTTATTTAATAACTTTAAAAAATTACTAGATAAATCAACAAAAATAAACTTTTAGAGTTACATTTTAAAAAAAAAATTAAAAAGCTAATTGTGAATGCTCTTAGACAAGCTGTAATCACGGTCGAAACTACACTCTAAGTCGAGGGCATATAGCCCCCTTTCGTTCCATCACGGTCTCTTAAAATTTTAAAATTTTCTACAAAATTATATATTTTTATGAAATAAATGCTTTAAAATTAAGTTTTTTTTTATGGTTTTTTTTTTTTTGGTTTTATAATTATTATTATTATTATTTGGTTTGAAATAATGCAGAAGAATCTATTTACTATTTTAAAAAAAAAAATCTATTTTGCTTGTTGTGCTTGGGATGAAAAATGACAATTTGACCATCAACCATTTGCCTAAGACAAAAATCCAATGATAATGAGAAAGTTTTTGGTTCAATTCATGATGATGATGACAGAGCTGTTGCAGAACATCTTTCGAAAGATGTTCCATACCAATTATCAGCAGATGATGTGTATCTCACAGTTGGTTGCACGCAAGCAATAGAAATTGTGGTATCTGTCCTTGCGCGCCCTGGCGCCAACATTCTGCTGCCCAGACCAGGTTACCCGCAATATGAAGCTCGTGCGGGTTGCAGTAACCTTGAAGCTCGCCACTTCGATCTTCTGCCCGAAAAGGGTTGGGAGGTTGATCTTGATTCTGTCGAAGCTCTTGCGGATGGGAATACAGTGGCTATGGTTATCATCAATCCCAGCAATCCATGTGGGAATGTCTTTACAGCCCAACATTTGAAAAAGGTATATCTCATATCTGTGTTGTAAATTTTGAAGACAGTCGATCTTGTTCTTTTTGACTAAAAAGGTTTCAATTATTGTGTTCTTTTGTCAACTAATTAGATTGCAGAGACTGCTAGAAAACTTGGGATTTTTGTGATTTCAGATGAAGTTTATGGCCATCTAGCTTTTGGGAGTAATCCGTTTGTGCCCATGGGAGTGTTCGGATCGATTGTACCTGTTGTAACACTTGGGTCGATATCAAAGAGATGGATTGTTCCTGGATGGCGACTTGGTTGGATCGTGACAAGTGACCCCAATGGCATCTTTCAACAATCCGGGGTTGGTGTTCTCTGCTTCCATTCAATATATATCTCACAATTCACCTATTTGACATGGTAATGTTTAGGGCATATAATTTTTGATATCACTTGCAAATTTGACACTAACTTAACATAAAATTAATGGATTACGGTTAAAGGGTCTGACTTGTTTAATTAAATGGGTTGGATTAAGTTTGATCTATATATTCTTATACTCATACCTCGAGAAACAAGCAATAGTAGTGAAAAAATATCACCATGAAAGTGTTGGTGCTAGATTCCAATGCTTCGCCTTCGAATTCTGATAATAGTTCAATGTGAAACTTTATGCCTGCTTGCTTGAATTAATATTTTAACCTTAATTTCATGATGAACTTTGTACAATAAAAGTGTTTCCTTCTTTCCAGTTTGTGGAGAGCCTCAGGAGCTATCTCGACATCACCACTGACCCCCCAACCTTCATCCAGGTACCTAGTTTAAGTTTATTTTTGTGAATCTCTAAAAATATATATATATATATATATATATATATATATATATATATATATATATATATATATATATATATATATATATATATATATATATATATATGCAATACATTTTCTGGCTTTTATTTTCATAAAGCTTACTGGGATATGCATAGAAATTGTATGAATTAGTGCCTTAAATTTCCTTGGCTTCTTCTATCCTCAAGAAATTATGAAATGGTTTGTGTTCAGGGGGCACTTACCCAAATCCTTGAGCAAACTAAGGAGGATTTCTTTCCAAAAATTCTAAACCTAATGAGAGAAGCCGTAGACCTTTTATATGAGAAAATTAAAGAGATTCCTTGCCTGACTTGTCCACACAAACCAGAAGGGTCCATGGTTGTAATGGTAAGCTATGAGATTATTATGCTTCAACATAAACATTTGAAGATTTTTTTTTTATAAAAAAATGATTTTTATTTTGTTTTGTTTTATGTTTTTCGGGTATGGTAACAGGTGAAGCTAAATCTATCACTACTTGAAGGCTTTACTGATGATGTGGACTTCTGTATGAAGTTGGCCAAGGAGGAATCCGTGGTTGTTCTGCCAGGTAAGAATTAAACAATTTATAACCTTTTCCTAATACTTTCATGCCTAAAATTGTTTGCTTCCCCTAGAAAGATTTTTGTTGAGTGGTTGTCTCCAGGATATATATCATTTAAAGCTTTAACATATAAATCTTCAACCATGCATCTTAAAGGTTTGAATTGAGACATATGTCTTATTGCCTGCTGATTAGGAACATTAATTTTGGACCTCTTGGATCAATGTTACTTATGCTTTGTTTGTTTCAACAGAAAATGTTTTTCGTCATTAAATATTTTCAACGAAATCATTTTTCAGAGGAAATTATTTTTCTGAAAATAATTTTCGGCATTTGGCTCGTACGGAAAATGAGCGACAACAAATAACTGCCGGCTACTTCCGGCAATGTTTGCTAGCAGTTCGGCGATTTGAGAATGAGAAGTTCAAACTCAGGAAATGGTTTACGAAATTTAAAAATGGAAACCATTTTTTCGAAACTAAAAAAGCTTTTTTGGTCAAGCCAAAAATATTTTCGGTCGCACCAAACACCAAAAAATACAGAAAACATTTTTCAAAAAATATTTTATGCCAAAACAAACAGAGCCTTAATATCAATTCTTTTTGGGCATTTAGATGTCCAAATACTTTGACAAGACTTCCTTTTCTTTCTTCTCTTTTTGCTGTCAAATACAGTTTGTAAGCTACCAAATGGAAGTAGAGTTTGCTTATTTCCTACTCTTCATGTAAGCCTGTCAAGTGTTTATACGATCCACGAACCCTACACAAAATTAGAGAATTAGGGCTGAGGGGTTTAGGGTTGACAATTTTTGACATAACCCGTGAACCTGATACGCGCGAACTCAACACGAAATTAGTAGGTTTGGCTTAAGGGATTTGACAGGTTTAATTAAATGGGTTGGGTTATGGTTAGCCTATATAATGTTATACACATATTTTGACACGACCTGAACCCGATACACAAATACGAATTGTCACCCCTATCTTTAAGACACGCCATCTCTAGTTAAAGCAAGATTTCATCCTGCTTATTAGTATGATAATCCAAAGACCTTACTAATGGCGTTTTGGCACCTTCACTATTTAAGACTTCAGCTCTCAAACGAGTTCAGCTCTTGTGGTTAACCTATTGTTCTTATTAATGGATATTATATGATAAATTTCAGTCTATCAAATTTTATAAAATAGATGACCTTTTGACATGTGATGATATGCTCTTATCCTCGAATCATGTTGATCATCTTTTATGATAAACTTTGTTCGAGCAAGATCAATTTAAGCTGGCCGGTAAATAATTTCATTAATTAGCAACAAATGGAGATCTTTTCTAATTTCCCAATTTGCTCTCAAACGATATGTGTGCTTGTGTGAGAGTGATTACAGCTTTATATATCACTAAAGAGCACATTTGCTTCCATGCACATAATTATATATGCATCCAGGGATTGCCGTTGGACTGAAGAATTGGCTTCGAATTTCTTTTGCCGTTGAGCATTCTTTGCTTGACGATGCCCTTGGAAGGATAAAAGCCTTCTACTACAGGCATGCCAAGAAGGAATAAGGTTCATTTGTGTGCAGCAATAAAATCATTTTTAAGTGTAGTTTTGCTTATTTTCAAAAGTTTGGTTAATGGCTAATTAATCAGGCTGTATTTGCATTTCCAGTTGCTTGGGTGTGTTTATTTTATGCTGTATTTGCATTTCCAGTTTCTTGGGTGTATTTATTTTATGCTGTACGTTATGATGATATGGAATCAAACAGTTTTATGTATGTGGAGACATTAGTTTATGCACATTATAATTATGTTCAATTAAATAGTTGAATGTATGAACTACTTGTTTTGCTTTAAATATATAAATTTGTTTACTAGACATGAAATAAAGTCACCAAGGACTTCCACTTTTGATGTTATAGGTCAGATCTTGAAGATTTGAGTGAATGCCTTGATGCTAATTAAAAGGGAGGGAATATTTCAATCATGTCTAGTTAAAGTAACATAACTAATTTGACAGTTATAATTTTGATTATGTAAAAATACAAGGAAAGCGTTAGTTACATCTGTGTTGTCACTTTAAAATGACTAATCAAATTACAATTGTAGCTTCCTAAAATTATTTATAAAGCCAAATTTCACCTAATAAGAAATATCCGATTAAGGTTTGAACGATCGATCAACTTGCAATCGAAATATCGATCAGACCGCTTTGTTCTTTGTTTGATTTATCGATCAACTTTCGATCGAAATATTGATTAAACCGTTCTGTTCTAGATTCAATGGATCGGCGCCTAGTTTTGTTCGATATAAACACCCTGACAGATGTTCTCCACATTCGAAAACACTCCAAATCCCTTACTTTCTTCAACACTCTCACCACACTTTAATAAACCAAACTAATACAACTTTATAACATCATTCCCAACTCCAAAAACATTTCTTTCTTCTCACAACAATCACAGTATCTCTAATAACCACACAAAATAGCATCAACAACAAAGACAACCACAATATGCACTACAAATTCTCGTGCAACCAACATCACTCACCATTAACCTTTCAACAACATCATCAAAACAACAACCATACCATCACTAACAACAACTCAACATCAATATCAACAATTGTACCTTAACAAAATACTAACAAAATCATTATCCTCTAAGCAACCCTAAAATCAACTTAGATAAAGACAAAACTAGGGTTTAAGTGATTACCTTTGAAGCCTCTCTCTCTCTCTCTCTCTCTCTCTCTCTCTATGGTGAGGGGGGCTTTCTTGTTTGTATCAAATAAGGGGAAAGAAATGAGCTTCCTCCTTTACGATTTACATCTTAAGAAGCTTTGAGGCACGTTAAAAATTGAGTTCGATCAAACAAACTTAATTTCTGTCAATCATAACAGGGCATCTTGCATTAAATTGAACGTTGAATCTCACCTACTGGTACGCTTGATTCCTAGACTCCCAGTTCGATCAAATGAACAATACTTGAATCGAACAAACCTGACAAATCCCTTCATTGTCGTTCGATCTCACCTACTACACACGTGACTCTACTATGTGGAGGTTCTACTTCGATAGATTGAACCCAAATTTGATCGGTCGAACTCACTCAAAACTATTTTTAAATTAACTAAAATGAACACTCATCAATTACCTAGACATCGCATGCTTACGTGTCCAATTCCCAACACTTGTTCAACCTACTCATTTTCCAATTTATTTTAACCAATATTATTCTCAAGTTTATATTTCTCTTTCTCATATTTTTGAAGCAGGGTGCTACATGACTTGTGCACAAATGACCATTTTCTTCCAAAATTTGGTTGATATGGTTTACTTTTCTCCGGTGGTCGTACACATGGAAAACTTCTTGTTTCCATCACCATTCTTGATCCAATTTTACTTTGCCCCTTGTTTTCACTTCAAGTATTCTTTTCTAATAGATCATTGATTTTTTGTGGAGAAAATACAATTTGCCCCCCCAAAGTTTGACCATTTTTTCAATTTTGTCTACAATGTTTAAAAAGTTGCAATATGCCCCAACAAAGTTCGAAAATTCTCAATTTGACTAATCCGTTAGTGATTTCCATATTCTTTGACGGAAAATAGCTCATGTGCACCACACATTCATTTTTTTGTACAAAAATTCCAAAATTACCCCTTATATACGTGTTAATTTTCAAAATACCATAGTTTAAAATAAATAAATAAATAAAA
Source organism: Alnus glutinosa (assembly GCF_958979055.1). Lineage (NCBI taxonomy): Eukaryota > Viridiplantae > Streptophyta > Magnoliopsida > Fagales > Betulaceae > Alnus > Alnus glutinosa. Next base: position 9,773,806 of record NC_084887.1, read on the forward strand.
AAGGGGTGGCCCACCCCCATTCTAGACAGATGGAGGTGGATCGGCCACCCTCTTGACCAAATGGGGGTGGTCGAGACACCCTGAAAGGGTTTGGGGGTGGTTTCGGCCACCCCTATTTCGCCATCCACCTCCAATTGTTATATTTTATGCTTGAGAAGTATAACTGGCCACCCAATAGTATCTCTACTCATAACATATTAGCAACTGTGGACACCTCTATAACTTGCTTTGAATTGTACTCAGCTTGTCTTATAACTAGGGTACTCTTATTCCTAATTATTTATCGGGATGCTACAAAGACAAGCTGAGTACAACTCAAAGCAAGTTATAGAGGTGTCCACAGTTGCTAAAATGTTACGAGTAGAGATACTATTGGGTGGCCAGTTATACTTCTCAAGCATAAAATGCACCAATTGGAGGTTCTAGAAACTGTTGAAGGGCCTGGCTCACTAAAATCCATAACATAACTCGATTGTTAAATGTAACCCTAGCCATGAACGTTCGACTTGAGGACCGAACGTTCAATGGGCAATTATAGCAATTAAATTTTGGACATCTCTGTAATACCCTAGAAATAAACACATAAATCGATATATTTATTTTAAATGATAATGATAATTTACAAACCAAAAGCTCTTACTTTAATTCACATAGAAAAAGGTTTCGGATAAAATATTCTAATCTTCTAATTAAAAGCCCTAAAAAATATTTTAGCAAAATATTTGTTTTGAAAGCAAAATCTTGATTTTCGAACGTTCAACTTCCTCTCGAACGATCAAGGTTTCCTCTTGAACATTCGACTTTCCTTTCGAAGTAATGGACTTTCCTCCCTAAACGTTCGACTTTCCAATCGAAGGCTCGACCTTTCCTATCGAATGATCAATGACAATCTGCATGAAAAATGTTAGAAGAGTTTTAACTTCTTATGCAACATTATGTCCTATTTAAGGACTTAGGATAAACCCTAAGTCTCATTTTTCATCATATTTAGCACACCACAACCTAGAGAGAGAGAGAGAGAGAGGGAGAGAGAGAGAGAGAGAGAGAGAGAGAGAGAGAGTTCTTGATAGAGAGAAAGTGACTCTTAAAAGACTTCATATTCAAGAGAAGGTAACCCTTGAGCCCAATCTCGATCTTGTATTTATAGTTTCTTTTACGTATAAATACTCAAAACAAGCCATATGAACCTCGAGCCCCTATTCTAGGTAATCTAAAATTTTCATTTTTAGAGACAGATAACACTCTCCTGGTCATTATTGCTTATGACTTAAAAAGAGGCAAGGAGAGTAGTTTGCTAGGGCTGTTAGAAGAGCAAAAAGAGACCATCAAGGTAGAAAACTTCTTTGAGTATTCTCCTCATTTTACTCCAATTCATTCCCTTCCGGATGAGAAATTGTTTAAGAATACTCAGACGGATCTACCTCGATATGCGGACATTCGAAATTACCTTTCAGTAGATAAAATTTATTCTCTTTGGTCCAAGAGAAGAAAAGATTGGTTCTTCAAATTTAAACTTAAGGGTCAGAGAGCACTAAGCGCATCAAGCATGTGGATTCCCTTGGCTTGGCGTATCCCACATATTTTAACTAAATGAGACAGCTTCATAGGTTCGAGCACATGCCATGTACGCTCGAGTCCTCCATCAGGCCAAGGTACATGATCTCCTTCCAGGATCTTCTCTATTGTTGTTTCATTCTTGGTTTATATTTGTATAACAATGTGTTGCACTTGACTGGCATTTGGTTGGAGTATTACTCTCTTTTTCAGGATATGTGTTTTTGCAATCAAGTTTGGGGGTATGATATGCCCCACATCTGCTCATTCAGGTACTCCTATCCTCTTACTATTATGTTCAGAGTTGTACCGGGATCACCTCCCAATAACTCATATCAGAATAAGTTATTCTCAAGGAGGTATTTAATCGGCCTTACTGAGGCTTGGAAAAATGCAACTCAGAATATTACCGAGGTGTCTATCCCTTAACGATTTGGGCAAATCCGAGTCACCCTCCTAATAACTTAGGTAAATCCAGTTGCCTAAGTTATTACTGAGGAAGGCAACCACCAATTTTCCGGGCTTTCCTCCTAATAACTTAGGCAAATCTGGTTGCTTAAGTTATTACAGGGGAGGGTAACTACCAGTTTTCGAGCTACCCTCCTAATAACTTAGGCAAAATCGATCGCCTAAGTTATTATAGGGGAGGATAACTACCAGTTTTTCGAGCTACCCTCCAAATAACTTAGGCAAATCCCGTTGCCTAAGTTATTACCAAGGAGGATAACTACCAATTTCCAAACTACCCAACTAATAACTTAGGCAAATCCGATTGCCTGAGTTATTACCGGGGAGGATAACTTCCAGTTTCCAAGCTACCCTTCTAATAACTTAGGCAAATCCGGTCGCCTAAGTTATTACTAGGGAGGATAACTACTAACTTCTGTATTCGAGGTGACTGAGGGCGTTCCGAGCGATCCACTCAGAAGGTTGCGTGTTCGATTCACTCATGCCGGTGAGGAGGGATATCACATGGATATCACATATAGTATTTTTTTCAAGTGCTCCCCATTCCATGCTCTCAGGAGACGTTTGCCTTCGGTCGATATCAAATGGTAGGCCCCTTTCTCGTGACATTTGACCAATTGGTAAGGACCTTCCCGCTTGGGCGGAATCATTGCCTTGGTATGCTGCCCCTGTGACATGTGCTTCATCTCTTCTCTCTTGTAACAAGTCCAAATGCAACTTAATCCCATCATCATTGAGCCCGGGATTGTAGTGTGACACCATGAAGCTAGGAGAGCCAAGAGTATAAGAGAAAAACCATAACCAAACATTTCCAAAGAAATAAACAAAGGAAGATAACAAGGTTAGGGCTTCAACAAGAATTCAGCACACACATATATCTAAACTTGAGAAAATAGTCAGATAGCTTGTCAAAAATACGCAAACATATAAAGAAAAGTCAAGTAATCAATTAGCATAAATTTTCCTGCAGATAGAAATTTTTCAATAGTTAGCTTAACTCATGCAATGCATGTGTGTGTGTGTGTGTGTGTGTGTGAAGACTTTCTCAATAAGGTATGATCTTCATTGATATGATTTAAAGCAACTAAATTTTCTAAATAAGAGAGAAATTCATAGTTAGATCAGTCAAAAGTCGAATCTTATCTTACTAGGGTCTAGACACCCTCATCTGATACTCTCCCCCTAAGAAGCAGCACTACTTTTTTTTTTTTTTACTTGCACCATGAAGGACAAGATATAAAGCTGAGTCAGTACAGAAGCAGTAAATTTATTCATATAACAATGAGCTCAGAAGTATAACTGCTTGTTTCTTTTTGGTGCTGCAACCTTAAAGAGGAAGCTAGAATTTCTGGGGTTAGGTTCAACTAGCGAGTTGGTCAATTTGACCATCTTAGCAAAAAAAAAAAAAAAAAAAATCTCTCTTAGAAGAATTTTCAGAAGCAAAAAATCAGAGATAAAAAATGTACCTTAGAGGAGCCTTGGATAGTGCCATTTTCATCGCATGAGGAAAGCAACTATTTGATACAGATGCAGCAGGAAAACTTAGCACAAATCAGACTTAGAATCTCAATAATATGTAGGCATATTTTATCAAAGCACAAATAACTGAGATAGCAATAAAGATCCATGAGATAGCTGAAAGACTAAGAAGAAAAACCTTGCATCTTACCCCTTTGTTTGTTTTTTTTTTTTTTTTTTTTTTTAAACAAATCAACATGCATAAAAGGAAAAGAAAAGACAATCAATCCAAGCATGTAGGGTAAGGACAAACCTGACCTCAAGGAAAGAAGTTTACCTATACCAAGACAGAAAAGCAGTCGCTTGACGTGCTTTGTCTGTCATCCCTATGAAATACCTGCAGAAATTTCTCAAGACAACAAGAGAAACTATATAGGGATAGACAAAATGGTTCCATAACAAATATGCAAAGCATACACAGGATATGACAATATAAAAGATGCAATGCAAGTGTACGTAACATGCACTAGGATTTAGGAACCACAATCCTAGGCATGTGTGACCTCACCTACTAGGTGGGTCCACTCCCCCTTCGGAAGTGAGTGTGCTTATCCTGTCCTCCATCCTTCGGCTGCAGATCCATATATCTGATCAAGCTTCGCATAAAGCTGCCAACAATGGGCAATTCTTCATAGGATGGATCCTTTTTAGGCGTCTGCGGCTTTTCCTCATGATGCTGAGATTTGTTCTTCTTTGGCAACCAGGCCTGTTTTACAGGAACAAACCTCTGTTGCTATCACTAATGCCTTGAAGCAGGATATCTTGCATGAGGTCCAGACTTTCTAGGTGGGTCCTTTTGAGGCTAAGGACTCCTGGGTCTAACATGGCTATTAACTCCACATTGGTGACATATGAGAGTTTTGTGCACTGGTAGAGCATACCTTGATAGTTTTTTCTGAGCCTGATGCTTCCTAGGAGGTTTGGTGCTAGTAGAATCTTTCTTTGGCAGCTCCTTGTTCACTTTAGACCTCTGAACAAGTACGTGTGGGCACTTGGGTTGGATGTGACCGGTCAACCCATAGTGATGGCAAATAGGGACAAACTTTTGAGTGGGTTGTCTCCTATATGGAGGAACATATTTTGTCTTGGAATGTTCTTCAAATATGGGCACTTGGGTTGGATGTGACCGGTCAACCCATAGTGATGGCAAATAGGGACAAACTTTTGAGTGGGTTATCTCCTATATGGAGGAACATATTTTGTCTTGGAATGTTCTTCAACATCTTTTTTCCTTCTTAGGAGCATTCTTCTTATTCCAAGTTCTTGGGAATTTTAACTGACTACAATTTGGTCTAATATATCCCACCATCCCACAATGATGACATGTAAGTAGGCTTCTCTCTGTAGAATCCTTAGATTTCACAGGTGTAGTATTATCATTCTCACAAGAAACCATAATAGCCTTACCTTTGTCATTCTGAGGCTCTGAACCTGAAGGCTTCACAAACACAGTTCTAGAAGTGGAAGCAATATTGGAGGAATCAATAGCTACATACCCGAGACTAGTTTTGTCAGATGAGCACTTCTGACCTGTCAGCATCTGAGCTAGCTTGTTGTCTGAGAACTTCTCCAACTGTAACTATGCATCCATCAGTTTATCTTCCAAGTCCGTGATCTTCTGAAGTAATGTCTCTTTCTGTCTTCATAGTGTTCATCTTCATCACCTTCTGATTGGACTCTCTCATCTTCATGAATTCCATGTACAAGACACAATATTCTCTTTTACTTTTTCATCACTGTGCTCAGAATAGTGAAGATCGTCCTAGTCTTCATGTGGAGCCACACAAGCTAGAAAATTCTCAGAAGATTCTTCTTCTTTCTCAGACACATATATGAGAGTTGTGCAATGTAGGCCTTCCCCTTAGCCTGCTTGAGATTTGCAGATTCAGTTCTCATGTGCCCAAAGCTAGAGCACCCACAATATCTATGACCTCTAGGATCCTCCTTCTCTTCTTCTTCTGGCTTGGCTTCACTAGGAGTTTCCCTCAGTCCTTCGATGAATTTATCAGTTTTCATCAATTTATTGATCCTATTGGCAATCATGGCTAATTCTTCTTCTTCATTGTCTGAGTCTTCATCAGAGGAGACTCTGCTTTTAGTCGTTTTGAAAGCCATCCCCTTTGCTTTCTTGACTAAGGGCAGGGAATACTCATAAGCTTGAAGAGATCCTACTAACTCTTCAATCTTCATAGAATCTACATCATTGCTTTCTTCAATGGAAGTCACTTTAATCATGAAATGCTCTGGCAAAGACCTTAGAATCTTTGTGATGAGTTTTACATCAAAGACTTTCTTCCCAAGACTCACCATCGAGTTTCTCAAGTCGTTGATCCTGGTGTAAAACGCAACAAATGTCTCATTCTCTAACATCTTAATTTCTTCAAATCTAGAAATCAACATCTGGAGCTTGGCAGATTTAACAAGTTTGATGCCTTCATATGTTGTTTCTAAGATTTGTCATGCTTCTTTAGCGGATTCACAATTTCAAATTCTTGCTAATTCAGATGAGAAAAGTGCTTGACGTAAAGCATGGAGAGATTTATCATGGAAAAGTCGTGCACTATTTTGAGCAACAGATAGTTCAGCAGTTGTAGCCTCTGGTTTAAACCAACAAGTTTCTACAATTTGCCAAACATCAATAGATTTTAAAAAGAAACACATACGAGCTTTCCAATACCCATAAATTATGCTATCAAAGGCAGGAATGCAATGAAGATATTGAGACATTAAAAAAAAATAGAAGTAAAAAATATCACTCTCAAGAAATAAATCTTAAATAGAGTGTACCAAGCTCTGATACCAATTGAAAATAAAATATGACTTCTAATTTACCAAGTGTGTGATAGTGTGCAACAAAATATCTTAAATGTTGAAAATAAAAGAGACAAGATATTTGTTGACGAAGTAGAAACTTTGTGAAGAGAAAACCACTTCGGGGAAGCCAAACCCAAGATATCCACTATACCGAAGACAAAGCTAGTAATAAGACACTCGCACTCACATATCCCTGATGCAGTAGTCATTCCTTTAACTTTGACACGAAGCCCATCGTGAACGCTTCTCAACCAAGTCTCCTATTTGAAGGGGTTTTCAATGGAATCCTTTACTTTAGGGCCGACCCTTAAGATAGACTTGACATGAAACAAAGAGCACACATCGGCAACGGCTAGAGAGCTAGCTGATCTTCAATTCTCCCTAAACACCCTCTCTAAGTACTATAGAATTCTATACTGAATTCTTACAAATTACAAGCCTAGAGCCATCTATTATAGGCTTATAAAAAACCTAATTCTGCTTAAAATTGAACTCCGGTGAGTAACGTCCGGACGGTAACTTACCCTCGTCCGGACGGTCTTCTGCTACCGCCTTTCCAGAATAGCGCAATTCTTCTTAAAACAGGACCACGTCCGAATGGCTTGGCCGAGCGTCCAGACGATCTTCACTGTCACTCCTTTCCGCGTTCGTAAAGGAAACCTGGAATATTCTAAAACACTGGGTAGTGTCCGGACATGTTGCCACATCGTCCGGACATCTGGCAAAAACTTCCCAAATAGTGTCGACTGAAATCCAACTCCATGTCGAACTTGGAGTAGCTTGACCTAGCGTCCGAACGATGTTACTCGGTCGTTTGGACAGCTGCAACGCTGAAGCTTCTAGACACTAAGGGGCGTCCGGAAGCCTTCAAAGACCCGTCTGAACGGTTGCACAGGAACCAGCTGTTCTGATTTGGAAACTGCATGGAATCTTCATGGACATCTTCTAAAACCTTGTGACCAACACATGGCATGAAATGAGACACTGTCCATATTACATGAAGACTCTGAATAGAACCGATAATCCTGTTTAAAAAGCAACCGTTACATAAAGTGTTTTTGTCAACCAGAATGTTGCCAATATAAAATACTAATAGAACTCAATGTTGAATTGCCCGAGCTTGATTGCCCAATTCACCAGTCTTCTCAAGAGGTCCAGCTTTTGCAGCACTTTCTTCATGTGATACTCAATCAGTACCCGTATAACATGGGCTTGGAAATACAGTCTTAACCTTCTTGCCGAAATAACTAGAGAAAAGGCCAATTTTTCGATCCAAGGATATCTTTCCTCAGCTTCGTGCAACACTTTGCTAGTGAAGTAGACCGGCTTCTGAACTCCTGAGTCTTCTCTAACCAGTGCCAAGCATACAATCAAAGGAGACACAGCCAAGTAGAGATAAAGTATCTCTCCCTCGGTCGGTCGGCTTAAGAGTGGCGGGTTCATTAGATATTCCTTCAATTTGTTGAAGGCTTCCTTACATTTGTCGCTCCAAGTGAATGCTTTTCTCAGAATCTTGAAGAAAGGAAGGCACTTGTCGATAGATCGGGAGATAAATCGGTTTAGGGCGTCTATCCTCCCGTTTAGTCGTTGCAGCTCCTTTATCGTCTGGGGAGGTTGCATATCCAGAACCGCTTTAACCTTCTCATTATTCGCCTTGATACCCCTTTGTGACACCATGAATCCCAAGAATTTGCCAGTCAAAACTCTGAAAGCACATTTTGTGGGATTTAGCTTCATTTTATACCGCCTCAGCATGTTGAAAGTCTCTCTGAGGTCGGCTATGTGACAATTTGTCTGCGTGCTTTTTACCAACATATTGTCAATGTATAATTCTACGTTCCGGCTGATCTAATCCCTAAACATTTTATTGACCAATCTTTAGATGTGTGGCCCCAGCATTCTTCAGGCCAAACGGCTTCATCTTATAGCAGTACAAGCCTCGCTTGGTAATAAAAGAGGTTTTCTCCTGGTCGATCTCATCCATGTATATCTGGTTGTACCCTGAGAAGGCATCCATGAAACTTAGTAGCTCATGTCTGAAGGTCAAATCTACTAGGAGATCCATTTGGGGCAGCGGGATCATCCGCCTCCGCCTGATTCTCCTATGGTTGTTCGGATTTCTAGAGATGGGTTCCTCTCATGTCCATGTTGTGCTTGGCCCCTAGTCTTTTAGCATCTGTCTCGATCATTCTGGGATCCTTTACGATTCGTCAATTTTGCAGTCACCATTGTGGATTTGTTGTAAGAAACAATGAAATAGTTCCCACAGATGACACCAAACAGTTGATGCAGTATTCTAGTTTGGTGACATGGAATCCTATGATTTGTTCTTCGTAATCTACAAAAATAACAAACATTGCATTGGGGGAATCCTGACAATCTCACTCCAATGCCTAAGCTAGTAGGCGATTTCAAAGAGGGCCAATATAATTTTAGAGAGTGTATGGTGTGTAAGAAATTCCATCCCTTGATACTTGGAGGTGACAGCTCATTTATAGAGTTGTAGACTTATTTGAATTATTTAAGGAATCCTGAAAAGTCGGGGATCACCGTGATTCACTCGCCAGATCTCTCGGGACCACTGATCATATCTCCGGATTCTTCGGGGTCTAGAATCACTAATTTTTCGGGTTGCATATCTCCCGCAACATTGCCTTTTAAGGGAGATAGCGCCTTGTCAATCCCGAATTTTTCGGAGTCCGAGGTTGCCATAAATATCAACTGTAGCTTTGTATCCAACCGGGCCTTCTTGGGTCTGCCGAACTGACTAGCCTTGAGGCTCACCTCCGAAGGTTCGGCTCCAGCGTACTCGGGCTAGGGTAATAATAATTTCCCCAACATTTTCCATTCGGCAACTTCTATAAACTAGTTGCATGCCCATTAACGCCTCTTTGTTTGTGCCCGAAATTTCCGCACCAAATTTGCTGCTTCTGGAATCCTCGTTTTTCCCCTCCTATTCTCCCTTCTCCTTCAATTGCCAGTCATCATCTCTAAACGCCGAACGCCGCCGTCATGAAAGCGCCATCTCTGTTCTTGTCACTGCCAGCTGATCATTTTGGAGATTTTAAGGACATCGTTGTGCACCTCCAACACCTTCTCCATTAACATACACTTCCTTCACACCCCCTTCCGTTGATCCAATACTATGCGTCTATGCCCAATCTCTCTACTCATGCAAACCAGTGAAATGTTGTGAAACTGAACCCAAAAGGCTGATTTGAAAAACTGCATGTTGTTTGGTGGTGTAATCTTGTAAAAGTCCTGCAACACTATAATGTTTCTGTGCAAATATTCACTACGGCATAGCATATTCTGTTCATATATGCTCATTTGAACAATTACTTCGTCATAACTTTTGCCATGAAATGGCCTTTGAACGAATAAAAGCCTTCTTCCAAAGACATGCTAAAAAGCAATAAGAATTACTTGTTGATTTTTCATTGCAGACATCATTAATTAGTTTTGGTTATTGTGACCATAATTTAATGCGAGAGCGGAACTAAAATTTTGGATGAGGAATAAACTAAGCACAATATTTTTAGAGAGTAAAAAGTTAATTTTTTAGAGTCTATTCCATTAAAAAAAACATTTAATTTTTAGGTTTTTTTTTAAAAAAAAAATTGTGGAAACCACCTTGAAGCTTAGGGGGGCGATTGCCCCAGCCTCAACGTTGTTCCGCTCCTGACTAAATGCTTTAAGTCTCAAAGGCCCAGGGAGCGTTGAAGTTAGTGATGTATAATATGCTAGTTCTTCCCCTAGGGCTTAAGAAAAGGATGTCTTCGTTCGGAGTAAATTTCCCCAAATTCAATCTATTAAATTAATATATTTTCTTAAATAAAAATGTATGGGAGAATCACATGTTCTAAAAACATATGTTACATGTTTTTGTTAATCCTATTGTGCTCCGTTTCTTTGGGCGTAAAATATTTTATGGAAAATATTTTCTATATTTTTCGATATTTGGTGCAACTGAAAATAATGGTCAGCGAAAATCATTTTCAGTTTGATCGTAAAAGCCTCTTTAATTTTTAAAAAACGTAACTCATTTTCTAGATTTAAATTCTTCATTCTTGCACGCACGTTTGTGGAAGTCCGCCACCGTTGGGGATTAGAGTTTGTTGGTAGCTTAAATCTACAGCTGAAAGGTCCCCGAATTTTGGTATCCAATTGAAGAAATCTGACAAGCCAAATTCCAACAAAAGAAGTCGGAATCCGACTAATGCCAGAATCCGGCACGTCAGGCCATCGTCTACTGATTCCGGTGAACCAGATTTCGGCCAAACTGGCGAAATCTAACCAGTACGGTCAGAATCCGGTTATACTCTGCCAGATTCCGATCAGTTTGACCGAAATCTGGTCATTTGTGCCGGATTCTTGCCACCTTCACCGAAATCCTACGAACACAAATTTTGATGAAACTGGCCAGTATGGTCAAAATCCGGCCAATTTTTCTAAAATCCGGCAACAGTAGCCGGAATTTGATGAAAGTGGCAAAAATCCTGCTGACCAGTGATGGAATCTTATCACCAGTAGTTTTTCATCGTTGATGATTTTTTCATAAAAGTCAAATACCGAAAAATTATTTTCAAGGAAATTATTTTTTTGAAAAATGATTTCTTAGAAAATATTTTAAGACAAAAAATATTTTATATCAAAAAAAAAAAAAAAAAAAAAAAAAAAAAACTGGGCATAAAAATACATGTGACAATCATATTGGTAAAACAAAACCAATAAACAGGAAAATTTTCCTCAAACTACTTTTAACAAAACCAAAAAAAAAAAAAAAAAAAAGGATGAATATTTTCAACTGCGACTACTTTTGTTTCAAACCAAGGCCTTTTTTCTTTTTTTTTTCTTTTTTTTTTTTTTTTTTTGTTGTCTTAAATTTCAAACCAACACTAAACAATATAATATTCCGACTCTGTCGAAATGGATGGCCTCTTGTAGAGCCCCGCAGCAGCACATCTCTGCTCCCTATGGTACATTTACCCTTCTCCGACCCCATAATCCACTTTGACAAAATGATATAAATCCAACGGCTAAAAATACGCCCAAAACACATCAGCAATCTTGCTCTTTGACCCTAAACCATCCAAAAGCAGAATCTTATCACCAAGCCCATGATTTAGCCTATCATGTGAACCCCCACTAAAGTCTAAACGGCCGAAAACAAACGGCCCATAATTTATTACCGTTGTAGCTCACGGTCCCACTGTCCCCCGCCGTTAAAATTTAAAAATCAAAGCCTAACGGCTACTTTACCTCGAGCTTATTTTCAAGAACCAAGAGACCTGTCCAAAACCCTCTTTGAAAATTCTCTCTTCAATCAAAACCCAAAACAAAGCTTTCTCTTCTTTTAGAGAACCCAGAAATCTTTTCTTCTCTTATTTTCATAGTCTGATCACGTAAACTCTTATTTTCATCATCAATGGATTCAACGCCGCCTTCTCATCGATGGTCTCGAATAAAATCGGCCTCTCGTCTCGGAAGAATTGGAGATCTCAATGTCGAAAGTGAAGAGTCTCCCAATCTCTCCCTTGATCTCGTCCCATCGCCAACACCCAAGAAGACCCCATCACCATCCAAATTGTCTGTAAGAACTCCCAATTCTCTTCCCCTTCAAGAGCTCTTGCTTCTTTCAGGTTCTCCACTACGAAAATCCAGGACCCGTCTCGACATGGGTGAGGAGCCGGTGGATCCCGCAGGTTCTCGCCGGCGGCCGTGCAAAAGTAGGACAACTCAAATGGGTCTACTGGGTTGTGCCTCGCCGAGGAATGCTCGAAGGTCCAGGAGGCGATCAGAGCTTGAGATTCGAGAAGAGAAGGAATTGGGATTGGTGGAAGAGATTGGAAAGCTAAGGAAAAGGAGGCATAGTGGGCGGTCGAAGAAGGAGAAGCTGAGTTTAGTTCCTTCTATGCCTTCCTCAGCTTCATCTCCAAGTAAGTCTGAAAATCTATTTTCTATATTCTTTCAATTTTGCTGTCTCTCTCTTTCTTTGGGATTTTAGTGACTGATTTGTGCGATTAGAAACCGAAGATGAAGATGGAGGCAATCTTGATAGAATTGGGCAGCTTATAACTGATTTGATTATGTGGAGAGATGTTGCCAAGTCAAGCCTTTGGTTCGGCTTTGGAACTCTTTGTATCTTGTCTTCATGCTTTACTAGTGGAATCAACTTTAGGTGTGTATTTCTCCTCTCTCTCTCTCTCTCTCTCTCTCTCTCTCTCTCTCTCTCTCGCCAATTTAACTGTACTATCAAGAATTATGACATGCCCCCTATCATAATTGCAGCATTTTCTCGGCGATATCCCAACTGGGACTTTTGATTTTGGGTGCATCATTCTTCTCGAATTCAATCAGTCAGAGGTTACAACAAGTTCTTCATCATGTTATGTTCCAATGCGCGTTATTTTCTCCATTTTCTAAGTTACAGGATTTGATGAAATTGCAGAAACAATATCGAAAAGAAGCGCGATCTTAAGCTTAAAGAAGATGACATTTTTCGTCTTGCTAAAGCGATACTTCCAGCTACAAATCTTGCAATTTCAAAGACAAGAGAGATCTTCTCAGGAGAGCCATCCATGACTCTCAAAGTAACAATTCTAGAATCTCTTATTCACATTTGACACCATGTCGTCTGAGATTGCTTGACTCAAATCAGCCCACAATTTTCTGGTCACAGGTAGCTCCATTCCTAGTTTTAGGAGCTGAGTATGGGCACCTTATAACACTATGGAGGCTCTGCGCAATTGGTATGCTCACTCTAATACTCATGGAGATCTCCCAATTACTGGTTGAGAAATGCTATTTAGTAAATTGCCCTACGATTAGGATGGCGTTAGGGTGAAAATCAGCCCTTAATTTTTTCTTTTAACAAACCCTTATTGATTCAAATACTGATTTTTACCATCAAATCATTTCAGTAGTATGACAGTCATATAGCAATCTACTAAATAGCATTACTCTTATTGGTTTAATATGATTGTCATGATCAACATATACGAGCTTGTTTTTTTTCTAATTGTGGTCTTATCTTGTTCTTAATTTGAGGATATATTTGGTTATTGTTTCGATGAGCAGGATTTTTTATCAGCTTCACTATCCCAAAACTGTATTCATGCTACTCCAGTCAGATAAACCAAAAAGGTATTCCAAAAACAATAAACTTAAACGGTCTTGTCTTCATGCCCATGATTCACTAACGCCAAGAGGCTTTTGGCTATGCAGTTGAGTGCTTGAAATGGTGGGCGTTGGAAGCATGGGGTGCTTGCTCTCACAAGAAGATTGTGGCTGCATCAGCTGTCACAGCCTTTTGGAATCTGTCAACTCTAAAAACCCGTATTTTCACAGGTAATTTCCAGACAATTTTGTTACGTTTCTGTTTTAGGATTTCAATGTTCACAGCTTATTAGATATCTGCATTAGTTCCAACCAATTTATGAAAGTTCAAAACAAAGAGAAAAGACTGGGTTTAGATTCAATAATGTTATAACATTCACTCTTATTGCTACTACTCGATGTGGATCAATCTATTTAAACACTTATACTCACACATGTATGTAGCATATTTAACACTCATCATATGGGGAATTCAATGCTCACAAGAGATCATGTAACGACTTAAAGAAAGCATTAATCACATCTGTGATTCTCTAGAATCACTAGTTTCAACTAGTATATATAAGCAACGAGAGACTTAATTAACACCCACTCTATATGAGCGACTAATCTTTCCAACCATAACCAATCCACCTTGAATGGGATATTACGATCTACCTTGCCCCGGCCCGCAACATTGTCCACCTTGTCGCTCTTATCTCTGTTAACTGATGTTGGAATTAGCCACCCACTCACATGTCTATCAATTTGCTTACATTATGGATGTCATCTATCCACATTTATCGTCCACTTTTGCCGCATACCACCATCTATCAATTTACCATGCAATTAACACTCATTATATTGAATCCAACGCCTACAACCAACCATAGGAGTTACCACATCTCTATTGTAAATGTTATCTAATATGCATCATCCTAAAGGACAATCATCCACCTTGAAAAGGATCAAAATCAATTTACCTTGTTGCACATCATCTATACTTACGATACTACTATTTTGGGAGATAAAAACTTGGGGAAGTCTCCAAGTAAGATCTTGATATACATGTTAGGACACCACTTTAATTGAAAACCTTAATTTATAGGTGGACCTAATTATATTATATCAACTACTTATTCCTATGACCACTAACCGATATGAGATTTAACCACTTATACTTGTAATTTGTGATTTTTCCCTATAGATGATGTATATATGATGTTATCCGTGAACTCATAGATAGTTTAGCATAGAGTCTTAACGGTTTTTCTTTCGATTATTTTGTTTTTTAAGAGGTTGACTGACATGAAAAGCTACTTAAATACGTCATGTCAAACGATGTAAAATAAGTAGGATAAATGAGTGTTAAGAGTCGGTCTAACTCTTTAGCATATAATCTGTGAATTCAGCAAGTCTGTCTAAATCCCAATTCATAAATATAACCTCTACTGTTCATATCCCTTTAATTCATAAATATAATTGGTAAATTTCTTTGTTTTCATTTTTCTTATATCTAACGACGTGTAATCTCTCTCATTTGCAGCATTTATATGTCTGGTTATACTTCGATACTGCCGACAGCATCTAGCACCGAAATTGGAAGAAGAAGGTGAAGCAGAAGAAGGGGGGGAACAAGGGCAGCAACAGCAGCAGCAGGCATTGGTTGTGGTGGGACAAGGTTGCCCAAAAATAGTAGCTTGATTCACCTTACAGCAATATGTTTGTTCATTACTACAAGAGTCAGCTAATACTTGATGCTGAACGATAAAAAGTGGCTCATCCGTGTAATAATAAAAGGCTTGAATTTATTCTTTCTTATATTCTAGAACCAATGTTTTTAAAATTGTCAATACATAAAGGACAAAAAAAAAAAAAAAAAAAATGTTTTTAAAATTTTGTGTTTTAAATCTGGCTTTCTACATCGGCCAAATAAGACCTTTAGAGCCGCCACCCCCCTATTGGGCTGACTCGTTGCCCCTATGTTGGAAGCGGCCGCAAGTCACTCCAAGATAGGGCGAACCACTCTGAATCATTTTTTTAACTTTTTTTTTTTTCTTTTAAAGCGTTAAATGTCTTATTGGTACAAAGCCACGTTGGTTTTAAATAAGGTATTATTTTTTTAAAAGGATAAAAATATCTTATTTGGCACGTGTGGTTACCCAGTTGATATCATTTGGACTCCGTCTGTTTTTTTAACGGTAGTCCACGTCATTTCCCTTTAAATACTGATACCTGTCCCGAATTCTACGTGGCAGTGTATCTCAAATTATATTCAGGCTTTTACTACCACGTAGGACAAAAATTATTAAAAAATGACATTTAAAAATTAAGAAGAAAATATTGGGGGCACCCACTTCCCATTTGGCATTGGGGTGGCTAAACCCACCCCTATGGCCATTGGCCAATCCTAAAAGAAAAATAAAATTCCTTTGGCCTTTTGGGGTGGCCGCCATAGCTTTTAGGAGCTATTGGACCAAATAATTTTTTTTTTTTTTTTTTTTTTTTTTTTTTTTTTTTAAGTGTTGGCCCTTAGGAGAGGTCTCGGTCACTCTCATTTTAGCTACTAGGGTTACCGACACTACCATTTTGGCCTAGGGAATGGTACCCTGGCTGGCCATAGGGTGACTCGAAATGGCGACCACCCCCAATATTTTGTTCCTAGTAATTTTTTTTAATAATTTCTTCATTCTATGTGGTATTAAAAGAATGTATCATCTGTGATACATCGTCATGTAGAATTCAGGACAGGTATTAGCATTTAAGGTTTAAGGGGGTGACGTAGATGGCCATTAAAAAAATTGGACATAGTCCAAACATAAGTATCAACTGTGTATTTTCATTAAAGACAGGTATCCTCCATGACACTTTTTGAAACCAATGCGGCTTTTTGATTCTGAGCATAACCACATGTATCAATAAAGTATTTAACCTTTTTTTTTTTAAATGAAAAAACGGCATTTTCATCTAATCTTTGGTATTTATTTTTAAAAATAGGGAAAACTCTCATGAACTTTCATCACTTTTGCAATGTCTATTCCAAAGTTCAAAAATCATCAATTTAATATATCGAATGTCACGCCCCCGTTTTGGTATATAAGGGAAACGTGAGTTTGAGTACTAAAATCATATTAATGGAAGCGTGCATTTATAACATATAAATTTAAAACTTCCTATTTTTAGACCTTTCTATTAATAATTCTTTACAACACTTTGAATCCTCTAAAAGAAACAAAACATACTATACAATACTAGGGTTTGGCCGGTTCATCACGAACTATCGCTCTCAGTGAGATCTACGCCCTTACAAGAAAAAGACTTCGTCTTACTGCTAACATCTGGAAAGGGGTGGAGGGAAAAAGGGGTGAGTTCGACAACTCAGTAAGGAAAATACAACACCAGGGGAATAAAACATGTTATAAACCTTTATGTCATAATCTTTAGTCATGCATAATGACAGATTTATTCTACTCACTGATAAGAATTATTTTCACATATGATGAATTGCATAATGTAAATTGATTTACAACCTAAACCAATAGTATGTTGATTTTAATTTATTTTAGATGAATTAAGTGTTTTTGAGTATATTAAAATTATAATAATGTTTAAAAGTATGAATATGATATGTAATTTTAGATTGAGTATAAGTTCAAGATTCAAGTTATGAATAGTTGTCTGAGATGTGATATGCTAGGCTGTTTATGTTTTACAAGAAAACACATATTAAAGCATGATTCATAAAGTGAAATGTATTGTTTTAGGACAGGTGGCATGGCATATGAACAATTAAATAGAATTTGAAGAATATGAATAATGGTATAAGAATGACAGTTTATTATGAGAATGACAGTTTATTATGATCCAGTAATTTCTTTTTATCAGTTTTCTATTTAATCCTTTCTCTGTGGTTTAACCCTTTATAGACTCTAAACCGCTGTTACCCGTGAGCGGAGCACGTTGGCTTTTGTCACACAGACCTATGGACTCAGCCTGTCGTCACAAGGGAGAGCCGGTTCCGAGTTGGGGATCTTCCCTAGGTGAAGGCCAACATCGGCTGGTAGCACACACCAACACATGGTATGCTTGCCATGCTACCCTATGGGTACCAATCCTAGCTGTAATAGTGCCTCAGGGTTAAACAGTTACTGCACATGAACGATTTTCTGTAATACTGTAGGCTCTGCTTTATCTGTAAACTTTATTTCAAAACTGTAAGAGCCGCTTTTATAACTGTAGTCATGTGCAGAATTTAACTTTAGATTCTCTTTTCTTTCAAAACTGTATTCATAAATAGAGTCATTTATTTTGAAATGCTCTATAGTCATAACTTTCAAATGCTCTCTTTTTCATCATTGCATATTTCACAACTTTGAAATGCTCTTAATTATGACTGTAATTATGCATAAATCATAACTTTAAATATGCTCTTAATCATATCTGTGAGTATGCATAATTCATAATTTTAAAATGCTCTTAATCTTAACTATAATTATGCATAAATCATAATTCTTAAAAATGCTCTTAACCAAAACTGTGATTTATGCTCAAAAATTCTTAAACAATATCATATGAGTAATAAAGCTTGGCATTAAAAATCGCATGAGCAACGCTTTGTAAAATTCCCCAACACTTTTTCAAAAGATTTATAATAAAATCTTGTTGGGGTTTTTTCGGTGTTGTATCCCCTTACCTGGATTTGCCATTGACATCAGGATCGAGCTTTAACCTAAATAAAACACAAGGATAAATTTAGCTGAGCGTTCTGAAATTTCAATTCTAAGACTTAAACTAAATTATCCTATATGTATATTCTATAAACAAAAATCACTATCCAATTACAGCATAATTTATATACATAAATCAACATCACTACTTCGATAGACCAAATCCTCAACCCCTTAGAAATTTCAACATGAACTCATTCGGACTAATCCACAGAAAATCCCCCAAATCCAAATTTCAATTAACTAACACACTCTCAATAAAAACCCAAATACAACCTTCAACGGGAATTTAAAATCTTTCATCACTAATACTCAACCAAAAACTTTCCAGAATTTGTCCTCAATTTAATCAAAAGAAATCAAAATTTCCAATATTGATATCCAGCCCAAAAATCCTCAAAATAGCACTTCACAGTATAACTTTTCTCAACAATTCTTACCCAAAAGCAATAGCCTCTTAGCCATCTCACAATCCAATCCACAAAACCACCAATCAAAATATTCATCTTCAAATCCATAATATAATTCAATAGTAAAAATCAAATAACATCCATATCAAAATCATCTATAATCCGATCAACAAGGGAATCGATAATAAACTGATCATAAAATTTATATAGTTAGTCAAACCAACCGACTAACATCCAATTCTAGAACATTACTAGCAACTGGTTAAAATACTACACCGTGATCATTAACAACCAAAAATCATTTAAAATTCATCAAAATCCCAACCATAAAACAAATTACCAACTTCCACAAAACTGCTCGAACCCACAAAATAAGGAACACAGTCATAACACATATTCACTCACAATTAGCTGCATCTTAATAACCGACTTAGGACAACACACCATACTATCCAAAACAGAGTGTCGAGTTGAGCTTCAAAGCTGCTCGGGTTCAATCAAAAACACAGCTTAACCAAAATACACATAACCGAAAGACACAAATAATCGGTTAAACTCACAAAACACGGAACACTCAAAATCCATCCCAAAACTATCTTCTAATTCAGTTATCACAACATAAATGCACCCAATACCAGTATCTATAATCATAAATCGATCGGTTAACCACATAGCCAAAACAAGAAGTAAACACCCAAAAAAAATCGAGCGAACCCACAAAGGTCAAAATAGGGGAAATCAATCCAATCTTCAAAACATTTTCAACCGAAACAAGGAAGACAACCAAAAATAAGGGAATCGATTTTCAGTGCTAAATCGGTTTGGCCAAGCACATCAAACGGGAGACACCCATTCAAAAATACCCAATTCAAATTTCAACTACAACAAACCAACTAAATCAAATAATCCACAAAATTTACCTTGAGAATTTCTTTAGAAGGCTACCGGAAATTACTGAGAAGAGCAGAGAAACCGGTCTGATTTCTCGCCGGAAATCGCCTCCTCCAACGACCTATAGAAAACGCAGCTCTGTCTCGCCGGAAATCGCGTTCTCCGGCCACCGGACTTCGCCTCTACTTCAACCCACCGGAAATCGCCACTGGAACCACCGAAAATCGCCGGAAAAACCAAACTTCCAGCCGTCGGGTTCAATGGGTCACGGGTCGTGAGCCACGGGTTCTCGGGTCTCTCGGGTTTTTTCTGGGCTCACGGGTCGCGGGGTTCGGCCGGAACAACACCTGGCCCGCCGGAAATAGCACCGCCGGCGTTCCTTGGGTTCTGGGTCCACCGGGTCCTCACTTCCCGGCCACTCTCTCCCTCTCGGTATCTCTCCCTTTCTCCCGATCTCTGCTTCCCTCTCTATCCCTCGCATCTCTCTCTCACTGGATCTCTCTCAATCTCTCCGTCTCTGAGCTCTCTCTCTCACTGTCTCACTGTCTTCTCTCTCGCTCAAACTGTGCTCGGCAAGAAGGAAGAACAAAGAAGAAAGAATGAAGAAGGAAGAAGAGAGAAGAAGAGAATTAATATAAAAAAAAACAACTTGCTCAGCAAGTTTATAAACTTAAGGGTTAAGTTTATTAACTTGAGTTAAAATAAAAAATCTAGTTAACCCATAGTTAACTTTTATCTAGTTAAATTAACTAGAGTTACTTTTTTTAAAAAATAATTAATAAACATAGGTATTTTTATTTGTTTTAAAAAAAAATATGTTGTCTAATAAAAATTTGGGGTATTACATCGAACTTTCACCATTTTTGAAAGAAGGTACTTGAACTTCAAAACGTCTCAATTTAAGGTATCAATTTTTTGGAAAGTCTTAATTAGGGGTCTTCCGTTATGATTTTTCATTAAATTTTATCAAAATTCTCAAAATACCCCATCTTTTTTCTTTTTTCTTTTTTTAGGAAAAACAAGAAGAAGAAAAAAATTGCTAGAATTTAGATGTTGGTTAGAATTTAACAGAATTTGCAAAAATACCATACCTGAATCTTTGAAAAAATTTATAATTTTTTTTTTAAAAAAAATAAATACATTAGTATTTTGAAAATTTTGCAAGAGATAGAAAATTCGATACACTAAATTGAAAGTTTTTAAATTTTGAAATGGACATTGCAAAAGTGATGAAACTTAAAAGGAGTTAAATGAAGTTTAACAAAAAATTATTAGTCCTAGATTAACTCATGTGTTAAAATTGATCAAATAAAAAATCTTCTATAACACAAAGTTCGAAATAACATAGAAAATTTTCAAAATATTTTTTCCATCATCACAATTAACGATGTGATCCAGCCGAATATTGTTCTCAAGAAGTAGCTCAATCGGTTGGGGACCATGCCTCATGAAACGGAGGTCACTAATTCGAATCCTCCCTCCTTCTCTTGTGTAGACACGTAAAAAAAAAAAAAAAAATCCAGCCAAATGTTGAATTTTTGGATTCAACTTGGTTGCATTCCTTCCATCATATACGGGATCAAACTCAAGCTGAGTTTTGAACGGCTTGTGCCGAGCCCCTATCAAGTACTCGATCGGCTCAAGTTTGATATTTTTTTAATTTCTCGATTGAAAAAGAAAGCCCAAAGCAGAGGCAAAAATTCTGAAGCAGAAATTCTGAAGCAGATGAAAAAGAAAAAGAATATATATATATATATATATATGAAAATAAGAAATGCCCAACAAGAGAACAGTACCTCACGATCGAACTGATGAATAGATGAATCAACAAGGTCCATGGAACTGATAAATTAGAAATACCTTTCTTTCTTCTCAGTTTCGCTGTTCCTTGTTGATGAATGAATGAATCTGTAACAGGTTTTTGGGGTTTTAGGGATTTTTAGGAGTGAAAAGCGGATTGTAAGGGAGAAAATGAAATGCAATGAATTCTGAGAAAGGAATTGATACTGAATATTACTGAATATTAAGATAAATTGGCAATTTCGAGGATGCCAGAGCCTCCAAACATAATCTCTGTTAACCAAAAAGCTACCTCAGTCTATTACCTACTGGACTTATATACTGTCCATTAGGTATTACAAAAAAACGCATAAGGAATTGAACAAAACGGCTAACCCTTACTGAAAGCATAAAACGACATTAATGAGAACATAAAACGCAAGAGTGCTGGACTCCTCCAAAACGCCACCATTTGGGCTTGGGAAAGGTCGACTCCAGATGGCACGCACCTTCCTTGAGCCCACTCTCTTGCTGCCACGTACCTCCTTATCTTCTGAACTCATCTGACCCTTCCACACCTTCTCTCTTCAATCTCAATCCCTCTTCAAGCTTCCATCTTTAGACTCCATCCTCAAAGCTCCACTAGCCGCTTCAAGGAACAACGGTGACAGAATCAAAAAGGTCCGAAAGCTTCCTTTATTTTTTCCCTTGCTTCGCAACCGTTCGAGGAAACGTCTCAAAGAGCTCGAGATTTTGGCTCTTCCTAGCTTTGTTTGATGAAATTCATAAATAGAGATGCGATAATTTGGAATACTATGATTACTGAGGAATAGGGAAAGATAAAGAACATAACAAAATACTCATAAAAAAAATAATAAAAAAAAAAAATTAAATGGTATAGTTTAGTATATTTGAATAGAGAATAAAAAGCAGTTTAATTCTTGAAATTTAAGAAAAATATGCTTAATATTCTAAGGGTTTGTTTGCATTGCGATTTCAAAAAATATTGATTTAAAATAGCAATTTTAAAATGTGTGATTTGAAAAGTGATTTTTAAATTGCAAGTTAGTCTTTAAAATGATTTGTTTTAAAAAAAAAAAAAAACACTCACTTGTTTGGCATTTGAAAAAGTAGATTTTTTTCAAATCGCAATTTTTAAAAAACGTCATTCTCAATCGATTCATTTTCTACAATTTAGTTTAAAATTATATTTTTTTTTTCTAGAAAATCACAATCTTAAACGCATCCTAATACATATACACTAATAAATATACACTACAATTATTACTATTTATGCAGACACACGTATTCAAGTAAACTTGCTACTTAATAACTTATATATATATACTGTTATTTCTATAACTTTATGTATATAAATGAATGAATGAGCTAACAAGTCGAACCAAATTTATACGATTATGTATAATTAAAAAAAAAATGTTTTGAATTTTGAGTTTTGAAAACAATTTTTAAAAATATAAAAATTGAAGATGGGGTCAACAACCTAAATTTTTTGTTTGGTAAAATTTTGAGAAGTAATTTTTAAAAATAAAAAATTAAACAATATTCCTCAAAATAAAAGAACAAAATAAAAAGCACAGCTATTGCAGTATACACGTCGTAGGGCCGAGAGCTCATGACGACCACAGCGAGGCTGCTGAACTGTAACGACCTAAGGAAAAAAACTAGCTACATCTGTGCTATACCTCAAAAGGACTAGTCGATTTGAAGCTTCCCTAAAATCACTTATAAAGCCCAGTTTCACCTAGTAACTAGGCAATGTGAGACTTAATGAGTATCTATCTCTTATAAATCACTCACTCTATATGAGTTATTTATCTCTTCTCAATATGGGACCGAGGTGTTACACGAACGTTTACAAGATCATCGAAATTTCATGGCGGCCACCAGGTATTGTTGGACGTTCACAACAACTACTACAGTGTACAAGGTCGCTGAGAATTCGTGGCGACTATTACAGGACTGTCGAATGTTCACAGCAGCCGCTACAAGGTTGTCAAAAGTTTATCGCGAACTCCAAATGTTCACAGTAGCAACTACAAAGTTGCTAGAAGTTCATGGTGACCACTACAATCGAGGTTGCTAGACATTCATGACGGCCATCGCAAGGCTATCAAAAGTTCATGGCAGCCACTTTGAGGCCACAAGAAGTTCCTAACAGCCATTGTGGGGCCGTCAAACGTTCTTGGCGACCACCGTAGGGTTGCCATACATTCCTACTGGCTACCACATGGCTATTGCAAGTTAATGGTAATTACTTTTTTAAAAGTGTTATGTATTTTATTTTTAAAAAGTATTTTGTGTTTTGAAAAGAATTTATTATTTGTTTTGAAAAGTGTGTTAACAGTGGAATCAAATATAAAAATTCGTTTGGATATATTTTTTTTTAGCAAAAAGTGTTTTGAAAAACTTTTCCGAACAGACCTATATCTGTAAGTTTCTGCTAAGCATTATATCTAAACGACGTCGTGTCTTGGGGTTTGTACTTTGTAGATGGAAAACGAAACAGACTATCCCTGCCCAACAACTGGACATTATCGTCAATTTGAACACATTATCCCCTTCAGCTCGCTCACTC
The DNA here is from genome assembly GCF_958979055.1 of Alnus glutinosa. Taxonomy (NCBI): domain Eukaryota; kingdom Viridiplantae; phylum Streptophyta; class Magnoliopsida; order Fagales; family Betulaceae; genus Alnus; species Alnus glutinosa. The sequence continues at coordinate 9,797,664 of NC_084887.1, forward strand.
ACTCACGGTCACAGTTCCGATTTTCTCAGCAAAATCTTAGAGAGAGAGGGAGAGAGAGCACAACGAAAATGTCAATTTCCTTATCATCACTCACCTCGTCCCTCTCTTCCCTCTCGTTTTCCTCCCAAATTTCCCACAAACCAAATAGCCTCTCTTTCCCTCGGCCAAAGCCTTTCTCGCTCTCGCGCGTGACCGCCACTGCCCCTTCTCTCGTCGCCCTCGCCTCCGCGGCTCCCCCGGCTGAGCTGGAGACGACGAACCTCAAGAAGTACGTGAAATCAAGGCTTCCCGGTGGCTTCGCCGCCCAAACGATCATCGGCACTGGCCGCCGGAAATGTGCCATCGCTCGCGTCGTCCTCCAAGAAGGCAACGGCAAAGTTATCATCAACTACCGCGACGCCAAGGTCCCCACTATATATATGTACATAATACATATTTATGTGTGTATGTTGATTGATTGTTAATTAGGTTTTTCTTTTGAGATTTCAGTTTAGGTTTCGTACAGTATTTTCAATTTTGTTGACTGATGTCGAAAAGTTTTCCAATGTGAAATTTGTGTTGTTGAAGGGCTTTTGGAAATGGAAGGAGGCGCAGTAAAATGGCTTCACTGTAGTTAATTGTTTGATTTTTAGTTGTTTTATGTGCAATCTACGTGGTTCTTTTTCTTGCTTATATGCAATATGTCTCGTTTTAATGGCTTAATATAATGTAAGCACACTCTTAATATAATGTATACCCGGCTAATTGGCTAGATTATTTTTATGGTAATTGTTCTCCGAATTAATGTGTGATGTTGTGTGGTAATCTGTCAAAGTATGTGGATAGCATGAGGTGCTGATAACAAAATTGATAAGCTTGACATGGTTGGAGTCTGCCAACAAATGAATTACTTAATCTCAAGTTTAGAGAAAATGATTTAGTAGAAATAGGATAGAGAGGAACTGCATTGGGTAGTTATTTTATTGCGAAACATTAGCTATTATTGGCTTGTTTATTATTACTTTTTTGATTGTGCTTTTTGCTTTTTGGTTGTGATGTGAGATAAAGGTGAAAATAGTGTTGAGTATTTTGTAAGTGTGAAAAACAGTCCTAAAAAGCATTACCAAACGATCCCATTTTTTTTTTTCCATTAAGTTATATTGCCAATCATCAGTATACTACCACTTTCCAATTTGTATCTGTCACCCTTCAACTACTTGTCTAAACTATATGTCTTTACAGGAACTACCATTTTACGTTGATATGCGCTTCAGTGAATGATCTTATTTGATGATATAACTGTGGTTTTGAATTGATGGTAGTTAGTTGGAAACATAACCCTCTTTTCACGTTCTTTTTAAACAAATTGTAGAGTGACGTAGCATGCTGAATATGAAAGTATAGATATCTAATCTATAGCTGGTAAAAAGATAAGATAAATCTGTGAACCCCATGCATTTGAATCGATTATCGAGCATTCTTCTCTTGTATGTCATTTGTTTTTATTATTATGATTATTATTATTGTTATTAGTTTTAAACAATTGGCCCCAAGTGAAAGGAATGAGAGATTCGAACTAGTGACTCCCGCTTCACGAGACATGGTTCTCTGCCGATTGAGCTCCTATTGGGATTATGTCATTTATAATGATATCCATGAAATGTTTACTTAATTTGCTGTAGGTCTTCTGAAAACACACAAAATCTGAGGAAAGCCTTTAAGATGAGTGATTGGTGCACAACATTGTTGTGCAAGAGTATTTACCCGGCCTTTAAACCCTATAGGACATGTACTCTCAGTTTGCCTTTTGGAGCAGGCTCTTGCATGATTTATTTGTTTGTGAATTGCAATAGCTACTCTCATCTCCAGGCAGTTTCATTGGGTGTTTACATGTTCCTGGTGATTGTGCATTATGGTGTGCAGGAATATCTTCAAGGCAATCCATTGTGGCTTCAGTATGTCAAAGTCCCATTGGTAAGTTTGGGATACGAAAGTAGTTATGATGTGTTTGTCAAAGCTCACGGGGGTGGCCTCTCTGGTCAAGCCCAGGCAATCTCCCTTGGCATTGCTCGTGCACTGCTACGGGTGAGTGAGGACCACAGGGTCCCTCTGAGAAAGGAAGGGCTTCTGACCAGGGACTCCAGAGTTGTTGAGAGGAAGAAAGTTGGTCTCAAGAAAGCTCGCAAAGCCCCACAGTTCTCCAAACGTTGAGGTTGGGCTTATTGGATGGAAACATTTGTCGATATGTTTTACAAATTTGTTTGTTGAGCATCTTGGACATTTACAATTTACATTATCAAAATATCTTGGCTTTTGTTTGTTGATATCTAGTCTTTTTCTATTGCGTTTGTACTTTTATTATAGAAAGTTCCCTGCTTTAGGCTTAGATGTCATTGAACTGGGGGTCTTACACTTGAGAGGCTTGTCGCATGTTACATGCTTCGGGTTCCAGCAATAGACATCAACAAAGCTTTAGACGATTGAGATATCTTCTTTTCTTTTCTTTTATCTTTTATTTTTTTATTTTTTTATTTTTTTAAGTAGAAGATTGAGATGCCATTCGTGTTGGTTAGAGGCCCTTGACGACCAAGAATTCGTTTGGGGTTTGATTTCAAAACTAGCTATTAAAAAATAATAATTTTTAAACATTCGATTTTAAAAAATGCAGGTAAACGTTTGGTAAAATTATAGTTTAGTCTTTAAAATTGTGCGTTTTTTAAAAATGCAATTTCTTGCTTGTTATTGAAAAATGCAATTTTTTTTTTTTTTCTTCTTCTTCAAATTGCAATTATTTAAAAATGTATTAAAAAATGATACATTTTTTGCGATTTAGTTTTAAATCGCTCGTGTTTTTGGTATGTTATATTGTAGTGCCAAACGCACCAAGTTCTGTACAAGTCAGGCCTCTTTGGGTGTGCGTTTGAAGAGCTTAAAATTGCGTTTAAACACCTAAAAAGCTGGTTTTAAGAAAAAATACCCGTATAGTAAAAAAAATAAAATTGAGCGCTCTTGAACGTCAAAAAGCCCAAAACTATGTTTTGCCTAGAGGTGTACAAACGGAACAATTATAACCGCCTTAAACCCCTATCAGCTTATAACCGTTAATTGCATAATCGCATAACCGCTTTCAAAAGCGGTTAATAGTTATATGGTTTGGAAAAAGCGGTTAATAACTGCTAACCACTATATATATATATATATATATATATATATATAATTTTGGATTTGTAATGTTTGGGTTTTGGATTTGTTTGTATTTGGTTATTTGTATTTGCATTTGGATTTGTTACTATTTTGAATTTAAAACCTGTACTAAAATCGGCCCAAAATTGACCAAAATCAGGCCAAAACCGACTCAAAACGGGCTCAAAACTCAAAGTGAAAAGCGGTTATATAACCATCGGTTATCTACTCAATAGCCACTAACCGGCGATTATAAAAATAACCGTCTCCACCTAGGCGGTTAGCGGTTGCGGTTGGTAAAATGCAATAACCGCTTAAGCGGTTAGCGGTTAACGGTTTTGGCTAATAACTGTAGGTTATAACCGTTTGTACACTTCTAATTTTGCCAAAAGTTTGAAAACGAAACTTTTTGTCTACCGCACTTTTGAATGAAAAAACACAACGCAGTTTTGGTTTTATGAAAAACTCACATCGCCAAAAATATCCATACAAATTTAACATAATTTCTTTTGGGGTTTAGATAGAGAAATGAATCGCTCTGAATATCAAAGGTCTTTAATCGGGTCTTGTAGAAGAAGATGCGATAGATGAGGTCCAAAAAAAAAAAAAAAAAAAGTTTCTAATTTTTTTTTTTAACTCCTGAAGTGGTGGAGTCTATGGCGGCATTTGAAGCAGTTTTATTTTGCAAGGAAGTTAAATTTTTTTATGTTTTATTTGAAGATGATGCTAAACAAGTAGTGCTTGATGTGAATGATCATAGAAGAAGCTTGGATGGTGCGGGTCATTTTATTGAAGGTATGAAATCTGCCATGCAGGGACTAAGATGGGGTTCTTTTACTCACGTTTGGAGAGAAGCTAATAATGTTGCACACTTCTCAGCTAAAGTAGCATCTAGTAAGGAGACTAATTCAACTTGGCTCGAGGATATACCAAGTTTCTTATTACCTGTAAATTGTAATACTTAGGGACTATTCTAGTTCCTAGATCCTTATTTTTGGATCAATTTCTATTCAATGAAGAGATCTGCTATGTTAAAAAAAAAAAAAAGAAGTTAAATACCTTGCCACCTAGGTTTTAACAATTTTATTTTTTTCTCCCTTCGTTTTCACTTTCGATTACAGGTAGTACTTCACTTATGCGCATATACCCAAATTGTACCTCCACCCATCTACCGTCAAGAAAACTAACAGAATTTCAAGTCAAACCAATCAAAACTTGATACGTGTCATTAACCTAATTAAAAAAATAATAAAATTTAAAAACTTCAAAAAACTTGAATGTAAAAATGAAGAAAAAAATAACTAAAAAACATTAAAAAAAAAAAAAAAAAAAAAAAAAAAAAAAAAAACCAAAGGGGTGGCCGGCCCACTCCCATTGGCTAAAATGGGGTTGGCCAGCCACCCCATAGGCCAAATCTAGTGGTGACTGAACTACCCCAAGGCCCTTGGAGGGTGGTTTCGGCCACCCCCATAGGCCATGGGGTGGTTCGGCTACCCCATACTGGCCGTAGAGGATGGTCAAAACCACCACCAGGCCAAATAGGCGTGGGGGTGGTTTCGGCCACCCCCAGACCTGCCCTAGGGTGGCTCAGCCGCCCCCATAAGCCAAAATGGGGGTGGCTCGAGCCTTTTTTTTTTTCTATATTATTTTTTTTTTCTTGATTTTGACATTTAAG